>NC_081330.1:100474882-100785109 GCF_026419965.1 Kogia breviceps | reverse complement strand
GGTTGGGGCATTTAATCCATTTACATTCAAGGTTATTATTGATATGTATGTTCCTGTTACCATTCTTAATTGTTTTGGGTTTGTTTTGTGGGTCTTTTCCTTCTCTTGTATTTCCCACCTAGAGAAGTTTCTTAAGCATTTGTTGTAGAGCTGGTTTGGTGGTGCTGAATTCTCTTAGCTTTTGCTTGTCTGAAAAGCTTTTAATTTCTCCATTGAATCTGAATGAGATCCTTGCTGGGTAGAATAATCTTGGTTGTAGGTTTTTCTCTTTCATCTCTTTAAGTATATCCTGCCACTGCCTTCTGGCCTGCAGAGTTTCTGCTGAAAAATCTGTTGATAATCTTATGGGGATTCCTTTATATGTTATTTTTTGTTTTTCTCTTGCTGCTTTTTTTTTTTTTTTTTTTTTGCGGTATGCGGGCCTCTCACTGTTGCGGCCTCTCCCATTGCGGAGCACAGGCTGCGGACGCGCAGGCTCAGCGGCCATGGCTCACGGGTCCAGCCACTCCGCGGCATGTGGGACCCTCCCAGACCAGGGCACGAACCCGCGTCCCCTGCATCGGCAGGCGGACTCCCAACCACTGCGCCACCAGGGAAGCCCCCTCTCTTGCTGCTTTTAATATTTTTTCTTTGAATTTAATTTTTGTTAGTTTGATTAATATGTGTCTTGGTGTGTTTTTCCTAGGGTTTATCCTGTATGGGACTCTCTGTGCTTCCTGGACTTGGGTGGCTATTTCCTTTCCCATTTTAGGGAAGTTTTCAACTATAGTCTCTTCAAATATTTTGTCAGACTCTTTCTTTTTCTCTTCTTCTGGGACCCCTATTATTCGAATGTTGGTGCATTTAGTGTTGTTCCAGAGGTCTCTGAGATTGTCTTCAATTCTTTTCATTCTTTTTTCTGTATTCTACTCCTTGGCAGTTATTTGCACCATTTTGTCTTCCAACTCACTTATTCGTTCTTCTGCCTCACTTATTCTGTTATTGATTCCTTCTAGTGTATTTTTCATTTCAGTTATTGTGTTGTTCATCTCTGTGTCTTTGTTCTTTAGTTCTTCTAGATCTTTGTTAAACAAATTTCTTGTATTTTCTCAAGGCATGCCTCCATTCTATTTCCGAGGTTCGAAATCATCTTTACTATCATTACTCTGAATTCTTTTTCAGGTAGATTGCCTGTTTCCTCTTAATTTATTTGGTCTTGTAGGTTTTTACCTTGCTCCTACATGTGTGACAATTTTTTTTTGCCCTCTCATTTTCTAGTTTTTTTAATGAGTGGGATTGTGTTCCTGTCTTACTGGTTGTTTGGCCTGAGGCTTCCAACACTGGAGTATGTAGGCTCCTGGGTAGAGCTGAGTCTTGGTGCTGAGGTGAGGACCTCCATGAGACATCACTCCAGTGAATATTCCCTGGGGTCTGAGGTTCTGTGTTAGTCCAGTGGTTTGGACTCAGAGCTCCCACCTCAGGAGCTTCGCCTGACCCCTGGCAGTTCACTTGGGGGTTCCTCCCATCTCCTTGGTGTCAGGGTCCCCCACCAGTGGCCGTAAGTCACCCTAGTTGTGGGGAGACGCTAACTTGGAGTCTTCCCACACCACCATCTTGACTCCGCCCCCTCTAGCCTCTAGTTCTTGAGATCCAATGTCATTTCGTCAGCAAAGCCTTACTTGCCCCCCAGACATGGTCAGGTGCCTGAGTTTACATTCTCCTGGTGCCCTGTACTTCTCTAGTGTGGCATTTATTGGTATTTATAATTCTACATTTGTTTTTTTCATATTGCTTAATGTCTGTCTCCTTGTGTTAGTTTGGGTAGTGTTCAGCTGCAAGTAATAGAAAACTTGACTGATTGTAGTTTAAATACATGAGGGTTTATTTATCTCCCACAACAAGACAGGACATCCAGCCATGGTCGAATGGCTCAATCATGCCACACAGGACTCAGACTGCTTTTATCTTCTTTCTTTCTCTGCTATCTATAGCAAGTATGTTCCAGTCCTCATGTTTACAAGATGACTGCTGCTTCTCAGTCATAGCATCTGTGTTCCAACCAGAGAGAAAGGAGAAGAGGAAAAGTGAGCATCAGTTGACTACTGTTTATGTCTCATGGCCAGAACTGGGTCACATGGCAACTTCTGGTTGCAAAGGAGTCTTAAAAAGTTAAGTTGTTGTTGTTGCTGGTTAGTGTTTAAAACCTATAGAATAGAGCCAAGTCAGAGAGAAAGGGTAAGCCAATTAAAGTGGACCAACCTCTAGTGCCTTCCCTACTCTCTTATTGAAGTTCAATAAGAGAGGAGGGACCGTGTTTCTTTTGTTTGCCATTGCAGTAGGTCCACCTTGTATAATGTCTGTCCCATTGTAGGTACCTGATAAGCATTTTGTTAAATGTTAATAAATGAATTCTAGCAGAGAGCATCTCCCACTCTAGGTCTTAAGAGGGACCAGAAGAGGATAGACAGATCAATGTCATCTTACCACTATGGGTAAGAAGAATTTAAAGTGGACACCATCAGGGGTCCCACTAGCCTTTACATTGCCTTTGCATGAATTAGGAAAAGGCACCCACCCCTTCCTCAAGACACATTACTGCCATCTACTGGAAAATTATCTTCATAAAATGGTAAATCTACCACACCTATTTTGAATGGTGCCCCCATAGATGCAGTGAGGTCATTCACCAAACAACCTGCACAGCCACATGTGGCCACCTTGCAGGAAACATATGCATGCATTACCAGTAGGGTAGTGGTGGCCAATGAAGAAGCCATCACACCTGCCTCTGGAAGCAGAGGAGAGGGACCCTTCCTGTGGAGCAAGCCTGAAGATTTTACCAGGGCTGATGAGAGCTTGCTATATGTAAAGACTTATTATTCTGAGGTAGCAGGGGTATGGTAAGGAGACCAGAAAGTGTGTTTGAGTTCTGCTCTTCACTTTCTGCCTCTATAATACTGTTAGAATCACTTAATCCTTCTAAATTTCTATTTCCTCATCTCTAAATTAGAGACAAGAACTCCTGCCTCAAGAGATGTGTTTGAGTATCCAATGAGATAGTGTACATGAAAGGGTTTGGGAATCTGCTCAGCATTAGATAAATGTCAGCAATTGTCAGCATGGAGAGCTGATAGGAAATACTGAGTGAGTGTTCCAATCTTATCTCTACCACTGCCCAGCTACATGGCCTTGGGCATGTTTCTTAATTTCTCTGGGGCTCAGTCTTCTCATCTGTAAAATAGGTCTGATGATATTAGAATCTACTACCCAGGAAAGTTGTGAGGATTAAAAATAGTAGTAAGTGTTAAATAAATGTTAACTACTAACTTTAAGGCAATTGTGCCTTGTATGATACTCTGCATTTTACAGGCAGTATTTCATTGAAATTGTTAAATAAGTCACCTTTGACTTTTGGGGAAACAAAAACCAGAAAATGAAATGTAACAAGGTTCCTAGGCCTTTTTGCAAAGAGAGTCAAGACTGTGGGAAAAGAGTGACTCAGCATATTTCTGTGACTCAGGGTCTGTTGTGATGTCTCTGCTGTGTGAAAAGGAAACCTCCTTTTGGTAGACCTTCTCTTCCCCTTCCCCACCCCACCCCACCCCACCCCACCTCCAAACACTCTTGGCCAAATCTGGATGCTGGTCCTACTAGGTTGTAGCTAAATTTTCTCACTAAGTTGGTCGGTGAGATTGATTTCATGGAAATTTCATTATTTTACAAAGCAAAAAAGAACCAAGGGGCAGAAGGCCAGCCAGGCAGGCAGGGTAGGTCAGGCGGATTCTTGGTTCTTATGTGCTCTCATTCTCCCTTCCACACCGTCCTCCACAGCCCCTCTGGGATAGAGCCCTGTGACTGCAGAGAAAATCTGTCAGATACTGGATCAGAGAAACAGTAGGGCAGAGGGTTTTGAAATAGAAAGCAAGCAACAAACTTGTGATTTCAAGTGCTGTTATAATAGCTGGCTTTCTCGTACACAGTCTCCGAGAGCCCAGTGGGTCTGTCTGGTAACAATATTTTATCCTGTCCTCTTTTCCATTTGTCTCCCCTTCACCACTGTAATGACCCGCCCCCTAATCTCTTCAGGATATAGAATTATGGGGGAAACAAGATGTTTTCCCTTCATTTTTTCACATCACATTTCACTGGAGTAAATAGTACTTCATTTTCCTTCCTTCTTCCCCACAGAAGGAAAGCTATGTTGAGCACCTGAGTTCCTGGGCTTGGCTGCTATGTGGCCTGAAGCTGACATCTTTTGTGCATGTCATGGTTTATAGTAGAGTGGTTAAAAATCAGCTCCCATTCTGGTGACTAAATTTTATTGACTTTTCCAGGGCCTGTGGTGGGACTGACATGTCCCCCATTTAATTACTTCCTCCTTTTTGACAGCAGATTGAGTTAACCAGAGGACACGCAGGTGGCTCTGGGGCCAGGGAACTTGGAGTGGCCATGGCGAGGCAGCTGAGAGGGGGCCAGGGTGAGCACAGGCTGGGGATGTAACAACCTGCTGGCAGTTGTGAGCTGTGGTTTTACGGTTGCACTGGGGGCAATAACCAAACAGTGGGGCTTTTGGACTAATTTGAAGAATGCTTTACATAAATCCCAGCTGCTAGCCATATGTCCAACCCATGTAGAGGGGAGGGTATATTTCCCTGAGCTCTTGTTTCCTTCCCTGGAAGTCAAGACTAACCAAGCCTCTAAATGCCTAGCCCCAGTCTTTAGGGGAGGATGGTCGGCCACAAAAGCTTGAGCTGATTTAATCACAACCTAAATTTATATTATGCTTTACCACATCTTCCCTTCCAATAACGTTGTGTCATTTTGTCCTAATAAAACCCCACAGTATAAGCCAGGTAGGAATCCTCCATTTACAGATGAGAACACCGAGGCCCAGAGAGCCTGTGACCAATAATAAAAGCAAACAGGTTGGCACTTACTAAGTGTCAGGCAGGTTTCTAGACCCTTGAGAGATATTAATCCATTTCATGCTTGTATCAGTCCTACAAGGCAGGTACCATTATTATCCCTGCTTCATTGAAGAGGGAACTAGGTCCAGAGATGTCACTTTATTTTCCCATGGTCACACAGCTAGTAAGTAGTGGAGCTGGAATTTAAACCCAGGTAGTGTGGCTCCAGAATCTATATTTATAACCATTATACATGCTGCCAGCCAGCTTGACAGTGACAGCTGGAATTCACATGCAGGTACTCACATTCCAAGTTCAGGTTTTCCCCTGTGCCACACCCCTCCTCTGAAATTTGCTCCTTAAAGATCCGTAATTCCTGAAAGCATTAGGTGCAGCCATCTAGATTTGGATTCTTTTCATCTGGTATTGCAAAGTCTTTCACTTAGATTTATTTGATTAATCCCACCCTACCTACTTACCATGAAGTCAGAGGCATACCCAGTCCAAAGGAGCTGTAATGCGTTAGGAAATTACTCCCAAACCAAGACTTTGGAAAAATACAGGTATCTAGGTGTTGTAAGTTGTAAAGCTTGGCAGCCTAATGCCTGGAACAGGTATTTTCTCTCGCCTCCTTCCCTGGGAAGACTGGGTGTGGCTCTCACAGGACTGGCTGATTTTGTGAGCAAACGAGCTCCCAACTTTTACACACCCAGGGAGTCGGCCTCTGCCTTTGGGAAAAGGTCACTCCAGGCCTGAGTTCCCTGACAAGTATGGGTTTCTTAACTAAGGTGTCTCCACCAGCCTGTGGTAACTGTGAACCAACCAGGTGGAAGGGAGGGAGCTGTTTTCATGCGATAGTATCTTCAGCTGCCCAACTTTCTCGCAAGAGAAAACCAGTAAGAGCTTTGCTCCGCATTCACTTCTGCCCCAAAGGAAACCTCTGGGTGTGTCCAGATTTTATTATTTTATAGACAAAACCAAATGTAGACCAAACCCAAATTAGATTTTATGACTGCCACTTTCAGTTTCTCTCCTCATTTGCAAACTAACTCTGTAGCCACGCATTGGGTAACATGAAACAACACAACACAACTTTGGCTGAGAAACCACAAACATCGACTATTAGAAAGAGAAGAGCAAAATGGTTTGGGTCGTAGTCATCATTAGTCATATTTATTTAATTTGGGGGCAATGGTCTATTCCTCTAGGCTGGATTCCCCCAGAAGCTGACTCTGTGACAAGGATTTGGGTGCATGTAGTTTCTTTGGGAGGTGATTCCAGGAAGTATCACTAAGGGGTGGAGAAGTGAGACAGAGGAGAGAAGGGAACCAACTCATAGCGTCAAAACTGGTTACCGCTGTAGGCGACAATCCTGCTGGAGATCTCAGGGAGATGGTATGGAACATGCCTTCAAGTCCCACCCGATGGGTGGGAAAGCTGGGATCTTTCTTCACCATCTCCTGTCGGTTACTGGCTTAGGGCTGCCCCTATGTGGGTTACCTCCCCAGCACCCTGGCCTCTCCCACCTATGGGCTGAGAGCATCTCATTTGCTTACAGTAAGAAGGCATCAGGCTACATGGGGACAGCGAGTGCCAAGGAGACGAGAGCAGGACACTGACATCATCTGCTGCTCTCTGCTTAAGAGCTGAGCCAGTTTATGAAGGAGAAAGGTGTGAGGGCACACAATATATTGGAATTAGGATTCTTTTGGTTGCAAGTGACAGAATTCCAGCTCAACCTAGCTTAAGAACAGCAAAAAGCAATATCAGCTCCAGGTGCACAAGAAATGCTGTCAGGGCGCTGCCTTCTGTCCATCTCTTGCTTCTGCTCTCTTCTTTGTTGGCCTTATGGTCCGGCTGGCTGAGAAGAGATTGGAAGAAAGATGGCAACTCTCGGCTCACATGATCCTTACTCCTCGTGATCTCACAGGAGGAGAGCATCTTTTTCTAACAGCTCTGCTGAAAATCTTGCAGAAGGCTTTGATTGACCTGTTGTGGGTCACGTGCTCATCCCTGTACCAGATGATGTGACCAGGAGGATGGAGCACTCTGACCGAGCAGACTCAGGCCACGTGTTGTGCTGGGGAGGATGGTGTCATGCTACCCAAATATCACGGGCCAAGCAGAACATGGGGGACCTGAGGGAGGGGTGGTTCTAGAAGTCTCTGCTGATAAACCACCATTTAAACAGACAAACAAACAAAAACCAGAGGCCCCGATGTATAGCTGCTTTCTATGGTGTAGATAGTCCCACCATTACTAACTTCAGGCTAGCAACATGATGTCACTAAACATGGGATTGGGAAGAGATGCATACAGTCAGTCCTCATGAGACAGTATGAGCTGGCTCCAGCACACCACTGAGTGATTCCCACACACAGGGACCCTGGGCAGACAGTGTGGCCACTACGGCTGTAAAAGACAAGGCCAAGGTCTAGCTTGTGGAGCCTTGGTAGCCATGATGACCCAGGTTAAGAACTCACAAGACAGCTTGCTTTGTTCGGCATGTGTGATGCTTAGGATGGACTAATATACTAAAATCAACATTCTTCCCCCACAGTCTTTGCCTTGCAAGCACTTCCAGGAAACACTTAACTGGCAATCCGATGATCTAAAAATAATGTTTAGCAACATGTACTCTCCTATGGCGTACACTCCAGAAGGCAGGGATCTTTGGCTAGTTAGTTTAGTGCTCTATCCCCAAGGTCTAGAAGAGGGCTCAGGAAAACACACAGGCACTCAGTATTTGTCAGTTAGGATGGATTCCCCAACAGCACACATGTACACACCTAGTGAGTCACCAGCCCCTTGCTTGTGATGTTCGAGGCGTGCAGACCTCACTGTGTATCTCAAAGCCACCTCCACAGGCCTCCCAGACTTTCTCTTCCTAGTCCTGGAAGGGCCCACAATCCACATGCCACACTGCTTCCTGGTGTGAGGAAATTGTGACCTTGGCCCTTTGGCCTGTAATTGCCATTTTGTTCTCCTTGCTCCTTGATTTCGCCAGCATGGTGCTGTTTGTTGTTTTACACCAGGAGGGGCAGCTCTCCCTTCCTGCCTTGGGGCTCAGCCCTTCCCAGGCAGGGGCCTATCGTGACCATGATGGCTCCTCCTCATTAAGTCACAGGAGTGTCTGGGGCTTGTCTGATTAGAGTTTCCTAACACGTTGGTACAGAGAACTTTCTGCCTTTGCAGTTCTTTTGTTTGAAAATAAAAAGCATAGCTAGGAAGCTGCAAGGTTAGAAAGTTGTTAACTACACACACACACACACACACACACACACACACACACACACACACCCCAAATGAGATTTGCTGATAACAGGAGAATGGGAAGGCCTGAAGTTGAGGGAGCATTTCAAGGTCACAGGCAAGGAGGGGCCTGCGGTGGTGGCGATGGAAAAGATGAATAGACAACAGTTGAATGCATTATTTAGTGTGTTCCACATCGCAAAGCCAAGGATGGTTCCTTCGCACCAGAAGATTTGATGTATCGGGCTGGCTGTCTCCTCAGAGGACACCCCCCAGTCTCCTCTGGAGTTCATGGAGACATGGTTGTCTAGGTGACAACTGTCAGGCAAGAAGCTGCAAGCTGAAGAAGAAAATCGCCTCAGCTAATAGACTGGTGTGCTATTATGCACCTGAAGGTTTAACTGCTATATTACCCTGAAAGAGTCATTTGGAGGGGAGAAAGGAGCTGGCTTTTCCCTGGGCTACATCAGTGAATTCAATTTCTATTGAAGAGAGACTAGCATTTTAAAAACCACGGTGTGTGGAGCTTTGAGTCCTTTTCTTCTTTCTGTGAGAAATGATTTAATAATGAACTTACAACTGCGGGGCCTCCAGTCAGCCCCCTGGAGTCTTGAAGAGAGAAGAGGCAGAGTGGAGGGGCTGGTGGCTGGCAGGCTCCATCCTGTTCTGTCCCTGCTCGGGCCCAGGCTCTGTGACTGAGGTTACCCCAGAGCAACTTGGTTCAGACGCGGGTAGAGCCTGAGCGATCATTTTCCTCCCTCCTAAGATTGCCTGGTGCCTCTAATTAACGGTTGTGAATTCCTTAGATGAGGTTGTTATCAGATGGAAAGGGGCTAATTGTACCGGTCACAATAGTTAACCTCTTCCAGAAGGAAGGGTGTGTGGGGGTGTGTGTGGTGTGTGTGTGTGTCTGTGTGTGTGTGTCTGTGTGCGTGCGTGCACACCTTGGTTCTTTCTGCAAATGAGGCAGAAAAGCCTGAGAATCATTGACATTCTTTGGCATCAAGACACTGGCAAATGAAAGACTGTATTCACTAAGACTTTTTTACCAAGCAAAGAGCGGTCAGCATTTACTGGGCTCTCTCTCTGTGCCTGTGAGGCCACTAAGCGCTTTACCAGCTTGATCACATTTAACCCTCAGCATTCTTGAGCCTTAAGAGTGATTATTATTATCTTCAGTCTACAGATGGAGAAACCAAGGCTTAGTGAGTTTAGGAGACTTGTCCAAGGCCCCACCCATGCCAGCAAATGTGAGGGCCTTTTACATTCAGAAGATCCCACCTAAGGCTGAAGGCTGAGCAGGGGGACTTGAGATTCCTTCATTAAGAGGAAAGTAGATGCTCCTGTGCAAGGACCTGGCCAGCCTGGCCAGGGCTATCCCGCTCTCCACTCACCCGGGTGACCTCTTACCTTAACTTCTGCCCCAATTCCTGGCTCTGCCCTGTGTTTTCTTTGGCCCCATTCTTGGACTACACACAATAGCTCTGTTCTATTCCCTTGTGGCTCAAGAATCTGGCCTTCAATTTGCCTACAGGCCATCACAGGCAGCCCTCCTAAGTTATACATATGTTGGCTGGTCTCTACCATGGGCTGGGTGCTGAAGAGGCAAAGATAAATGGCATCAAGGCATTGCCTTGAGGAAGCGCTCTCTCTAGAGAGAGAATGAGATGTGAAATTACACAATCAACATAGCATGATCAGAATACTACTACTACCAATAATGAAAGATAACATTAATAACAAAACAACTGTTTTTGGAGTGCTTCCTATGTGGCAGGCCTTGTGCTAAGCACTGGAAACAAGCCTATGATGTAGGTACTATTATTATTTCCACTCTAAAGGTTAGAAAATTAAGGCATACAGAGATTAGATCATTTGCCCAAGGTCATACTTGTAGTAAATGGCAGAGCAGGAATTTAAACTAAGGCACTCTGTCTCCAAAGCTGATTCTATTAACCACTATGCTCTATTGCACATATATAGACCAGTGCAGAAGCATGTGTATATTCTAAAGGAAGCCCAGATGAAGGACAGAAATTCCTTCCTAAGTATAGTGGTTCACTGGAAGAGAAAGAGAAAAGGTATAAATAGGAGGGGGAAAGGCCGTGTGTCCAGAACCCTGAAGACACAGACCAGACATTGGGCTTCTGTTTTTGACCTTATGGCCTGTATCTGAGGCTGCATAACAAATCATTTCAAAGCTTAGTGGCTTAAAATAACAATAATTGTTTATTATTGCTCATGGTTTCTGTGGGTCAGCGATTCAAGAGTGGCTCATTTGCATGGTTTCTGACTCAAGATCTCTCATGAGATTGCACTTATATATCAGCTGGGGCTGCAGCCATCCAATATAGCTCACTCACATGGCTGGTAAGTTGGTTCTGTAACCAAAGTTCTTCTCAATATGGGTCACTCCACAGGGCTGCTTGAGTGTCCTCGTGACATGGTGGCTGCCTTTCCCAGAGCAAGGGATCCAACAGACCAAGGTAGAAGCTGTAATGCCTTTATGACTTATATGTAAGTCACACAGTGTCATATCTGCTGTATTCTATTGTCTATATACACCAGCTCTGATTCAACATAGGAGGGGACAGAAGGACACAAATATCAAAAGGCCAAGGCCACTGGGAACTATTTTGTAGTCCACCAACCAGAGTTTAAAGTTCTCATGTACTGAATGCAAAAATCTATACAGTCCTTCCATCCCCTACTTGCCTTAGGTTTGCCATTCCAAGCTATAGTCTTAGGATCGAGGGGCTAAGTATTTATGAGGAGACAGTATGTTTGGTATATCTTAGAAGCCCTATTGTCCTGGCCAAAACGGTGACTTTGATGAGGAGGAAAGAAGGGAATACAAGGCTGATAGGGAAGCTGGGAAGAGGGGCTGGAACTGGAGACACCTGCAGGTCTTTAGGTAACTAAGCCAAAGTACCAAACCCCCTGGAGATCTACTATCATTTAGACCACTGGCCAGGCCCATGTTCTGGTCCATAAATCCTATGGGGACAGAATCTATTTAGCCAGATTCTTTTGCTTCCAGATTGGATGTCTGCTTTTTGACTACATGCAGAAGGAAGTCACAAGCAGTTTTCTGTGGGAGAACTTGGATCCTACTTTCTTTCTTCTACTCTGGATTATGTATATCTGGAAGTATCAAAGCCATTGATGAATAAGTGGCTATTCAATGGCAAGTTAAAATACTATATTTGAAGCAAACAGGGATTTAATAGACTCAGTACTTTGTGGCATCCTACGGTGTGCTGGGCTAGATAGCCTGCTAGATATCCGGATAAGGGAAGGAAGGTGGTACTGCCCTTATGGTGCTTGTGAAAGACATGTATTAACCAAATAACAATACAGGTAAATGTCTCATTATGAACTGAGGTAAACACTATAAAGGAAAGGAAATGACTTCAGGAGATTAAAAATTGAAAACACTAAGGAAGTGGGTTTGAGCTGAGATCTGAAAGATAAATAGGTTTAAAAAAGATGGGAGGAAGAACATTGCAAGCAGCAGGAACAGCACGTGCAAAATGTGTTTGTGGAACTGAAAGGGCCCTGGTGTGGCTGAAACAGAGGGAGTGAAGCGGGGTATGATGTAAGATGAGGGTGGAGAGGCCATCGGGGACCAGATCACGTGGGATCTTATATAGCCACGTTAAGGATGTTGGTTGTAATCCTAAACAATGGGTAGCCATTGAAAGGTTTTAAAGCTATACAGTGACGTGATCAGATTTGTGCTTTGGAAATATCACTGTCCGCCATATGGAGCCTGAATTAGAGAGGCTAAGACTGGAGGTAGGAAAAGCAGTTAGGAGGGAGGCTATGTCCAGAAGAGAGATGTTGGCGATTTGGACCACAAAGTTGGTAATGGAGGTCAAGGGTCAGGTGAGAGTATTAGGGGAGGATGAGAATTCAGAATGGAGGCTCTAAGAGGTAAGAGGAAGAACGTGGTGTGTGAAAGGCAGGTTGGATAAAGCAAGGTAGGACTTAGTCTGCAGAAGGAGGGCTGTGTAGTGCCTGGAGTGTTTGAGCAATGAACTTCATTGCTAAGTGGCATTGGCCATTCCTATGTAGGGTTCTGGTTTATAAGTACCTTTGGAGCTGTACGCAATACATCTGTAATGATCAATGTTGCTATTCTATCAAACAGCAGCCATGTCATGTCACCAAGTACTCCCTGGAGGCCTTCATTGAATAGAGCAGTTCTTCTGGTGGTTTTTTATTGTATAGTTTGTAAAACAGGACAGGTGGTGTCAAAAATGGGTTTTCAGGTGGGGCCTTTATGAGTGAACAGCCCTTGAGAGTGACTTCAGACTGCACATCTGAAATTATTACTGAATTTAATTTAAAATATAGGTAGTTTATAAATAGGCAGACCCAAGACCAATGGAACAGATTCGAGATGGAGCCAAATACATATAGGAATGTAGTTATAAATTTCCAAATAGTGTGGGAAAAGAGGGACTGATTAATAAATGGTATTGGGACAACTAGTTAGCCATCTAGATAAAATTAAAAGGAATCCAGTCCTCATATCATATAACAGGACAAATCCCAAATTTGATCCAAGATTTGAATGCGAAAAGATAAAATCTTAAAGATTACTAGCAGAAAACATAGGGAAATTCTTGTATAATCTGGGAGTAAACGAGGCCTTTCTAAGTATGACTTGCAAACTGGAATCCATAAAAGAAAAGGGTGATAAATTTAGTTACATGAAAATGAGACTAAACTCTCTGCATGGCAAAAAGAACAATAAATAAAGTTAAATAAATAAATAACTAGAAGAAAAATTGCCAGCCAAATCACAAAATACAAATCTCCCTGAAAAAAAAAAATTGATACAAGCAACAACCTAACGGGAAAATGGACAAAGGATACAGACAGTTCACAGAAAGGGAAATATTAATGTCTCTAAAAGTTATGAAAAGATGCTCCACTGTGCTCATAATATGAGAAATATAAAATAGAACTATACAAAAGTACCATTTCTTTTTACCTATCAGATTTATGAAAAATAACAACAGCCTACCAAGTGTCTGTTGGCCAAGCTGTGGGAAACAGGTATGCTCATACCTTACCTGTGGGAGGGTAAGTTTGGTATGATCCCCTATGCCAGATGATTTGGCAATACCTGTCAAAACTACAAATGCCAATTCTATTTTGCCCACCTGTTCAACTTTAGTACTCTATCCTATAGAAATACTTGCTCTTGGGCTTCCCTGGTGGCGCAGTGGTTGGGAGTCCGCCTACCGATGCAAAGCACGCGGGTTCGTGCCCCGGTCTGGGAGGATCCCACATGCCACGGAGCGGCTGGGCCCGTGAGCCATGGCCGCTGGGCCTGCGCGTCCGGGGCCTGTGCTCCGCAGCGGGAGAGGCCACAGCAGTGAGAGGCCTGAGTACGGCAAAAAAAAAAAAAAGAAATACTTGCTCTTACGAAGTGATGTACATGCAAGGCTATTCATTGCAGCATTATTTGAAAGAGCACAAGAATAGACACAACCCAAAATGTCCAACAATTGAGAACTGGTTAAATAAATTATATCACATCTACCCAATAGAATACTATGCAGCCATAAAAATGAATGAGGGCCATCTCTCTATAATGATACAATCAGATCACCAAGATACACTTTGAAGTGAAAAAAAGCAATGAGGAGACCATTATGTACTCTTTGCTATGTTGAGGATGTAGAACTGACATCTATACTCATATTTGTTTGTATTTGCATAAAGAAATTAGGGAACATACACAAGGAGACAGCCATATTTCATTGATTCTAAGATATACCTTTTTTTCTCATCTTGACATCTGTGAAATAGGAGCGTATCTTTCATTATATGGCATTTTAGAATATAATTAGCTGTATTATCTTTCTTAATGGTACATGAATTAATGATGCATCTTAAAATTGATGATGTCTTAGATTGGATGGAATACAGTAATGACAATAGTTATCTATGAGGAGGGGAGCCTGGGGAAAAGGATGAAGAGGAGTCTTTTCATTTATATGTTTTCAAATGGTTTTTGTTTGAGCATGTGAATCTATGGCCTACTCAAAAGTTGAATAAATAATATTAATAAAAATTTTACATATATATATATATATATATATACACATACACATATACATATTACATATAAGCAGTATATTAGTTCCTGGGGTCTACGTCCTTCTATAGTGATGGCCTGAGTATGAAATCCAGTCCTAAGCTGTTAAAATGGGACGCAAACTGACCCACACTCGGAACATGTTAACTGCTAAGAAGACAACAGCTGTGTACTGTGCTGACCTGGGTCCACCTGGAAAGCTAGCTGTTGGCCCCTCAGCATTGCAACTGGTTTTGCCAGTAGGCAGGACGCTATTATTTTTCTAGATGCGACTAACGCACCTTTAGTTAGGGAACCAGGAAGACACTGGCTTGTCATAAAGCTTTATGAGAGAAGGAGGCATGCTGTTAAGGCTTCTGTTATGACCTCGTAGACATTTTCAGAGCTCTCAGGCAAAAATCAATGCTTGGGAGAATGCACAACTAAACCAGGATCTTGCTTTTATTTTTTTCTCTCTGTGAAAGACTAGATAAGCTCCAAATTAGATAGGTTTTTCTTTTTGGCTTTTATTTCAGTGATGAGAGCAATTGCTTCTCTTCCCCTCCTTCCTACTTCCACAAACCTTCATCAGCCTCTTTTGCGTTGAATGTAGTTTCTAGGTAAGACATTGACAAAAAGCAGGGTGACAAATGCCACAGGAAAGGCCAGATGTATAGCATCTTAAATTGTGTTCCAAACTCATCTTTTTAATGAAAAAGAGAACTCGGAGAAATCCTGGAAGGGATTTTATTTTTGTGAGAGGAAAGGCTAACCTTGTGGAATGCCTAGCTTAGGTTCAAGAGACCTGGATTCTAGGTCCAGGCTGTTCAGCAAACAGATGGATGCTTTCTGTATACTCTTTTAATGGCTCTTTCCCTCAGTTTTCTTATCTGAAAAATGGATGCGATAGTGGTACTTATTCTGCTTTCCTTAGAGGTCTGCAGTGAGAATAAATGAGTTACTGCTTGGGAAGACACATAAACTCTATCAAAGTTCTACAGATAGAGAGGAGGTTCTATTTTTCCCATCATTTAAAGGCCAATCAGAATGTGTGCAGAGAGGCCATTTGACAGACACTCATCAGGTCTCAGCTTGAGAGTCTTCTTTCCCAACTGCTCTGTGTGACAGTTAGGGAACATCCCTGAACAATGACAGTTGGAAGCAGGGAGGGGCTAGGCTTGTCACCACCCGATGAGGTAACAACAATAATAACTAAACTGTCCTTCCCAAAGTATTTTCACATCCTTTATGTCACATCATCCTCTAACAGTCCTGTGTAGTGAGTATTAGCATTATAATTCCCACATTACAGATATAGAACCTGAAATTATGAGTGAAGCTGAAAAGTGGACCCAGCTCAAAACTTTGTGCTCCTTCCACAGTGCTGCCCTGCCTGCTCTCCTCTTTGCTCTGAACCTATCTCAGCAACATGTCACAGAAACCACAGAAAGCTGGGGCCTGGGCTGTTCTGGGGACCAGAGATGGGAATAGGGAGGGTCAATGGAAACTTTTTCTACTTCTAACACAGGCTATTAGCACACATGTATTAGGACATGTGGTGACCATCTGGAACTGGAATCACTTAGGTCATTGCTGAAATTCAGCCCAACAACGCACTCAGGTTAGATGGCATTATAATGCTCTAGTCCTCTAAAATTTTGCTTTTGGGGAGAATGCCCTTGGCAAATGGTGATTAAGAGTAACGGTAATCTGTTGACACACAAAATAAAATGTCAGCCAATGTATGGGGCCTTGGTACTAATTTAGTTGACCTAAATGTCTTCAGGCAGCTTGTGTCCTAATCTAACCATAGATGTCACTGTTAATGATCTAGCCATGCAAGATTATACCAACAAAAGGGACACCCGCAAAGGGATCCAACTTAGTTCCATAAATCAGGTTCCCCTACTGAGGAGCAAAATTACCAGTTTCAGCTGGTGGTGGGTAGCGCTGGACCAGAGATGGGCAAACTACAGCCCTCAGGCCAAATCTGGCCCCTGACCTGTTTTTATTTGTTTGTTTGTTTAATATTTATTTATTTATTTATGCATTTGGCTGTGCTGGGTCTTAGTTGCGGCACGTGGGATCTCCATTGCTGTGTGTGGGCTCTTAGTTGCAGCAAGCAGGATCTAGTTCCCTGACCAGGGATCGAATCTGGGCCCCCTGCATTGAGAGCATGGAGTCTTAACCTCTAGACCACCAGGGAAGTCCCCCCCTGACCTGTTTTTGTAGATAAAGTTTTATTAGAATACAGCCACACTTATTTGTTAAGTGTTGTTGGCTCTGTGCTGTAATAGCCGAGTTTAGTGGTTGATGGGTTGACGGACACTGTGTGGCCTACAAAGTCGAAAATATTTACTATCTAGCCCTTTACAGAAAATGTTTGCCAATTTCTGGTCCAGACAACGAATGTGCAGGTGAGTTCAGACTTGTGAGTGCAGCCAAAAACGCTGGCCATGTCTCCAAGGGGCCTGGCTCCAGTTGAAAGGGGGCAGTGGTCCCATGGAGTCAAACATCAGGGAACCCTAAACCACATGTTTATAGTTTATCACTTTCATTTGGGGTCTGAAGGGCCTCAGAGACCTGGCTGATCACTCTCTTGGCTGCCCTCTCTACCAGCTTCTATAGCATTTGAATTAAGCTGGAACAGGGTGAGCCCTTGTTAGATAGAAGGCTATTGTGAATGATGTGCCTGGGACATTGGAGGCCTCTCTTAGACAGTTAGGTGATTTGACAGGCATTCTTCAAGGGATACTAGAGAAAGCAGTGATAGCAGTGAATCAGGTTCTCACAGCCCTGGAGGAACCTCTTGAACCAGGAACCCAAACTAGTAGACCTTGAGGGACCCTCAGAGATCATCTAGACCAAAAGAATGGAATGGCTTGCTCAGGGGCTCGCCATGAGTTAAGTGGTGAAGTGTTCTAATCCCATTCAGGGTGTTCCTTACCTTTCTACTCACTGTGACCTAACATCAATCCACAGCACATCAATGTCTCAGATACCCAGTGGGCTGCAGGAGTGTTTATAGGTTCGGCATGGCCTATCCCTTATGATCTGGACCTGCTAGGCAGAGATGGCCGTTTTAGGGAAGCCACAAACCCATGGTTATCACTGAAGCTGAGTTTCTTACAGAGGTTAAAGGGATGGGAAGGGTTATAAATAAGCCTTTTGTGGACATATGGGAGAGGAAGGAAGGAGCTATCTGAAATGGTTGCCGTATGGCTCTTAAATAAAGGTCTGGATGAGTAAACCTGGGTCAGAGCCAAAGGGGCAAGAGTCAGGACAAGTTGCCAAGACACTGGGAAAAGAGCCAAGACATCCCAAGAATAGTGCCAGGATCTACACTGCTGGATAAGAAATCAGTCAGATCAGAATCAGAATCCAAAGTCAGAGTCACTAAGAAGAAAGAACAACCCTGGGAAGGGAAGGGGTTCCATTCTAAACACTGGGATCATGCAGACAGGCTGAGGTCATGGCAACAATATGAGGCATGTTGGGTTAGAGATTCTGTCAGCTGATGACATACCTACTCTCCCATAATAATGATCAGTGTGGGTTCACAGGGTTCCAGAATGTCAATGTTGTTTTGTAGGTGACTCTGTAAAAGTCTAGAAGAACTATGTGCAAGTTTGGTCTACATGGTGACCACTATTGCTATAAATATGTAGAAGGATAACCAATTAAAAACACCGAGTCCCCAGTCACAGAGTTTCAGGGTGCCTACAGAACTACCCAGGGGTCAAGATGGTTGCAGGATTGAGTGTCACATTCTGTTTGGCAAGAACCGAGCACCCACAAATGAGCACAAGGCCAGATTAGTAGAAGACCCCAGCAGTACGCTGAGCCCAAAGCTAAAAAAGTGGACTAAGAAAGACGTTGAGAAATGAGCTCGGAGGTGTCCCACTGAATGTGGAGCTCTAGCCCAGCTCTCCTTACCACAGAGCATTTTGAAATTTGGCTGCTGCTCTAGAATAGGGGCCTATGAGTAAAAGTGAAATAACACATGTGCTTGGAAATAAAATCCTGAATAAATTATGAAGCTGAATATCAGCCTAATTTGTCTTCGGTATTTGATTCAAGCCAGCTGAACAAATTTATTGCACACCTGTGGACACCATACTCTGTAATAGGTACTAAGGGCATGAAGATGAATGGACATAGCCGCTTCCCTCTGGGGCCTTTCTGCTTAATAGAGGAAACACACACATGGACAGATCATTTTGGTATAATTTAGTAAGGGCCAGAGTGTTAAAGGAGCATAAAGGAGCATCATATAACTCAGTATAGGGTGTTATGGAAGCTTCTGGAAGGAGAGGACACTTGGTTTCCCAATGGGGTCAGTTATGGGATAGTCAGTGAGGCAGGAAGAGAACCAGGGGACATAGAAACCAGGGAATGAAGTAGTGAAAAGGCAACAGTGTCAAATACAGCAGATGACGATGAAACAGTTTTCACCGGATTTGGAAACAAGGAGGTCATTGGTGATCTTAAGGATAGCATGTTTCAGGGGACCCAGAGTGGGCGGGGGGAGCCAGTTTTGGGGGCTGAATGGAATTGAGGAAATGGATGCAGCCAGCATAGGCTTGTGACTGAAAAGGAAAGGAGGGCAATGGACAGTGGTTGCAGAAGGTAAAAGGGAAGTGTGTGTGTGTGTGTGTGTGTGTGTGTGTGTGTTGTGTTTCTGTCGAGTTTGGGTTTTTTGGATTGGAGGGGTATTTCTCATGCGTTATAGGCTGAGAAGAGAGTGAATAAAAAGGGTGCAGTGACAAACAGAAGA
This sequence comes from Kogia breviceps, assembly GCF_026419965.1. Classification (NCBI taxonomy): domain Eukaryota; kingdom Metazoa; phylum Chordata; class Mammalia; order Artiodactyla; family Physeteridae; genus Kogia; species Kogia breviceps. The sequence goes on along the minus strand of NC_081330.1, from coordinate 100,766,100 downwards.
AAGAAGGAAGATGGCTGCTGAAGCTGGGAGGGAGAGGCTGGCCTCGAACAGGAAGGCTGACCCTCATCCTCTGAGACTAGTGGTAGGATCCAGAGCAGTAGGTGCCATGGAGTTAAATCAGTAGGAGGGAAAAGGTGGTGGTGGGGGCAGCCTCAATGGCTTCAGTTTTCTTAGTTGGCTGGGGTCTTAGCCATCTTGGTGTGGAGGTGGCACTGTTTGGCATGTTTCCCTCTCTGTCAAGGTCTCCCTATGACAAATATCTCTACATCTTTTTGGTGATAGATTTAACTTTACAGTCATTGGTCCTGGGTCTCCCTGTGGAAGCAGAGCACCCCGAAGTCCTTGAAATAACCAAGAGGCTGGCCAGTAGGGCAGAAGGGGGAATTGCAGGAATCTCCTGACTTCCTGCAGTCAAGAGTGGGCACCGGATCTGTCATGCCATTCTTCAGAATGGCTCTGCCCTTCCTTGACAAGGGCTTATTCTGGACCGTGGCGCAAGCCAGGACAGGAGTCTTGCACAGAGTAGAGGCCTCTACCGCAGCCACTGGCCCCCATGATGACTCAATCGTACTTCTTCCTCCCAGTTTTATAGCCCCCTTGAACCGCCCCATCTTCTCTGCAGCCCTGAATGCGTGAAGCTGTCCTTGCGTAGTTCCCATCCCACCTCCCCCAGGACCTCAGACTTACAGATCTCTGGACTGCCCTCCACCCTCCAACCCCATTCCTGTTATAATACACTTTGCTTCAATTCAATGAAATGACAATAACTTTCTTTGTCTTTAGCACTCTCTTGGCATTTATTAACTACTGCTTTGTTTCTGCTAGTTTTTCATGTTGGTATGTCTTATCCCTTCCCTCTCAACAAAACAGGGACCTTCTTGACACCAGGTATGGAATCTTGCACATTTGGTTTCAGTATTCCCCAGCAGCAGCTCCATAGTTGCTGCTAAATAAATACTGCTGATTTATTTGGCTAAACTGATGGATAAAGCAAGCATGGGTGTGCTCTGCCTTGGGGTGGGCTGGTTCTTTTCTGACCCATGGAAAACCAGGCCTTTGAGAGCAGACTCCCTCTCTGGGTGGAGCCGGGGGTAAAGTTGTCAATAAACGTGACTTTCTTTTTTTTTTTTTTTTTTTTTTTTTTTGCGGTATGCGGGCTTCTCACTGTTGTGGCCTCTCCCTTTGAGGAGCACAAGCTCCGGACGCGCAGGCTCAGCGGCCATGGCTCACGGGCCCAGCCGCTCCGCAGCATGTGGGATCTTCCCAGACCGGGGCACGAACCCGTGTCCCCTGCATCGGCAGGCGGATTCTCAACCACTGCGCCACCAGGGAAGCCCTAAACGTGACTTTCTTATTGAAAAGTGTGTGGATGCTGATTAACAGCTTCCCTGATGGTCCGGAACATACTGCTACAGGAGCACATTTGGAGAGGAAGGATGTGGAGTGGAAACCTGCACCCTCCATGGCTCCCATGTCCCCTGCAACCCCCCAGCCACTGCCTCCTCCACGACCCTGCCCCTGTTTCCAGGTTTATTCATTCCTGTGGGCAAAGCCTGCCTGGTACACAAGCTGGACCCACTAAGCAGAGGGCATGGTCACCCAGCATTCCTTTTGCTTGCAAGTAATTTGTCCTGTTGCAAAGGTGAAACAAGACTTTCTTTTTTCCATCTGATTTATGGAGCAGGGAAAAAAATGATGGTGTAAGGAAGAACTACAGAGGTAGCTACTCCCCTTCTTGGGCTCTCTGTTGGAGAGAGCTCAAGATTTGTGCTTCATGAACTTGGGTTTCGCCTGCTGAGTCTGTTGCACCTCATTATAGGGCCAAACCATGGAGAGTTGGGAGGCTGAACTCTGTTTAAATGTTGGTCTAAAGAAAGCCCTTCTTGGAATTTTCAGAGGAGGAATGTTACTAGATGAGTAATGATCTTGAGCATCCTTATTCAGTAAGATGTTTGGATTTGGTCTTAAAACTGGAACAAATCAAAAGGCCATTTCGTTGCTTTTTGTGGCTAGATGTGAATTAAACTCATGGATTTTCAGATTGATTCAAGGCCAGACTATCCTTCATTTTAAGCTTTGATATTTTTGCCTTTATCTTTGTTTCTTGGGTTGTTTCTCACTCTATAAAGGACAATGTAATACTTGGGTAGTGCAAAAAAGTTTCAAGGCATTTCATTATAAAAACTTAAATTTCCCTTTGTTCATCCTAGCTCCAGTCCAGGCCACATGCCAGGTACCCTTTACAACATGTCACCCCTTCTGAAATAGCACTAAACGGCACTAGGGTAGAGCACAAGGTCATATATTTAAAATAATAATGAGGGGGACACCAAAAGGTTAGGAATGGCAATGTACTCATCTTAACCAACCTAATTGCTCCCTCCTCTTAACATTGGATTGGTAAGTTCCAGAGCATTGGTTTACTTCTGTGATCTTTGATCCGAAGGCGCAAACTCACATCCCTGTCATTGCAGACACCATCTGGTCCTGAGGTACAAGTTCTCTTTACTTCAGTCTAAACCCAGCTCCTGATTCAGCATAGGATCACTTGGGTAGCAATTGTTGGTCTTTCTGTAACCACAGGAACCTATTTTGCAGAGGGGACAGTCTTAATGGCAAAGACTGTCTCCATAAATATACTCATACATGTCCCATATTTGGATTGTGATATCTGGCCGTTGATAACATAAGACAGTAACAAAGCAACGTTTTTGTCAACTCTAAGGTAGAGCGGTGATTCTCAAATTCGAATGCACCTGTGAACCACCTGGGGCTCTTGTTAAAATGCAGGTTCTTGTTCAGTAGGTCTGGGGAGGGACCTGTGACTCTGTATTTCTAACAAAGTGCCCAGGGGGTGCCACATATAGATCTAAGAAAAAAAAATGTCATGAAGAGACTAGGGCTAGGACGGGAATAAAACACAGACCTACTAGAGCATGGACTTGAGAGAGTGAGAGAGTGGCATGGACATATATACACTACCAAACGTAGGGTGGATAGCTAGTGGGAAGCGGCCGCATGGCACAGGGAGATAGATCAGCTAGGTGGTTTGTGACCACCCAGAGGGGTGGGATAGGGAGGGTGGGAGGGAGGGAGACGCAAGAGGGAAGAGATATGGGAACATGTGTATATGTATAACTGATTCACTTTGTTGTAAAGCAGAAACTAACACACCACTGTAAAGCAATTATACTCCAATAAAGATGTTAAAAAAAAAAAGATCCAGCCTCACTTTAGGTAAGTACACATTTAAAAACCAAAGGCTCTAAATAGGTATTTTAAATTTGGTAGAACAAAACCATGCGAAGGCCTGTGGCTTCTGATTTAGTCTCACAGTCCCTTCTTAGCTCTTACTTCACCTGCATCTGACCCAAGATAACTTGAGTTATTTGGCTTTTAATTCCAGGAGACAGGAACCTTTGGGATCTGCCTGTTATTAGTGCTTGATGAATGTTGTTTGTTCTTATGGAAACTGATTATGAGTGTCCTTTGAATGTTAGGTTCTAAATCAGCCTTGCAAACCTAGTGGCACCTAGCTAATTTTGGTCCTGGCTCATCTCCATTCTGTCTGGCCCCTGAGGTCTTTCATCAGGCCACATTATTTACTTGGCTTCAGAGACAGCTAATATCTGTATATGTTAATACTTGATTCTATAATTCACCTGCTTCCTGAATTCAGATATGCTTTCTCCAATTAACCCAAGATGGAATCATAGCATGTCGAGTCCAAAAGGGACTTCTGAGGCCAGGGCCTCCACAAACCCTTGTAGATCATTCTTGAGCTTTCTTTGAAATTATTAAGCTGACTGGTAGTTCCCTGCCTCATACAGCAGCCTGTTCCTTGGTTGTGATGTTTGGACTGAGAGAGAGTTCTTCAGATCTTCAGCTACATGTTACCTCTCTGTAATTTCCACTGTGATGTTGCCTTCTAGAACTAACCCCTCTTCTACAGTATGGCTCTTCACCAAATTAAAGGTACCCTTGTGACTCCCTGTTTCTTATTTTCAGGCACAAGTGTCCCATTTCTTCAGTTATTTCTTCTATATCAAAGTTTCCAGACCTCTTACCTTCCTCATCACTGGGCGCTACATGTTGTAGTTTGTCAGTGTCCTTTTTTCCCTAGCCTTCTCTGATACGGCCTGACCAAACCTGGTTCTGATATGTATCTTGGCAGCCGTGTTTGGCTGTTGGCTCATATTGAGTCAAGAAACCCCCGCCCCCCAGGGGCTTTTCAAAGGGAGCTGAGTTTCACAGACTAGGGACACTGACTATTTGAATCCAGTGCAGATGCTTATAGTTATCTTTACTGGATTTCATCTTGTTTCTTTCCATCCGGTTGAGATCTTGAGTCCTGCTTCCAAACCTTCATCCTTGATAGCCTACTTGTCATCAGGATACTCACATCCTGTTGGGTCTTTCTTTCTGTTTTTCATTTTTTTGGCCACACCATGCAGCAGGCGGGATCTTAGTTCCCTGACCAGTGATCGAACCCGTGCCCCCCTGCAATGGAAGTTAGGAGTCTTAACCACTGGACCGCCAGGGAACTCCCCTGTTGGGTCTTTCTGATCCCATCTATCACCTGCCAGGCTAGCCTCCCATTCCCCTACCACTTGCTTTCCTTGTAAAGTGAGGACCAAGACCCTGGGATATGGAGGAGAAGGGCTCAGAGACAGAGAGCAACAAAATGCAGTGGGCCCTACAGAGGGGAGTGAAAAGGGAAGAGGAGTGATAGAGAAAGAGAAGTGGAGGGGAAGGAAAGGCCAGAGGAGGCTGGGAGGGAAGGAAATCCTTTGACATAGTGGCTGGTTGGAAGTCTAGTGTGGTAGGTTGGATGTGGTTGAATGTACATGTGAAGTGAATGTGTATAAATCAGGACGTGTCTGTGTAACCAAGATATAGACAAGCATAGCCTCAGATGTGAACAAAGTAGCACTTGAGTGCTTGCCTTTATTCAGGAAAAACAATCTTTCCCCAAACCTGAATGCAGACTGAACAGGTCTCATTTCTATAGATTGGTTTTGGTTTTGTTTTGTTTTTACATATAGACTTTATCTTTTTGAACAGTTTTAGGTTCACAGCAAAACAGTGAAAAGTACAGAGATTTTCCATATACTCCTATACCCCCAAGTCTCCCCCAGCATCAATGTCCCCCACCAGAGTGGTTCATTTGTTAAAATTGTTGAACCTGTATATAGACACATCATTGTCACCCATAATCCATAGTCTGCATTAGGGTTCACTCTTGAAGTTGTACATTCTATGTTTTTTTAAAAAAACAATATTTTGAGTGTCTTTCTTTCTAGTTTTTATTGTATAGATCTGTTTAGTTATCATAACGATTTAACTAGTTTCAGTTACCAACAGTATATGCTATTTTTTAAAATAATAGTGAGAACCAATAGATATAATTTTTTTCTCCTCCTTTTTTTCTTTTTTGCTTAAGTTGTGAGCATTTGCTCATGTCACTAAGAAAAAACTTGATATTTTTTTCAGAGACCAAAGAGGAAAAAAATGTATCAGTGGATGATTACTATGAGCTAGTATACCGAGTCTTTATAATTAAGAATTCACTAATTCACTAGAAAAGGTGAGTTCAGTTGAGTAGATGCATTCGGTGGTTTTTTCCTTTGTTCATTTAAGTAACATTTTAGCCATAAAATATGTCCTCTGTTTAGCTACTCTATCCCCTCTTGTTTTTCCTTATCTTTTTTTTTTTTAGTTTCTTCTCACCTTCACCCTCATTGATAAACAATTAGTGCTTAGCATCAGCATCAGAATCTGTGTGTGTGTGTGTGTGTGTGTGTGTGTGTGCGCACCTTTTCAGTTACTCAGCTTGTCTCCACTGGATCTTCCCTGCATAGCTAGAGATTGGTAGTAACAATATTCCACAAATAATCATTTTTATGGGCTTTAAAGTGGCTTTTGGATCAGAGCATTCATTATATATATACTTGTGCCAATTTTGCTGTGATATTCTTTTATTTTTATTTTTTTTACCTCATGACCTCCTTCACCCATTCCCCCTGCCTGTCCCCACCTGCCCCCCACCGCCAGCCTCTGACGACCCACCATGTTGTCACACATGGCAAGATTTCCTTCTTTTTTATGGCTGAATAGTATTCCATTGTATACATATATCTCAATTTATCTACCCATTCATCCACTGATGGACACTTAGGCTGTTTCCATATCTTGGCTATTGTAAATAATGCTGCAATGAACATGAGAATGCAAATATCTTTTCAAGTCAGTGTTTTGTTTTCTTCAGATAAATACCCAGAGGTGGAATTGCGGGATCATATGGTAGCTCTATTCTTAATTTTTTGAGGGACCTCCATGCTGTTTTCCATAGTAGCTGCCCCAATTTACTTCCTCAGCAACAGTGCATGGGAGTTTCCTTTTCTCCACATACTCGCCAGTACTTGTTATTTCTTGTCGTTTTGACAATAGCCATTCTAATAGGTGTGAGGTGAGATTGTTTGTTTGTTGCTATCGAATTGTATGAGTTCTTGAAATATTTTGGGTATTAACCTTTCATCAGATATATGATTTGCAAATATTTTCTCCCATTCAGTGAGTTACCTTTTCATTTTGTTGAAAATGAAAGCTTTGCTATGCAGAAGCTTTTTAGTGTGATGTAGTCCCACTTGTTTATTTTTGCTTTTGTTCCTTTTACTTTTTGTGTCAGATTAAAAATATTATCACCAAGGCCTATGTCAAAGAGCTTACCACCTATGTTTTCTTTTAGGAGTTTTATGGTTTCAGGTCTTATGTTCAAGTTTTTAATCCATTTTGAGTTATTTTTTTGTGTATAGTGTATGATAGTGGTCCAGAGGTAATAGATTGCAATGGTCCCTTCAAGTCATAATTGAGCAATTAGAATGTCCCATCCAAGATGTTAAAAGTCAAAACTCCAAGCTTGGCTTAGCATTAAAGTTTTTCCCTGCCTGCCTCAGACCTCTTTTAGACTGAAAGGCTGCAGTGGAGAGGTAGGGTGGGGAGCAGAACTTCTCCCCCACTTCCTGCTCACTAGCTCCACTTGTTGGCTGCCATTTTGCTTCAGCCACTGTTGAAGCTGAGAAAGGGAGGAGAGGTCAGGAAGCAGACAGCTCTGACTTGCCTGAGTGGCGTTGCCCTTCCTGGGTCTCATTTTCGGACGGTGAAATCTGAGGCCCCAGCTGGCATTCCTGGATGGGTATGGAAGATGAATAAAGCCAGCTCCTTCTTTCTTGTGCTATTCTCTTGGGCTTTTCCGAGGTTCCCATGGCTAGAGACCTCTCTCCTACAGTTCTCTTGACCTCGGTCTGATATGTCATCATAAAAGGTGGTGACCTTGGGCTGCTCCCCAGTTAGAAATCTGGCAAGACACTTTCAGCCTTTTGCTGCTGAGATTGCCTTGCACTACCGGTCAGGATCCAAGTGGACTCAACATCAGCTCTCTCTCTGCCATGGCCACTTTGGATCTATGGGTCACACTTTTCCATCTCTTCTCCCAGCATACTCTGAGAGTCCGGGGTCATCCCAAGGCAGTGGTCTCTACTGACTTGGCCACCAAAGCACTTAGCAGCCTTTCGCTCTCCCCTTGATGGCCCCAGGCTGGAGGGAGACCTTGACCCACAGCCCACTTTAGCTCTCATAGGCATGGATAAGGTTCCCTGGGGCTCCCAGCTGCAGGGAACATACTGCAAACCACCTTGAAGGCCACTCACTGGGCTTGGGGTTAAAGAGTAACACACCAACCCCCGCCTTAAAAGGGGGAGAAGAGGGCATTCACTCCAGAGCTACTGCTCTTCACCAATCTCCTTGTATGCAACCCTCTTTTCCCACCCTCTGACTCTTTTGTTTTTAAAATTTTATTGACTTTATTTTTATTTTACATATTACTGTTCTTTCACTACCCAAACATTCCTTCTCCCTCTTTCCCACCTCCCATCTTTCCTCTCTTCCTTCCTGTCTTCTTTCCTTTCTTCTTTCCCTCCCTTCCTCTCTCCTTACTTATTACTTTAAATTCCCTTTCCTTTGTTTAAAACATATTTATTGGAGTATAATTGCTTTACAATGTTGTATTAGTTTCTGCTTTATAACTAAGTGAATCAGCTTATGTACACACATATCCCCATATCTCCTCCCTCTTGCATCTCCCACCCACCCTCCCTATCCCACCCCTCTAGGTGGTCACAAAGCACTGAGCTGATCTCCCTGTGCTATGCAGCTGCTTCCCACTAACTATCTATTTTACATTTGGCAGTATATATAAGTCCATGCCACTCTCTCATTTCATCCCAACTTCCCCTTCCCCTTCCCTGTATCCTATAGTCCATTCTCTACGTCTGCATCTTTATTCCTGTCCTACCCCTAGGTCCTTCAGAACCATTGTTTTCTTTTTAAGATTCCATATATATGTGTTAGCATACGGTACTTGTTCTTCTCTTTCTGACTTACTTCACTCTGTATGACAGACTCTGGGTCCATCCACCTCACCACAAATAACTCAGTTTCGTTTCTTTTTATGGGTGAGTAATATTCCATTGTATATATGTTCCACATCTTCTTTATCCATTCATCTGTCAATGGACACTTAGGTTGCTTCCATATCCTGGCTATTGTAAATAGAGCTGCAATGAACATTGTGGCACATGACTCTTTTTGAATTATGGTTTTCTCAGGGTATATGCCCAATAGTGGGACTGCTGGGTCATATGGTAGTTCTATTTTTAGTTTCTTAAGGAACCTCCATACTGTTCTCCATAGTGGCTGTATCAATTTACATTCCCACCAACAGTGCAAGAGGGTTCCCTTTTCTCCACACCCTCTCCAGCATTTATTGTCTATACATTTTTTTGATGATGGCCATTCTGACTGGTGTGAGGTGATACCTCATTGTAGTTTTGATTTGCATTTCTCTAATGCTTAGTGATGTTGAGCATCCTTTCATTTGTTTGTTGGCAATCTGTATATCTTCTTTGGAGAAATGTCTATTTATGTCTCCTACCCATTTTTGGATTGGGTTGTTTGTTTTTTTTGATACTGAGCTGCATGAGCTGTTTGTATATTTTGGAAATTAATCCTTTGTCAGTTGCTTCATTCGCAAATATTTTCTCCCATTCTGAGGGTTGTCTCTTCATCTTGTTTATGGTTTCCTTTGCTGTGCAAAAGGTTTTTAGTTTCATTAGGTCCCATTTGTTTATTTTTGTTTTTATTTCCATTTCTCTAGGAGGTGCATCAGAAAGGATCTTGCTGTGATTTATGTCATAGAGTGTTCTGCCTATGGTTTCCTCTAAGAGTTTGATAGTGTCTGGCCTTACATTTAGGTCTTTAATCCATTTGGAGTTTATTTTTGTGTGTGGTGTTAGGGAGGGTTCTAATTTCATTCTTTTACATGTAACTGTCCAGTTTTCCCATCACCACTTATTGAAGAGGCTGTCTTTTCTCCATTGTATATTCTTCCCTCCTTTATCAAAGATAAGGTGACCATATGTGTGTGGGTTTATCTCTGGGCTTTCTATCCTGTTCCATTGATCTATATTTCTGTTTTTGTGCCAGAACCACACTGTCTTGATTACTGTAGCTTTGTAGTATAGTCTGAAGTCAGGGGACCTGATTCCTCCAGCTCTGTTTTTCTCTCTTAAATTGCTTTGGCTCTTCGGGGTCTTTTGTGTCTCCATACAAATTGTGAATTTTTTGGTTCTAGTTCTGTGAAAAATGTGATTGGTAGTTTGATGTGGATTGCATTGCATCTGTAGATTGCTTTGGGTAGTAGAGTCATTTTCATAATATTGACTCTTCCAATCCAAGAACATGGTATATCTCTCCATCTGTTTGTATCATCTCTAATTTCTTTCATCAGTGTCTTATAGTTTTCTGCATACAGGTCTTTTTTCTCCTTAGGTAGTTTTATTCCTCAGTATTTTATTCTTTTTGTTGCAGTGGTAAATGGGAGTGTTTTCTTAATTTCATTTAAATATTTTTCATCATTAGTGTATAGGAATGCAAGAGATTTCTCTGCATTAATTTTGTGTCCTGCAACTTTACCAAATGCATTGATTAGCTCCACTAGTTTTGTGGTAGCATCTTTAGGATTCACTATGCATAGTACCATGTCATCTGCAAACAGTGACAGCTTTACTTCTTCTTTTCCGATTTGGATTCCTTTTATTTCTTTTTCTTCTCTGATTGCTGTGGCTAAAACTTCCAAAACTATGTTGAATATTAGTGGCGAGAGTGGGCATCCTTGTCTTGTTCCTGATCTTAGAAAAATGTTTTCAGTTTTTCACCATTGAGAATGATGTTGGCTGTGGGTTTGTCCTATGTGGCCTTTATTATGTTGAGGTAGGTTCCCTCTATGCCTATTTTCTGGAGAGTTTTTATCATAAATGGTTGCTGAATTTTGTCAAAAGCTTTTTCTGCATCTATTGAGATTATCATATGGTTTTTATCCTTCAGTTTGTTAATATGGTGTATTACATTGATTGATTTGCATATATTGAAGAATCCTTGCATTCCTGGGATAAACCCCACTTGATCATGGTGTATGATCCTTTTAATGTGCTGTTGGATTCTGTTTGCTAGTATTTTGTTGAGGATTTTTGCATCTATGTTCATCAGTGATATTGGCCTGTAGTTTTCTTTTTTTGTGACATCTTTGTTTGGTTTTGGTATCAGGGTGATGGTGGCCTTGTAGAATGAGTTTGGGAATATTCCTCCCTCTGCTATATTTTGGAAGAGTTTGAAAAGGATAGGTGTTAGCTCTTCTCTAAATGTTAGAAAGAAATCGCCTCTGAAGCCATCTGGTCCTGGACTTTAGTTTGTTGGAAGATTTTTAATCACAGTTTCAATTTCAGTGCTTGTGATTTGTCTGTTTATATTTTCTATTTCTTCCTGGTTTAGTCTCAGAAGGTTGTGCTTTTCTAAGAATTTGTCCATTTCTTCCAGGTTGTCCATTTTATTGGCTTACAGTTGCTTGTAGTAATCTCTCATGATTCTTTGTATTTCTGCAGTGTCAGTGGTTAACATCTTTTCTTTAGCTAGAAATGTTATTTAAGGTGATGAGTTGAGCCATTTGGGGGAGGTACTCGGTTTTCCTGTGTCTTTCCCATATATACAAAAGTTATACATGTTATTAAACTTCTGTTTGGTTTTTCTCCTGATAATCTGTCTTTTTTATTACTGGGGGGGTTGGGGGGGCGTTCTCAGCCAAGAATCCAGAAGGGTAGAGGGAAAATGATCTTTCCTCCCCAACACAGCCATACATCTCACAAGGCAGAAGTCCAGAGGGCATAATTTCAGGACCATGGTCTCATTCAGTATGGCACGAACTCTGTCCCACAATAAATAAAAAATTCTTTCCTCCTAGTGGTGCTCTGAATTAAGGCTTTCTTTCTGGCATTTTCCTTTCCTTCCTTCTTTTGCATCTCACATATGCTGACATGGGATCCTCTAGCCTTAGATTTTGATGATGTTCTCCTAAGAACATAGAATTTCTGAGAAGATCACATCCAGCCTCCCTTCTTTTTAACAGCCGTGTTCTTCCTCCTCTTCATTTCCTTGGTCATAAATGAGAGTCTTTCTTTCTATACAATTTAATTTCTTTCAATTTCTTTTCTGCATTTAAAACTCTTTGTCTTTATTGTGTCTGGTCTTTTCCTGTCTCTCCCCTCCAGGGTACTTAACAGCAGAGTCTGCAAAGAGCATATTTTACAGAAAGTGCTCCACGGATTACAATGCCCACATTTATTTGCTGAGAAAGATTTTCATTAGGTTGTATTAGAGTGTTCTGGAATCACCTGGAAGGTGAACTCCTAGTGAATATGTTTGGGTCCAGATTGTTAATTGAACTGTGTGCAGCCTCAAAATCTTTCTGCAACCTCCTGGGACTTCTCAGCCTGATTGCTAGAGACGGAGGTTGGGCTTTGTCACCTGCTGCCACCACCTCAGCAGGTGACAGGGGCCAGTCCAGCAGCATGATGGCTCTGAGGTTTTCTGCCAGGGAAGACAGATGATAATGCCTCACTCCTCTGGGCCTCGGGTAAGGGGGGGTTGGGGAATGAGGCAATCTGTGCGCCCACAGAACAATGACTTCCTCTGAGGATTAAGGCCAAGACGCTGGACTCTTTCCAGCCAGTGAAGACTTCCCATGTTGCAACAGTGCTCTTGGCACCTCTGCCCACAATGCGGGTTGACCTGGCTCCCGCAGTGAGGGGAAAAAAAAAAGAGACCTTATCACTGTAACAAGGATGCTCCCAACAGTTTCCTTCAGGCCAAACCCTGGGTGTTGTAGGTGAGGAAACAGGCCTGAGGTCAAAGTCACTGTGGTGGCTTTGTACTATAGCAGCTAAGCTGGAACTACCTTTCACGGAATTCTTTTCCTTTCCCTCTGTGGTTAGGGTTGGCCAGAAGAGCAACAGGGTGAGATTTGGAAGGTAGAAGTGAAGGAGCAGCCATGTCTATGGTTGCTGTGGGCGGCGGCCCCTGCCACTCTCCGAGCGGAGCACCGGGGCAGGCGGGGCGGGCGCATGTGCAGCTTTGGGCTAGAGGCCACCCATCTCTCCCTCCCTCCCTCCCACCCACCCTGCTGGCTTCAGGCTTAACAAAGGACGCAGGGCAGCAGGCCTAGCACACTGCTTAACATTCCCCGCAACCGTGGAGGGTTCTGCCCTCTCATAAATCCCTTACTCTGTAGCCTCGGAAGGGTTTCTGCGTCAGACCCAACCCTAACTGATACAGTGCCACAACTTTGTTTGCTGCAGAACCCAGGGCCCTAGGCTTCCAGGACAACATGCTTCCTGCTTCCAGTGTCACCTCTCCTTAGAGGTTCTATCAGCTTGGTGCAATGCTAGTATTGATAAATGCTGAAAAGCAAATGGGGAGGTTCTGGCCAAGAATTTGTCATCAAAATGCCTGCCTCACCCCCCAGGCCCCATCTCACACTGTGCAGGGTACGCCGTGTTTGCATTACTCTGAGCCAGAGCAGAGTACCTAAGTATGATAGACACTGAATCAATCCTGGGTGCTTGGGCGAGAGATTCTGAGCACCATCGGATGAGTCCCGGATACAGTTAATTCTCTCCAGTGGTTTTGCCATTCTTAGTGTGGGAAAGGTGGTGAGGAAAGGTCAGCCAACGTGTATTGAATCAGGCGATGTGTGGTGACACCGTTTGCCGTGGGACTTGGGGAGTTAGAGAGGGACACCTTTAAGTCACCCTCCCTCTTTCCACACGTCTCCATCCCCAAGATGCCTCCATCTCCAAGATGAAATATTAGGAGGTCTGAAGTCCAGGAAGTCAGAGGGGTGGAGCTGAATTCACCCCTAGTCGGTTAGTAATTAAACAGAACCGTATCAGGGATTAGTTGTTAGTTAATGGGGAACCAGAGAGTCCCACAGGCCCCCAGAGGTTGCTATTGAGATGTCAGCCCGGCAGAGCAGGCTGGCGGGGTAGCCTGGGGCACCTGCTGTGCTGTCCAGTGATTCTCTACTGCATTCAGGATCTATGGCCACGTCCCTTGTCTTTCCACTCCAGCTCCATTGGCTCCCAGGGTGTATTTTGCATCTGCCAAGCACTGTTCTACCTCAGAACTTTCGCACTCACCATCCCCTCTACCTGGGTCCCTCTCCCCTAGAGAGCCTCCTGGCAAGACTCATTCCTTCACTCCTGTTTGTCTTTGCTCAAAAGTCACTTCATCTCCATGAGCCTTCCCTGACTACCCCACTATACATCTCAGCCCTCCCCCACTCTCCATCCCTCTCCCACGCAGTGGATGTTTGTTTTGCCTCGTCTCACCCTGCAGGGTGCTGTTAGCACTGCATTCGCCCTTGACACCTCCTGAAACACGACTCCACAGACTGTGCCGACAATAGTGCTTCCTAGAGTTGTGTAACACAGAGGTACAGAGCCCAGTATTTGTCGAAAGGAGGCCACGGGTGGCTCCCTCTCTCTGCTTACCTTCTCGACTCGCCACTGTAAAAATCCTGTCAGCAGCTTCTAAGGCTGCAGCTCATATTCGAAAGCTGCCCTGTGTCAGGATCGGGAAGCTGGCATGAAGCACCGGGCCGACTTTGTTTGTTCGTGGTTTATGTTCAAACTTTGACATCTTATTTCCGAGAGATGTGAGAAGAGCACTTGATAGGCTGTCTGCTGCAGTTTCTCCTAAGGGGTCTGCCAAAAACTGCGTGTGATCTCAGGGTCTAGTTTTCTTCGCCTTCTGCAGGTAAGCTTGTTTATAAGGAGGAAACATTTGTGCCGCTCAGCAGGTTTGAGAAACCCGGTGGGAATGGCTGTTTATTTGTCTTTTGATCACAAAGCCTGGGGTTTGGCTCCAAGGCTGAAAGGTCTCCAGGCCTCTTTATCTCCTCCCCTAGAGACTTTAATCTCTCCACTGACATTCCTTCGGCCCCCAGGGATTCCCCAGCTGGCCTGCCCAGAGTCTCTGTCCTCAATCTGACCTCCCACCAGGGACTGGGGTTTCATCTGAGATCGGCTCCAGAACCTAGCTTCTCCCTCTCCTTTGGCCTACAAACAATCAAAAGGAAGGGTTACCCGAGCCGCCCACCCTTCCCAAAACCCCAGTAAACATTCCTTTGGGGGAAGGAATCTTTTGTGTTTTAAGCCACGCCTTATCACTTGCCTTTTATGGAAGCTGAGCACTGAAGTCAGGTGAAGGGGCGCAGTGTGCAGTTCACTCACTTTGTAGATGAGGACACAGGGGTTCTGGGGCCCGCCAAATCACACCCAACTTCTCTGGAAACACTGCTGGGCTAGTCCCCCAGCCCGCCTCTGTTGTATGATCCCCCGGGCGGTTTGCAGGCTGCCCCACTGCCCAGTGCAATGTGAGCTGCCCACGCTCAGCCGGAAAGCCCAGCGAGCAGAGACAATTTTCTTTGCATCAGCATGCAGCACCACGCGGCGTTCCCCACAGGAGGACAGAGTGAGAAAATGAAATTCAAATCACCCCTCCCGTACGCTTTTCACTCCCTTTCCTGATAAGGCACAGAGAGAAACTGATTCTGTGGGTGAGCAGGCAGGTGTTGATAGGGGCCACCCGGGGCCTTTCTTCTCTCCCCAGGGGCCCCTGATAGGACCCACTGAGAGCAGCCCAGGGTTTGAGGACACAGGCACCTCCAGACCTTGCTCCTTGACACCGGGCTTGCTTCCCCAAGTAGCTAACCAGCCTTTCAGGGTATGTGGCTGCACCCACGTCCCGTCTCCCTCACTTGGCACCAGGCTGAGTAAGCACCTGGGTGTTCCGCGACCTCAAGAGATTGTGAACCGATTTTGAACTTGCTTCCTCAAGTCATTCTGCTCCCGGGTAGAGGGCTTTACATCTTTCTCGAAAAACTAAATAAAAACAAATGAAAAGTCCTCAGCTTCGTGCAGTGACTTTGCTCATGCAGAAGAATGTAAGGTAAAAGACGAGACTACAAGAGGCAGCCTTTGTGCTCTCTGGGTGTCCTGGAAAAAGAGGGCAGGCAGGGCTTATGTGCACGAGGCAGGAGCTGCTTTTGCAGAAATGGAAATGCTCCCCCGTCTTTCCTTCCACACTAAGTTGCTTCATTATATTTTCAGGCGAGCGAGTCATGGGTTCCTGGTGCGCGGGGCTGTCTTTTTCAATTAATGCTTTTCACAGAAGTTCAGGTTTTAAACATCTCCCCCTCTCTTCCCAGGTCTGTTACATTTCCCAGAATGGTTCCCAGCGCTGGAGATAATTCCTTTTCGGAGAACCTACATTTCTCACCTGCTGATTGCAATTAGCCACTGCCAGCTGGGGCCTGGTATGCAGCTGAAACGCTAACAAGAAGTGGAGACCACGCGGAACCCGGACAGGGCAAAGGATGTGAACAAGTAAGGAAATGGTTGGTGCCTGTGTTTATAAGACACTCCTGTGAATTCGAGGTTTCCCGACCCTCTGGATGGCCCTCCCTCTTTGGGTTCTGTGCTCTCCACCCCTCCCCCACTTTTTTAATTTATTTTTTTTTGGTCTTTGGGCTTGTAGCCTACAGTTAACATCACGGTCACGACTTTACCACTAAATACATTTTGTTAGGCAATAAACAGCCTCGGAAGAAAAATGAAATTCGACTAGGACTTCTGTTCCAATAATATTTGTGAGCTGTGGTGGATTCAGGCAGGCCCTGCTTACAGGTCTTAGAGCTAACCTTGAACATGAGGGCTGGCTGGCAGGGCTTGGAGAGGACTAGGGAACAACTCATCGGAACCCCTCATTTTATAGATAAGGGCATTGAATCCCAGAAGGGAAGCATGGCTCGTCCGAGGTCTTAGAGGAAGTCACAGTGCTGGGCGCAGTCCATGTCTCCTGACCCCCAGCCCAGGGCTCTAACCACCGAACTGCCTTACCTTTGATCATCTTGGCTAGCCAACCTGTAGAGTTTGTGAGGAAAACACCAAAGAGATTGGTTGGAAGGTAGTCTTTGTTGGGCAATGTGCTTTCCAACCTAAGGAGACACTTCTTTCCTTCCGCATGAGCTAGTACCAATGTTATACCCCTGGACATTGTCATCCACGGTCCGTGGATGACTATGATCCCCTGCCTGCCCCCTAAGGGGAGAATGCTTAGCCTTTGGAGCTGTTTGGGGTTTCTTCTGTAGGCAACAATAGGGAACAACCAACCGGGGGGGAAATTAGCAGCTGTTCCTGGGAGCTCCACAGCGTACATGGAGGGAGGCTGGCCTGGGAAATCTGTGGCTTCTGGTACGACCGTATCTGCTTGGGGGGATCAAGCTGAGTCCTTTGCAGCCATTCCCTACCTGCACTTAGAGGGTCGGGCATTCCCTGTCCAGCTCACTTTCCACTGCGAAAGGCCACCTTGTAGGGTATGGTGTCAGAGAATTGGATAGGCTTCCAGGGCAGCAGGCAGTAATGAAGAGTGCCTGGATGTAGACTCTAACCCCAAATCTGTTCTCTGGTAGACGTGTCTCTCAGCCTCTGTTTCTTTATTGGAAACTTGGAGACTCATTCTGTATGGCTCATTGGGCTTGCTAGAGGATGAGGGAAGGAGATGTAGATAAAAGTAGGTTCTCTATAAGTATTCATTTTCCTTCCCTCTAGTACTAAGTCTCCAGTTTACAGATGAGGAAAACTAAGGCCCAGGGAAGTAAAGCTACTCTCCCAAGGCCACAGGCTCCTCCATTGGCTCCAGCCATCTACTATGTCTTCTGTGAGGCACTCAGAGAAAAAAAACCACACCAAGTTTTACTAACACAAAGTTCGTTCTCCAAAGAGAAGTGGATCTGTGTGCTGGTAAATGTTTAGCATCTAGCTGGGGGTAGGGGGCAGGGGAAGGGAAGTGGGGAAGAAGCTCTGATTTGTAGTGTTGTTGTTTTTATTTTGAGATAATTGTAGGTTCACATGAAATTAAAAGAGATAATATAGAAATATCCCCTGTACCCTTTATCCAGTTTCCCCCAATGATAACATCTAGCAAAACTGTCGTACAGTATCACAACCAGGATATTGACATGATATAATCCACCAGTCTTTATATTTTGCTTCCACTCATTTGTGTTTGCGTGTACTTAGATCTATGCAATTTTATCACATGTGTAGGTTCGTGTATTCACCACACAGTCAAGATACAGAACAGTCCCATTACCACAAGGATCCCTCTGTTGCTATCTCCACTTTCCTCCTGCTCTACCTTGCCCCATCTTTAACCCCTGACAACCTCTAATCTGTCCTCCTTTCTAAAATTTTGTCATTTGTTGCATAAATGGAATCATGTAGCATGTAACCTTTTCGGATTGACTGAGTGAAAGTCTCAGCATAATTCTATCAAATTTGATTCATTTTTATCGGTAACAATAGTTCATTCCTCTTTATTGTTGAACAGTATTCCACAGTGTGGGTGTATGACAGTTTGTTTAACCATTCACCTTGAATGTCTGGGTTGTTTACAGATTTTGGCTATCATGTATAAAACTACTATGTATATTCATATACAGGTTTTTGTGTGAACATAAATTTCCATTTCTTTGGAAACTTTGCACTCCACCTCAGAGTGTAGTTGTTGAATTGTATGGTAGTTGCATGTTTAGTTTTATAAGAAATGGTCAAATTGTTTTCCAGAGTGGCTTTACCATTTTCCATTCTCACCAGCAATATATGAGTGATCCATTTTCACCACATCCTGGCTAGTATTTGCTATTGTCACTATTCTTTATTTTAGCCATTCTGATAGATATATAGTGATACCTCATTGTGTGTTTTTTGTGTACATTTTCCTAATGGCTAATGAAGCTGAACATCTATTCATGTGCTTATTTTCTATCTATCCTCTTTGGTGAAATATCTCTTAATGTCTTCTGTCCATTTTCTAATTAGGCTGTTTGCTTATTTACTGCTGAGTTTTGAGAGTTTTTTAAATATTCTACATTCTAGTCCTTTGTAGCTAATATGTGATTGGCAAATATTTCTCCCTAGTATGTAGCTTGTCTTTTCATCCTCTTAACAGGGTGTTTTGTAGAGCAAACATTTTTAATTTTGATGAGGTCAAATTTATTAATTTTTCCTTTTACTGATTGCACTTTTGGTGTCAAGTCTAAAAACTGTTGTTTTCTTTTTCGAAATGTTTCATACTTTTATATTTTGCCTTTAAGCCCGTGATCCATTTTGAGTTAATTTTTTATAAGGTATGAGGTCTGGGTCAAAGGCTGCTTTTTTATGTATATGTGGATTTTTTTTTTCCCCTATGGAATCTGTTCTGGCACTGTTTGTTAAAAAGGCTATTTTTCTCCATTGAATTACTTTTACACCTTTGTCAAAAATTAGTTGGGCGTATTTGTGTGGGCCAACTTCTGGGTTCTCTATTCTGTTCCATTAACCCATATGTCTGTTTACCCACCAATACCACGGCCTTGATTACTGTAGCTAAATAATAAGCCTTAATATTGGGTAGAATAATTCCTCCCTTCATCCTTCTTTTTCAAGATTGTTTTGGCTATTCTAGGGCTTGTGCTTTTCCATATAAATTTTAGAATAAGTTTGTCTATGTCTACAAAAAATCTTGCTCAAATTTTGATAGGAATTGCATTAAATTTATATATCAATTTGGAGAGAATTGACATTTTTACTATATTGAGTCTTCTAATCCTTTATTGGGATGTCTTTCCATTTATTAGGTCTTCCTTGATTTCTTTTATCAGTCTTTTATAATTTTTAGCATACAAATCTTGTGCACGTTTTGTTAAGTATATACCTAAGTATTTCACTTCCTTTGGAGTAAATATAAATGGCATTGTGTTTTTAATTTCAGTTTCCACATGTTCATTATTAGTATATAAAATATGATTGATTTTTGTGTGTTGATCTTATATCCTGCAACCTTGCAGAACTCACTTATTGGTTCCAGGAATTTAAAAAAATAGATATCTTGGGATATTCTATATAGACAGCATGAAAATGGGGACAATTTTATTTCTTCCTTTCTGATCTTCATGTCTTTTTTTTTTCTTGTCAATTGCACTGGCTAGAACTTCCTGTACTCTGGCGAATATGAGGAATGAGAATGAACATCTATACTTTGTTCCTTAAGAGGAGAGCATACAGTTGTTCACCATTAAGTATGATGCTGGTTTTAGGTTTCTTGTAAATACTTTTTATCAAACTGAGGTAGTTCCCTTCTATTTCTAATTTGCTGAGAGTTTTTATCATGAAGGGTGCTGGATTTTCAGTTGTTGTTTCTATGTCCATTGATATGATCATATAATTTTTCTCATTTGACTTATTGGTATGATGGATTACACTGATGGATTTTAAAAGTAATTTTATTATTTATTTATTCATTCATTTTTTGGTTGTGTTGGGTCTTCGTTGCTGTGTGTGGGCTTTCTCTCTAGTTGCGGAGAGCGGGGGCTACTCTTCATTGTGGTGTGCGGGCTTCTCATTGCAGTGGCTTCTCTTGTTGAAGCACACAGACTCAGTAGTTGTGGCTCGCGGACTCTAGAGAGCAGGCTCAGTTGTTGTGGCACATGGGCTTAGTTGTTCCGTGGCATGTGGGATCTTCCCTGACCAGGGATCGAACCCGTGTCCCCTGCATTGGCAGGCAGATTCTTAACCACTGAGCCACCAGGGAAGTCTCCTGATTGATTTTTGAATGTTGAACCACCTTTGCATTTCTTGGAATAATCACATTTGATCGTGGTATATAATTATTTGTATACATTGTTGGATTGTATTTGATAATATTTTGTTGAGGATTTTTAAAATTTCTGAGTTCATGAGGATATTGGTCTGTAGTTTTCTTTTTTTGTACTGTCTTTTTCTGGTTTTGGTATCTATATAATACAGGCCACATAACGTGAGTTGAGAAGTGTTGCTTCCTCTTCTATTTTCTGGAAGAGATTGGGTAAAATTGGTGTTAATTCTTTAAATGTTTGGTAAAATTCTTAAGTGAATCCACCTGGGGCAAGGGACTTCTTTCTGGGGAGTTTTCAATTACAAATTCTATTTATTTAATGGTTATAGTAGTGTTCAGGTTATCTATTTCATCTTGATTGAGGTTTGTTAGTTCACAGTTTTTGAGGAATTGGTCAATTTCTTCTAAGTTGTCAAATTTATGAGAGCAAAGTTGTTTGTTGTATTCCTTTATTATCCTTTAATAGCTGCAGGATCTATAATGATATCCCCTATTTCATTCTCGATATTGGTGATTTGTGTCTCTTCTCATTTTATATGTCAGCTTTGCTAGAGGTTTATTGATTGTTTTTTCAAAGAACCAGCTTTTTGTTTCATTGATTTTTCTCTGTATTCCTGTATTCAATTTCATTTATTTCTGTTCTTATTTTTATTATTTCCTTCCATCTGCCTACTTTGGCTTTATTTTGCTCTTCTTTTTCTAGCTTTTTGAAGTAGGAACTTAGATTATTGATTTGAGATCTTTCCTTTTTTCTAATATAAGAATTTAGTGCTATAAGTTTCCCTCTCAGCAATGCTTTGGCTGAGGCCCACAAATGGTGAAATGTTCTATTTTAATTTGGTTTAGTTCCATGTATTTTTAAATTTTTTTGAGACTTCCTCTTGGGTCCATGGATTGCTCAGTAGTGTGTTGTTTAATTTCTAATAGTTTTATTTTTGTTTTTCTGTTATTGATTTCTACTTTGATTCCATTATGGTTGGAGAATATGTTCTATATGATTTCAATTCTTTGAAATATATTGAGGTTTTGTTTTATGACCCAGGATAAGGTCTATCTTGATGAATGTTTCACAGGATATTATTTAGGAGACTATGTGTTTAAATCTTATTTTAGCAGGCATTTGTCCTGTTTAGGTTTAGCTTATAGGTATTGTCCTACTTTTGTGTCTTGTAGTTCCAGTGACAATTTAGTTTTCTGAGCCCTTGAAATGATGTTCTGGTGTGTTTCATTCATCTTGCTCTTCTTGAGCTTCTGTTACATCTCTGCTGGTGGCATTTGCAGGGATGAACAGTGTTTTCCAAGGCCTCTCAGTATTCTTAGGTGGGATGTGAAGCATACCAGACCTATGAGAGGAAGAGCATTTCCCTTGGTCTTGGTGTTCATTGGTGTTGGTCATGTTCATTGGTCATTTGGTGCCATTTGGCTCCCCATTCTATTTCTACAGGTACCTCTGAAGGAGTAAAGAGCCTACTTGAGCTGCCTTCTGTCACTGAAAAGAGAATGAGGAACTATGGGGCCTGGGTGACTCTTTGCCATTAGGTGGAGGGTTGGGTGACATTGTCCCTGGGTCACCTTCTGCTCAGGTGGCAGAAGTGGATGGCTGGAAAAGATGGGGCTTGCTAGCCCAGCTGATGCCTGTGTAAATGTCTATCTGATGCTGGGTGATGTGTGGTGTGGGGTGGATTGGTCTACTCAGGACCCACTCTTGCCCCCGCCATGGACAGATTGAGCCAACTGCTATTGTTGGATGTGGGCAGGGGATGGGTCAGCCTCCTGAGCTCCGCTGGTACCATTGCTGTGAGTAGGCTGGCCTGCCACTGCCACTGCCACTGGGTGTGGGTGTCTCTGCTAAATTCCTGCTGGGCTTACCTTTTCGTGGTTAAAAATGAAGGAGAAAAATAAAAAAACAGGGAACTTACCACAGTATTGTTCTTTAAGTCCTGAGGTCCCTAACCAGTCTGTCTTCATCTATCCAGCATTTATAGTCCATTTATCATTGTTTGTTGAATTATTTCTGGGGTGTTTAGCCGTAGTTAGAGGGGAAGAGAAGAGAAAATTGAGTCTATGCTATCTTGTCCCAGAACCAGAAGCCAGTTATTTAAAAACTCAAAATTACTGCTCAGAAAAGGAGTCTTTTCTGGTGATAGATATACAGTATTCATTTTATAATATTCTTTATATATTCCTGTGGGCTTAGAATATCAAAAATAGCTGCATGTAAGGCTATGCCAGGTGTAAGCTAATCTCCCATTGACATTACACTGTGTATTGTGGTTTACTCTCTATTATATTTATTTTCATCAACAAAATACTTGTTTGGTCAAGACACATTAGCTAGGAATTATTTTAATCAATGCTAAATTTGGATGGCCATCTGACAGAATAGACAGAAAATGAGGCAAAGAAATTTAATGCAAATTTAGTTATTATGCATGAGAGCATGGCCTCACAATTGCAAGAGTTACTTGTTGATGTAAACAAGCCTTTTATGAATTGCTTTACAAAGCAATGAAGAAAGTGGTTACCTTTGGGGAGAGTAAGTATAAACCTATAGGATGATTAAAAGAAAAATTATCCTAATTCAAGGATGGGAACTTTCATTCAAATAGCTTTAAAAATTTTCTTTTTGTCCTTGATGTTCTGAAATTTCAATATAATATGTTTTAATTTACATTTGTTTTTATTCATGCTGTTTAGAATTTGGTTTAACATTTAATATGAATGCTTTCTATCTTTCTCTAATTACCATAATTCTGGAAAATTCTGTTCCCTTGTTTTGAACTCCAATTAGATATATATTGGAGCTTCTTCTCAGTATCTCTCTCAACTGCTCTTTCATTGTATCCTTTTATCTCTTTGTACTGTGTTTTATAAATTATGCAAGACTATCTTCCAATTCACTAATTTTCTCTTTGATTGAGTCCAACTTAGAACCAACCTCATTTATTGATTCATTTTCCTAATTATATATTTTTTATTTCCAAGAGTGCTAAATGGTTCTTTTTCATGTTCACTGAGCCATTTTTCATTTTAGCTACTTTTCCTAGTTACATTTCATAATATCTTGTTCTCTCTCTAATATTATTCTTTCCTTTATCTCTTTGGGTATTGGAGCTATACCAACATTCTACTATTAAAGTTGTTTTTATATTACTAGTTAGTTTCATTTTATCTGGAGTAAATTCATTTCCTATTACTGATTTTGTCAACTGTCTTTCCTAATGTTCTTTTTCTTCATGTATTTGGAATTTTTGTTTTCAGGCTTATCTTGAATGGGATTTGATGTTATTTTTCTCTTATTCTGTTTATGCAGTCACTTCTCCTTGTCTAGAAGTTTTGAAGTTGCCTCTACCTGACCCACTAGACTCCCATGACTTATATCGGTTGCTCAAAGCTCCCATTTATGATGACATTGAGATATCATCAGTTCAGTCACAGAGCCATGAATAGCTTCAACCAGATCTGAGCTATTAGGCACTCTTACTCCCAGTCTAACCCATAGTCACTGAGCCCCACCCTTCTCCCCTCAACTTGAACCTGATTCTGGTCTATTGCCAACCAGGCCCATAGCTTTTGTGCAGTTACCGCTTTGAGTTTCTGTTTTATTTCTGTTTCCCAGAGATGTTTTTATTATTGATATTTTAGAACATAGTTGGGTTTCTTTAATTTTACCTTATAATATGTGATCTGTCATCCCTACTGATTTTTTGGGAAAAGAAATAGGTATCATCTTTATTTTATTTCCTTACCTTTATTTTCCCTTGACCTGATTTCTATATCTGCTTAGATTAACTTATTATATCAGATTTATATAAACTACCTCTAATCTTTCCTGGCTTGATGAAGAGTATAAATAAATAAACAAATAAATACAGAGATATACATAAATAGTACACTTATGTTCCACCTATAGACTATTGTAGTTGTTAAGCCATCAAATCTCCCTTACTTCAGCTTTATTTGTTCACCTGCCAGAACCAGATCTTCACATAACCATCCAGAAGTGGTTCTGGGTTGCTCTACCTCCTTGGTTTAGTCCTGGGGTTTGGTGCTGGCTCTGGAACCCCTAACTATCCTTTCATCCCCAAGATAAGAACACGTCCATTGTGGCTTTTGATCTTATCATTTTGACTATACGAAACTTGAAAAAATATTCATTCAGCAAACACTTGTTGGGTGGTTTATTATGTGTCATGTACAATGATAGGCACCATACTTATGTAGATGAATGAGATAGATCCCTACCTTTGATGAATCCCACATTTAGTCAGGGAGAGAGGCAACTTAAGAAGCAATGTCACATGGTATCTTAAGTGTTGTGACATAACCATGGTGTTTTCTAAGTATCGAGGGTGGGTACCTAGAAATCAGAGAGGGCAACCTTAGGTAAAAGCTCTCCAAGATGAACCTTACAGGCCAGGTAGAATTTTTCCAGGTGAACAAAGAGGTGGAAGTACATGCTTGTCAAAGAGAAAAACTGTACAAAGAGGAACAGGAACCGCTGTGTCTGTTAGTAACTGAACAGGAGGCACAAGGAAATCTAAGGGGAGGGGTGAGAGGTGAGATTAGAGAGGTGGACAGGGTTCACATCATGAAGGGCCTGGTACACTCTGTTCTTGAGTGTGAATTCTTTCCTGAAAGTGATAGAGAGTAATCTATACATTTTAAGCAGAGGACTTAGCATGATTAGATTTTTTTTTTTTTTTTTTTTTTTTTTTTTTTTTGCGGTATGCGGGCCTCTCACTGTTGTGTCCTCTCCCATTGCGGAGCACGGGCTCCAGACGTGCAGGCTCAGTGGCCATGGCTCACGGGCCCAGCCGCTCCGCAGCATGTGGGATCCTCCCGGACCAGGCACGAACCCGTGACCCCTGCATCAGCAGGCGGACTCTCAACCACTGTGCCACCAGGGAAGCCCAGATTAGATTTGTTTTTTAGGACTGTCACTCCAGATTGCAGGAACTTGGGGCCAGATACAGGAAATGATGAGGATATGGATTCTGGCTGTCATTAGAGGAGTTGGAGAGGGCAAGACGTGTGGGAGAGATGCTTAGGAGGCAGACATGACTGAGCTTGGTGATGGTGAGGCTGAGGAGTGTGAGGAAAGGCAGGAGTCAAGGACAACTCACAAGTTTGTGACTTTTGTAATTGGGTAGATAAGATGTTGTCACTGGAAATAAGAAGGAGGAGCAGATTTGTGGGGAGGGTATGGGAGTGATAATAAATAGGGGTTGGGACATGTTAAATTCTAGAAGCTTTGTGGGTCTTACAGATGAAAATGTGCAGTAGTAGGCGGATGTGAAAATCTTGAATTCACAAGAGATCTGTGAAAGGCAGGTGGAGAAGGCTGTTGATAACATTGGCTCTTTGAATGTATACAAGCTGTTAGAATCACCTCAGTAATAGGGGCAAATGCAGAAAATTTGTCTGTTTTCCATGTATCATCCTTCTCACAAAGAAAGGCTAAAGATTTCCACCATCACTGATAAAAGAACGTGATAGGACCTATCATTGATCCAAGGAAGAGAAGACTTGGGACAGTCTTCCTATCTCTTGGAATGCAGTGGGATTCCATTATCACCCGGTCCCTATTTACTGGTTGTATTAGACCCCTTGTCATTGAAACTACCACATGTAGCAAAATGCCTGATATCAACCCAGTTAACTTATAACACAGGAATCTGACCTATTCCCTAAGACTTTTCTACTGCATGGAAGAAGCACAGAGAACGGTAACCAGTGTGTTTTAGGTCAAGTAAAACACAAAAAAGAAATATACTTTAGTTAATTAAAGAAAGAGCTTTAGGTTAGAGACAGAGGAACTTTCCATGAGGATCTTGGCTAAGTGCAGAAATGGTTTACCCAAAGTGTCAGGGAATTTCCTCCCTCAAATGCATCTAAGAATAGAACAAACATTCATTTTATTAGGAAAAAAATTAAGGTAGATTAGTAAAAGCACCAGCATTGTTTAGTGCCCTTCTACTGCCCTCAGGATGAAATATAAAATCTTAGTATGGCTTACACAGCTCATCATGATCTCTTCCCTGCTACTCTAACCTAACTCTCTCCTCCTAATTCCCTCCAGATCCAAACCTATTGCATGTTCACTGTCTCCAGAGGTCCATGTTCTATCCCCTTGGGTCTTCTCTCTATTTGGAACCCTCTTCCTCCTGCCTTATACCTCTGTTGACTCTGATTCATCCTTCAAGTCTCACCATAGATACTACTTCCTTCAGGAAATCGTTACTGATCTTCTAAATTATAGTTGTCTCTCCTGTGTGCTCATATTTATTAATTAAATCATTCAGTATATTTTTAAGGGCTTACTTTTGTGTCAGGCACTGTGCTAAATTCTGAAAAAAAAAAAAAAAACCCTGGCCCAATGGAGTCTATTGAGGAAGAGAGACAGTAAACAGTCAACCAATGGTATTAATTAGTACACAAGGTAAGCTGCTGTACTAAAAATATCCACCAATAACGTAGCATGAAGAACACAGACATTTATTTCCCTTTCAGCAGTCAGGGGTAAGTGCTCCAGGTCAATGGGCAGCTGATCTTCAAGCAGTTGTGCAAGAACCCAGACCAAGAGTGGCTCTGCCATCTTCAATGCATGGCTTCCAAAGTCACTGCAGTCCAGTGCTGTCCAATACAATATCAATATTCTATAATGATGAAAATGTTCTATCTGAATCTGTGTGGTCCAGCATAGCAACCACTAACCACAAGTGACTATTGAACACTTGAATTGCGACTAGTACAATCAAGGAACTGAATTTTAACATTTAACTAATTAAAATGTACATTTAAATATCCCCATGTGGCTAGCTAGTGGCTACCATATTGGACAGTGTATCGTTGTTGTCACTCCAGCCCGTGGGGTGGGAGAAAAAGTGGAATTCCAGGGCCTGAGATCTTCTCTTAAGCAAGTGAGGCCAACTTTGTACCCACAGCTTCAGCTCACTTTTCTTTGGACCAACTGTGTTTCCTTGCATCTAAGTTGGCATCAGTTGTATGACAGATCATGATTTTATTGTATGTGCCACTGGGAAAGAAAAAAATGCTGCCAATTAAGCTCTTATAATGCTTTTTTAAAAAATCACATGGACTTTTATTTTTTTGCACATTGAAAGAGCCTTTTAGGGCTTCCCTGGTGGCACAGTGGTTTATTGTCCGCCTGCCGATGCAGGGGACACGGGTTTGTGCCCCAGTCCGGGAAGATCCCACATGCCGCGGAGCGGCTGGGCCCGTGAGCCATGGCTGCTGGGCCTGCGCGTCCGGTGCCTGTGCTCCGCAACGGGAGAGGCCAGAACAGTGAGAGGCCCGTGTACCACAAAAAAAAAAAAAAGAGCCTTTTAGATATACTAAGTATACATGAAAAGGAAAATATAAATAAAATAGATTCCTAAAACTTGAGTCTTACTCTTCTGAAATGCTTTTCAACTCAGAATTGCTGATGTCAATGGTTTTCCACAGAAGATCTTTCTCTATGCCCCCTAAAACATCCATTATGTAGAATTTCTTAAAAGAGTACTCTACTATTATATCCAGGATTTTCTTCCAAGATGCGGAAACCCGTTTGGCAAGTTTTGATTCTGGTGCTCGATCAAATTAATAGTATTATTCTCCCCTCAATTGAAACAAATGTTGCTAGAAGTTGAGAAGTTTTGACATGGGTATTCAGTCTTAACAATGGTCCTGCTTGACACCAGTTGGTCACATCAGCCTCTCACAGCTTTGAAATTTCTTTTGTCCGTTCTGAAGGGTTTGGCAATTTCTCCTGCTTTCAATTGCATTGTTCAACATGAGATAGGCAATCGTTTTGCTTGTATCTCAGAAGCAAAATGTTAATTCAGCTTCATCTACTTGTAGATGTCTTCCTTTCTTAGGTCTTGTAAACTCTTGGTTGTTACTTTGAAAGAAAATATGAAATCGCTGCCAGTCCTCTAATGATGAATGCTTGCTTCACTGATGTCAAATTTATGCCCCATTGCTCTGTTTACATGCCTTTCTGTGTACATGATACCTTTTCATTTCAATGCTAAATCATAGTATAATCTTTCTGAAGACACTTTAAACAACAGTTCAATTCAGTGTAGCATGTGTAGCATCAGTGATGCACAGATCTCAATTGAAGTGATGACAGTATGAATAGCCACGACCATTGTTGCATATACGAGGGCAATGACAACCATTTCATGAGTGGCATCTAGCCTACGGCAGTGGTAACATGCCATTGACTGGGTGGCAGGAATCAGTGCCAGGACAAACCAAACCAAAGGCAAGCCAGTTACAGGTGAGCTAAGAGGATTCTGGTCTGTGGGGAAATAGAAGAGAAACCCATGTATGGGCAGAGAGAGGCAAAAATGAGAGCCCACTTGGGACTTCCCTGGTGGCTCAGTGGTTAAGAATCCACCTGCCAATGCAGGGGACACGGGTTCGAGCCCTGGTCCGGGAAGATCCCACATGCCGCGGAGCAACTAAGCCCGTGCGCCACAACTACTGAGCCTGTGCTCTAGAGCCAGTGAGCCACAACTACTGAAGCCCACGCACCTAGAGCCCATGCTCTGCAACAAGAGAAGCCACCACAGTGAGAAGCCCGTGCACCACAGCAAAGAGTAGCCCCTGCTCGCTGCAACTAGAGAAAGCCGATGCGCAGCAACGAAGACCCAACGGACCCAACAATAAAAATTAATTAATTTATTTATTTTAAAAAAATGAGAGCCCATGATAACCTTGAAAGGGAGGAAGGAGGGAGGGAAGGAAGGTTGTTTTCTGAAGACTCCTTAGCTTGAGGCCAATGGTATATACATGTATGTATCTGTTATATGCATGCACATGCACATGCATAATACATACATACACGTTTGTGTTTTAATCTACCAATTCTTAACCTAGCTCAAGTGGGTTTCTGTACTTGCAAAAAACAAAGACTAGAACATGAGCCTTTTAAGATCTGTTTTGGTTCAAGGACTGACCTTCCAGAAAAAGTCCAAAGAAGCTGATCTGACCACAAAAGGAACTGCATTGGTTGGGTCAGTGTGAGGGATTCTGACTAAAGAAGAAACATGAATTTCATGCAGCTTAATATGAGCTGACACTCAAGCACACACCCTCTATAGGATTTCACCCATGACTAACAAGCCTTTTAATCATGGCAAGAAGACACGGAGATTTTGCAGACATGCTTTTGCAGTACCCGCATTTAGTGTTCCTGACCCTGTTTTCTTGCCAGATTCTGAGAAGCACCTGCTTCTTTTCAAGCAGTTGTCAGATCAATATTTAATCAATTGCCTTTTGATATTTGGTAGCGCTGAATAAATGGGATGCCAATATTTCTGCTCAGAGCCTTTCCTCTGGTGTACCTCATTCCGTTTCTGTGAAAGCCTTCAGGAACCTCTGAGCGCTAAGTGGCACGTCCTCCGAGTTCTGTGATATCCCCCTCTCAGCTGCAGAGGGGCTCAGTGGCACAAGGAGATGCAGGATACTGGTGTCAGTGCCACTCTTATTAAAGCAGCGTCCTAACTGAGTCATGAAAGCGGGAGTGCAGAGCTGCATTCGGGACACTGGGTGGGGGGGGGCTTTGCCAGGTGAGGGCTATTTAATAGACCAGCCACATTAAAGACAGGCAATGATGTAGTGAAAGGAGCCTAATGAGCAGAAGTGAGGCTACTGTATCTAAAGAGAAAAAATAATGAGCTGCGAAATATCCCCCAAGGCGAGATTGCCAGTCTTGTGCAAGGAGGTCTCAGCCTATAGGTAAAAAAGGCTCATGTGGTCCCTTATCCTTGCATGGTAAACAGAAGTTCTGTGGGCAATTAGGGGCTGAGCTGAATGTGGGATTTGAGGAACGAGAATTATGTTGCTGACTCTTTGGAGATTTCCACACCCAAGACCCCAGCTTTAATTCCCAAAAGCAACAGGGACATACTCGAGCTGTGAATAGAAATTAGGAACATCACATCATCAAAAACAACCCTCTCAGTGTCTGTGCAGCAGACGGACATCTGGATGTTAGTTTTAGAAATCTCAGGGATTGGCACCTCAGGATCTTTCTAAACCTGTCCTCAGGGGCCATGCCATGGGGCTGCCTTGAGGGCAAAACCACCTTCTAATGAGACCCTCTTGGTCTTTCAGTAATGCCTCTTCCTAGAATGGGATCCAAGCTGGGCATGCCCTACCCATGATTTTATTTCTTTTACAGTTTGTGTGGGAATGCCAGGCTAGATTTGGGTACATCTGGGTGGGAAAAAATTATTAAACACAAAGTGTGACTACATTACTAATGTGAAGGAAATAAAAGAAACAGAAGGTTTGGTTCCTACCCTTAAGAAATATATAAACCTGTGTCTTTAGACAATGGATCATTTACAGAGCAACTTTTCAAGTTCACATAGTGGGAAAGAGCATGATACCTGTGCTTCCCAGCTGAGGAAGGGGACAGGACAACAAAATATATGTATATATATATATATATATATATATATATATATATATATAATGAAACTGTAAAAATAATACAACTTTATGATAATAAATCCTTATTACTTATGAATATTTTCTTCAGTATTTTCTAAATAGGTGCTCACAGCAACCCTATGAGATAGGCAGGGTTAGTATTGTCCTGCCATCTTACATGTGGGAAACTGAAGCTCAGTGGGATTGAGCCAGGAGTTCCTAATCTTTTAGCTACTGGAATGCAAGGATGAGTAGAGTTTACATGCATGATGACTCCCATAGTCATATCCAAATTTAGAAGAAATTCACATTTCTAGGGTAAACAAATAGTACTATAAACTTTTTTGGAGGGGGAAGTGAGGCAGGGATAGACATTATATTCATAACAATTTTATAAATATGGGAATAATGAAATCATTTAAAAATAGCAAAATTTTATCAGAAAAAATCCAGAAAGATGACCAATTAGGGCTAAGATTACTATATTATTTTGAGTCAGTCAAGCAATCCACAGAACCATTCATGAACCAATGATGACAGTGCATGTTCCATTAAAACTGTTATTTAACAAATTACCCCAAAACTTAGTAGCTTGATACAATAGCAATTAGCTTTCGTTTTTAGGGGTGATTCATGTGATTGCAGTGAGATAGTGATTAAGGCTGGGACAGCTGATGTTTCTTTCTCTTCATATTATCTCAGGATCTCTCCATGTGGTCTTGCCTGGTGGACTAGTTTGGGCTTCCTTACAGCATGGCTGCTCCAGCCTGAATGTTCCAGCGAGCAAGGCAGAAGCTGCATCACCTTTACTGACCTAGACACATTCTATTGGTCACAAGCAAATCACAGGTCCCACCTAGTTTCAAGGAGTGGGAGCAGAGATCCCCACTTCTCTCTGAGAGAAGTGTTCAGGTCACATTGTTGTATGTGAGCGAGTCATTATTATAGCCATCTTCGAAAAAGAAAATCTGCCAGAGTATGTCTTGAACTAAGGATTATGATTAATTTAATTTTGTTCCCCCTGAGGTCCACACAGAGAAAAAATGTGATAAATCAAATTTCCTGTAATGGAACTTATTTTTGAAAAAAATGAGGCTTGAATTTTTCCAAACTTTCTTCCATACATAAATTTAATAAAGTAGTAAACATGTAAATTGAAAGAAAAATAGAAAAAATATTATTTTATTGTTAATATCACAAAAGGTAGAATTTATAGAGAATTAACATCTTATTATAAACATGATGAGCATTTTACAACTTCACTTGTGTTATCGCTTTGTCTTGTCTTTTATTGGGAAGTTAACTATTGTCTCATAGACAGAAATGTTCCTAAGATCCTTTTCATTCATGTGCAATATAGAAGACCACACACCACTTTTTTCTCTCTTGTCTTTCCTTGCAGTTTGTTATTTAAAATGTATTATTGTATGAAATAGAAAGGGAATGGAAGCAATTGTAGAATCACAACTCATGGGCACTGTAAAAATCCATGATCATTATTGTAAATACTGATAGAGCAGTAACTGTCTGGTTTGGCTGGGGCATGGTTTAACAGTTTCACAAACTTTTCCACCTCAGAACCCATAGCAGCCAAGGAGAAAGGATATATATCCCTGAGTCCTTGGATACATATCCAAGTAACCTCAAGGCTATGGGTGATCTTGAAAATTCATGCACATTTTACATTCTTTTCAAGAAGGCATCAGTACTTTTGTTTTAATATATATTTAAAAAGGATGTTCTAGATACCATCATTTAGTGCTGAATGGCAATGTCTATGACTTCAAGCACCTCTGCACAACCCCTCATAGCAGTTTGAGAGGCAATGGATGAGTCATGCTTAGTTTCCATAATGCCGGCTATAATTTCCCTAATACTTTCTCTCTTTGAGAAAACACATCAGAATGCAGGAAAATTAGAATGATGTAATTATTGGCATTACTTTAAATTCACTCTAATTTATGTATTTTAAATTGCTTTCAAACTTCAGCACTTGGCTGTTATTGTTAACTAATTGCTTGAGGCACACCTCCCAGTGATTATGACACCCTAGAATGTTCTAGGCACCTCTGCTAAGAATTGCTGGGATTAGTGACTAACCTAAGGTCATGTGGTTAATTAATAACAGTGCTGGTATTCAGACCCTATCTTTGAACTCCTTATCTTGTGTTTTCTCTGCTACACTTGAAAGCCATAAAAACTCCTAACAAAAATCCACATTCCTAAAGAAGGCTGGGGGCCCAAGTTAGGCCTAAAAGAACATTTGGAAAAGAAAGTAAATTTTAGTGACTTATGCTGTATTATTTACACATTCAATTACTTATTTATTCCCGAGATGATTAGAGAAGAAACATATGGTACCGAAGAGTCTCTGTTTTTAAGCCAAGCCAGACTTCACTCTCTCTGCCCACCCCAAGTTCCGCAGCAGAGCTGCTCCATGCTGGCCCCGCACCCCATGCCTAAGGGGCTAGGCAGGTGCTGGTGATGCTGGAACTCCACTGAGCCTTGATATGGTGAAGCAGAAATGCCATGTCATGGGTCTTGTGAAGTGAGGAGTGTTATAATCAGTTGGGGTGAGGGTCCCATGGCAAGGTTACTTGGGCCACACAGTGCTGTAGAGTTGAGTTATTGGGGGGCATTCACATCCACAGGGTGGCAGGATCCCACCACTGCTTGCCATCATGTTGTACCCAGATACCACCATTTGCCTCAGAGGCATAGTTCTTGTTATTGAATGGGCTTCACTTCTTTCTTTATAGGGAATTCCCTTTCAGGGGCTCTGTTGCCCTCCATGAGATCATGCTTCTACCAGAGACCCTCTAGATAAATATCATGTATAACCATGTGTCCAAACCCCAAGATTTTTTTTTTTACCCAGCAAACTTCTTATCTTCTATTAAAACAGTGGACGTATATTTAGTGGTGGAGAGGGAGGATGTCACCTGATTTCATTCACCATAAGCACCCCAGTCCCAGCTTTGTATTGTCTAATAGAGCTTGTCACACTGGCTTTAGGAAGATCTTTGGTGAAAGGTCTGAGAAAGAGAGGGAGACTGGTGCTAGGACAGAATTGCTAAACTAGCTCATTGCATGCACTTGAATCCACCAAAAAATATTGAACAAAAAAATCAGAATATAATATAATCATTATATTCATATATATATTCTTATATATATATATATATATATATATAAGAATATAATCATTGTTATTGTTGTTTTCTTACTTGTGTTTTCTTTGCTTTTTTTAAAAAAATCTTTTTAGGCCAACAAAGAGACTTGAGATATTAGAAAAATCCTGGAAGCCAGCAGACCTGGATTTCAATCCTCATTCTCCTTAACTGATCTGGCTATTCACTTCCCTTTCCTGAGCCTTGGTCCCTCATGTTTCCTGGAGGGTTAAACTAGACAGTCTCCCAGAGACTTTCCAGCACTAACATGCTATGCTTCCATGGACTTGTGAATTCTGCCAAGTGATCGTAATTGTGAGGTGCCAGCACCATGACTCCCAACAAAGTCTCCTGTAAACTCTACAGGAGTGGAGTTGGCAAACTGCCCAGCAGACTCACATGGAAAGTGCACTGGGCTCGAGTCTCTAACGGAGGGCCGCTTCAGCATCCTGGAACTTAGACCCATTGGTTGCATGCCCCTTCATAAGTCTTAATGGATAAAAACAGAAAGAAATTACTGGGCTTCTGCTACCTCAAAAAAGTCTGAAGCCAAGACAATGCAGGCAATCCAGAAACTCAAGTCCCTGAAAGTGTGAGTAAAATACTGGTTGTTTTGAACCCTCTGCAGAATTAATAGGCTGAGTCAAATGCCTTTGTGGCACAGGTTTTATTGAAACTGTCAACGGGGCAAGAGAGTAATGCAGTGAGTTGCTGAGGAGAAGACCTGAGTGAGGCAAGTGGCCACTCACCTTGCACCTGGGTCCCAAGTCCCCAGAGGCTCCTGGCTCAGGTAAGGGTCAACAGGTGGAGGGGAAGGGGAAAGGGCTCACTTTGGTGTTGAGTGATCCAGCTCTGGGTTTATAGGGCTTCAGGAACACTTTTTGATGACAAGCCAGGGATCAGCTCTTTCTTCAGGAAGTCCCAGGTCTTACATCA
This sequence comes from Kogia breviceps, assembly GCF_026419965.1. NCBI lineage: Eukaryota > Metazoa > Chordata > Mammalia > Artiodactyla > Physeteridae > Kogia > Kogia breviceps. Next base: position 100,731,397 of record NC_081330.1, on the reverse strand, counting down.
GTAAAGGTTTGCCAATCTTGCTCAAGAAAAGATCCCAATTCCCTCACTAGCACCAAAACCATCTGGGTCTTCCAGGTCCTATATTTAAAAGCCTTTTCTCCATTCTTCTCCTTGATCACTTCTCATTCATCCACCAACACCCAGCTCAATGTCATATGCCCCTGGAATTCCCCAACTCCAGATAGAAAGAGGATTCCAAGAGATGAGATAGTCTCTTCTCCCAGAGCACTGAAATCTCACCATAACCCACCCCTCTGTTACAGGGCAGGTCACCTTATATTGTAATCATTTGCTCTTATTTTTGTATCAGTTATATTTTAATTGCAAGTGTCCAAAAAAACAAAACAAAACAAACAACTGGCTTAAACCAAAATGAGAATTTATTGGTTTGTGCCACTGGAAAATTTACCTTCAGTTGCAGCTTAATTCAGCTGCCAATACAGTTACTCCAAGATCTATTTGGGTGAGCTCTATTCTCAGGTTTCCTGTGCTCTCTGGCTTTTATATGTTGCTCCTCAGGAGCTGTCAAGCTTAAATAATCTCAGAACTCCTGCCAAGAACAGAAAGAGACTCCTTTTCCCTGAAGCTAGAGGAAAAATTTGAGACATGAGTCTTCTTGATCCTGATTGGCCTGGCATGTATCATGTACCCATCTCTAACAAAACACAGTGGTCTGGAGGATTGAAGTCTCTAATTAGCTTAAAAGAGGTCACATGTCCCATTCATATTGTCCAGAAGTGGAGGTGAGTTTCTTGAACCTTGTAGGCTGAGAGCATCAGAGGGGTAGTTTTTACTATATATGAAGGATCTACTGAGGCTGGGTTGCAAAAATAACAAGTGTCCATCCCTGTGCTGTGAGCTCCTCAGGGCATAGCACTGTCTGGCATACAGTAAGCACTTAATAAATGCTGAATGGGTTCATGAATGTGGAAGAGAATGAACACAGCCTGACCCTACCTCCTTTTCTCTGCTCCACTCTCATCCATTGCCCACTCATGGCCAGTGGAAGACATCGACCTTTTGGGGACTGAGGATTAAACAGTTGATATCTTCCTGCACTCTTCCCCTTTCTACAATTCTAGCCAATATAATTTTGATGGGTCATGATTCAATTGCTTTTGTTCAGAAGCTATAGAAAGAAATTATTTCATGCTAATATTCTTGAAGGATTTTCTACAATATGACTAGATTATTGCTAATCTAATAAGACACCATATAATGGTGATATTAATAATATTATATGATTTTTCAGCAATCACATTGCTCACTGAATGAAGATTTTGAAAATTTTCTTTCTGAAAAGTTTTGGATGACCAAGATATAGATATAGTTCATTGTGTTGCTCTGTAGCTTTCTATACATTCATAAAAATAAGCAAATTTTTAAAAAGCTACCAGTTTTGTGGTACAGAATTATGAGTGTTTTATTTCTTTATTTATGTTCCTCTGTATTTGTACTTCCTCTACAATGAGCATTCATCAAAATGTACTTTGGATACTTTTTTTTTTTGAGAGGGGGAACTTTACAGGAGATTCCATTTTCCTTAACTATCACTTTGGGGCAGTTTCCTTTCAGACTGAGGAGGTGGATTGGATTCAGGGGTTCTGCCCCAGACCCAGGCCTATCCCTAACATATGCAAAAATAAGGGCACAAGTCCAAATAGAGGCCTGCATAGCATTTGTATACTAGTTACAAGGTATAATTAAGTTTATAAATTGTTAAATAAAATAGGTCTGTCTTCCTACCTTGACAAATATACCTTCATAACGGTCTGGAGGTTCAGCTTTGAGTTTAGAATCCTTGGACTCCTCCAAGTTGTGTGCTGGAACATGGTGGCATGGGAGGGTGGGCCTCTGGCCCTTGTGCCACTGTTCTTCTCTTCCTATCCCTGGCTCCAGCCCACATTGCAAGAGGTCCTACGAGCCTTCATGTACAAATTCCATCACCCCACTTTGGAAACAGCCACTCCATGGCCACTTCTTGGGGCTGGGGTGCACATCAGCTATGTGGTACACCCTCGGGGGAAGCCCTAGGGAAGAAGCCTGTGCAGGCCCTAGGTACATTTTCTTGCCCTTCTGAACTCTTTACCCCATGAGGAAGGGTATAGCCAGTGGAAGGCCAGAGTGGTAATCTTCTAAAGCACAGGGCCCAGGGCAGGGGGTCACTTTTCTGGGGCCAGGAGAGAAACTGCCCATGATTGAGGATGCTGGGTCACAGATAAGATGCAGTCGCCCCCTCTATGAAGTAGAAGATGGCAGAGCAGAGGGACGTGCACTCACTCCCTCTTGTGGGAGCACCGGAATCAACAACTAACTACTGAACAGTTGTCGACAAGAAGACACTAGAATTCACCAAAGGTGATACCCCACATCCAAAGACAAAGGAGAAGCTGCAGTGAGATGGTAGGAGGGGTGCAATCACAATAAAATCAAATCCCACAACTGCTGGGTGGGTGACTCACAAACTGGAGAACAATTATACCACAGAAGTCCACCCACTGGAGTGAAGGTTCTGAGCCCCACGTCAGGCTTCCAACCTGGGGGTCTGGCAACAGGAAGAGGAATTCCCAGAGAATCAGACTTTGAAGGCTAGCAAGATTTGATTGCAGGACTTCGACAGGACTGGAGGAAACAGAGACTCCACTCTTGGAGGGCAACACAAAGTGGTATGCGCATCAGGGCCCAGGGTGAAGGAGCAGTGACCCCATGGGAGACTGGGCCAGACCTACCTGCTAGTGTTGGAGGGTCTCCTGCAGAGGCAGGGGGAGGCTGTGGCTCACCACAGGGACAAGGACACTGGCAGCAGAAGTTCTGGGAAGTACTCCTTGGTGTGAGCCCTCCTGGAGTCTGCCATTAGCCTGACCAAAGGGCCTGTAGGCGCCAGTGTTGGGTTGCCTCAGGCAAAACAACCAACAGGGAGGAAACTCAGCCCCACCCATCATCAGACAAGCAGATTAAAGTTTTACTGAGCTCTGCCCACCAAAGCAACACCCAGCTCTACACACCAGCAGTCCCTCCTATCAGGAAGCTTGCGCAAGCCTCTTAGATAGCCTCATCCACCAGAGGGAAGACAGCAGAAGCAAGAAGAACTACAGTCCTGCAGTCTGTGGAATAAAAACCACATTCACAGAAAGACAGACAAGATGAAAAGGCAGAGGACTATGTACCAGATGAAGGAACACGATAAAACCCCGGAAAAACAACTAAATGAAGTGGAGATAGGCAACCTTCCAGAAAAAGAATTCAGAATAATGATAGTGAAGATGATCCAGGACCTCGGAAAAAGAATGGAGGCAAAGATCTAGAAGATGCAAGAAATGTTTAATAAAGACCTACAAGAATTAAAGAACAAACAAACAGAGATGAACAATACAATAGCTGAAATGAAAAATACACTAGAAGGAATCAATAGCAGAATAACTGAGGCAGAAGAACGGATAAGTGACCTGGAAAACAGAATGGTGGAATTCACTGCCACAGAACAGAATAAAGAAAAAAGAATGAAAAGAAATGAGGACAGCCTAAGAGACCTCTGGGACAACATTAAATGCACCAACATTCACATTATAGGGGTCCCAGAAGGAGAAAAGTGAGAGAAAGGACCTAAGAAAATATTTGAAGAGATTATAGTCAAAAACTTCCCTAACATGGGAAAGAAAATAGCCACCCAAGTCCAGGAAGTACAGAGAGTCCCAGGCAGGATAAACCCAAGGAGTACTGTGCCGAGAAACATAGTAATCAAATTGATAAAAATTAAAAACAAAGAAAAATTATTAAAAGTAACAAGGGAAGAATGACAAATAACATAAAAGGGAATTCCCATAAGGTTAACAGCTGATTTCTCAGCAGAAAATCTACAAGCCAGAAGGTAGTAGCATGATATATTTAAAGTGATGAAAGGGAAGAACCTACAACCAAGATTACTCCACCCGGCAAGGATCTCATTCAGATTCGACAGAGAAATGAAAAGCTTTACAGACAAACAAAAGCTAAGAGAATTCAGCACCACCAAACCAGCTCTACAACAAATGCTAAAGGAAATTCTCTAAGTGGGAAACACAAGAGAAGAAAAGGACCTACAAAGAAAAACTTCAAAAAATTAAGAAAATAGTAATAGGAACATATATATTGATAATTACCTTAATGTGAATGGATTAAATGCTCCAACCAAAAGACACAGGCTTTCTGAATGGATACAAAAACAAGGCCCATATATATGCTGTCTACAAGAGACCCACTTCAGACCTAGGGACACATACAGACTGAAAGTGAGGGGATGGAAGAAGATATTCCATGCAAATGGAAAACAAAAGAAAGCTGGAGTGGCAATACTCATATCAGATAAAATAGACTTTAAAATAAAGAATGTTACAAGAGACAAGGAAGGACACTACAAAATGATCAAGGGACCAATCCAAGAAAAAGATATAACAATTATAAATATATATGCACCCAACATAGGAGCACCTCAATACATAAGGCAGATGCTAACAGCTATAAAAGAGGAAATCGACAGTAACACAATAACAGTGGGGGACTTTAACACCTCACTTAGACCTATGGACAGATCATCCAGACAGAAAATTAATAAAGAAACACAAGCTTTAAATGACACAATAGATCAAATAGATTTAGTTGATAGGACATGCCATCCAAAAACAGATTACACTTTCTTCTCAAGTGCACATGGAACATTCTCCAGGATAGACCACATCTTGGGTCACAAATCAAGCCTCGGTAAACTTAAGAAAATTGAAATCATATCAAGCATCTTTTCCGACCACAAAACGCTATGAGATTAGAAATAAATTACAAGGAAAAAAACATAAAAAACACAAACACATGGAGGCCAAACTATACATTACTAAATAACCAAGAGATCACTGAAGAAATCAAAGAGGAAATCAAAAAATACCTAGAGACAAATGACAACGAAAACACAATGATCCAAAACCCATAGGATACAGCAAAAGCAGTTCTAAGAGGGAAGTTTATAGCAATACAATCCTACCTCAGGAAACAAGAAGAGTCTCAAATAATCTAACCTTACACCTAAAGGAACTAGAGAAAGAAGAACAAACAAAACCCAAAGGTAGTAGAAGGAAAGATATCATAAAGATCAGAGCAAAAATAAATGAAATAGAGACTTAAAAAGACAGGAAAAGATCAATACAACTAAAAGATGATTCTTTGAGAAGATAAACAAAATTGATAAAACTTTAGCCAGACTAATCAAGAAAAAGAGGGAGAGGACTCAAATCAGTAAAATTAGAAATGAAAAAGGAGAGGTTACAATGGACACTGCAGAAATACAAAGCATCACAAGAGACTACTACAAGCAACTCTATTACAATAAAATGGACAACCTGGAAGAAATGAACAAATTCTTAGAAAGGTATAACCTTCCAAGACTGAACCAGAAAGAAATAGAAAACGTGAACAGATGAATCACAAGTAATGAAATTGAAACTGTGATAAAAAATCTTCCAACAAACAAAAGTCCAGGACCAGATGGCTTCACAGGTGACTTCTATCCAACATTTAGAGAACAGCTAACACTCATCCTTCTCAAACTCTTCCAAAAAATTGCAGAGGCAGGAACACTCCCATATTCTTTCTACAAGGCCACCATCACCCTGATACCAAAACCAGACAGAGATAGTACAAAAAAAGAAAATTACAGACCAATATCACTGATGAATATAGATGAAAAACTCCTCAACAGAATACTAGCAAACAGAATCCAAGAACACATTAAAAGGATCATACAATATGATCAAGTGGGATTTATCCCAGGGAGGCAAAGATTCTTCAATATATGTAAATCAATCAATGTGATACACCATATTACCAAATTGAAGGAGAAAAACCATATGATCATCTCAATAGATGCAGAAAAAGCCTTTGACAAAGTTCAACACCCATTTATGATGAAAACTCTCCAGAAAGTGGGCATAGAGGGAAACTGCTTCAACATAATAAAAGCCATATATGACAAACCCACAGCCAACATCGTTCTCAATGGTGAAAAACTGAAAGTGTTTCCTCTAAGATCAGGAAAAAGAGAAGGATGTCCACTCTCGCCACTATTATTCAACATAGTTTTGGAAGTCCTAGCCATGGCAGTCAGAGAAGAAAAAGAAATAAATGGAATAAAAATTGGAAAAGAAGAAGTAAAATTGTCATTGCTTGCAGATGACATGATACTATACATAGAGAATCCTAAAGATGCTACCAGAAAACTACTAGAGCTAATCAATGAATTTGGTAAAGTAGCAGGATACAAAATTAATGCACAGAAATCTCATGCATTCCTATAGACTAACGATGAAAAATATTAAAGAGAAATTAAGGAAACACTCCCATTTACCATTGCAACAAAAAGAATAAAATACCTAGGAATAAACCTACCTAGGGAGACAAAAGACCTGTATGCTGAAAACTATAAGACACTGATGAAAGAAATTAAAGATGATACCAACAGATGGAGAGATATACCATGTTCTTGGATTGGAAGAATCAATATTGTGAAAATGACTATACTCCCCAAAGCAATCTACAGATTCAATGCAATCCCTATCAAATTATCAATGGCATTTTTTACAGAACTAGAACAAAATATCTTAAAATTTGTATGGAGACACAGAGGACCCCAAATAGCCAAAGCAGTCTTGAGGGAAAAAAACGGAGCTGGAGGAATCAGACTCCTTGGCTTCAGACCATACTACAAAGCTACAGTCATCAAGACAATATGGTACTGACACAAAAACAGAAATATAGATCAATGGAATAGGATATAAAGCCCAGAGATAAACCCATGCACCTATGGTCAACTAACCTATGACAAAGGAGGCAAGGATATACAATGGAGAAAAGACAGCCTCTTCAATAAGTGGTTCTGGGAAAACTGGACAGGTACATGTAAAAGAATGAAATTAGAGCCCTCCCTAACACCATACACAAAAATAAACTCCAAATGGATTAAAGACCTAAATGTAAGGCCAGACACTATCAAACTCTTAGAGGAAAACATAGGAAGAACACTCTTTGACATAAATCATAGCAAGATCTTTTTTAACCCACCTCCTAGAGAAATGGAAATAAAAACAAAAGTAAACAAATGGGACCTAATGAAACTTCAAAGCTTTTGCACGGCAAAGGAAACTATAAACAAGATGAAAAGACAACCTTCAGAATGGGAGAAAATATTTGCAAATGAATCAATGGGCAAAGGATTAATCTCCAAAATATATAAACAGCTCATGCAGCTCAATATTAAAAAAACAGGGCTTCCCTGGTTGCGCAGTGGTTGAGAGTCCGCCTGCCAATGCAGGGGACACGGGTTTGTGCCCCGGTCTGGGAAGATCCCACATGCCGTGGAGCGGCTGGGCCTGTGAGCCATGGCCGCTGAGCCTGCGCATCCGGAGCCTGTGCTCTGCAACGGGAGAGGCCACAACAGTGAGAGGCCCGCCTAGCACAAAAACAAACAAACAAACAAACAAAAACCCAATCCAAAAATGGGCAGAAGACCTAAATAGACATTTCTCCAAAGAAGACATACAGATGGCCAAGGGGCACATGAAAAGCTGCTCAACATCACTAAGTATTAGAGAAATGCAAATCAAAACTACAATGAGGTATCACCTCACAACAGTCAGAATGGCCATCATCAGAAAATGTGCAAACAACAAATGCTGGAGTGGGTGTGGAGAAAAGGGAACTCTCTTGCACTGTTGGTGGGAATGTAAATTGATACAGCCACTATGGAGAACAGTATGGACGTTCCTTACAAAACTAAAAGTAAAACTACCATATGACCCAGCAATCCCACTATTGGGCATATACCCTGAAAAAACTATAATTCAGAAAGACACATGCACCCCAATGTTCATTGCAGCGCTGTTTACAATAACCAGGTTATGGCAGTAACCTAAATCCCCATTGACAGATGAATGGATAAAAAAGATGTGGTACATATATACAATGGAATATTACTCAGCCATAAAAAGGAACAAAATTGGGTCATTTGTAGAGATGTGGATAGACCTAGAAACTGTCATACAGACTGAAGTAAGTCAGAAAGAGGAAAACAAGTATCATATATTAACACATATATGTGGAATCCAGAAAAATGGTACAGATGAACTGGTTTGCAGGGCAGAAATAGAGACACAGATGTAGAGAACAAACATATGGATACCCAGTGGGGAAAGCAGCGGGGGTGGTGGTGTGATGAATTGGGAGATTGGGATTGACATGTATACACTAACATGTATAAAATAGATAACTAATAAGAACCTGCTGTATAAAAAAATAAATTAAATTTAAAAAAAGATGCAGTGGCCCCTGTTATTATGACTGCTGCTCCAGGGATACCCCCATTTACCCCCCCCCCCACATACTCACATACACACACACTCAACATACACCATGATCTGGGTCTTCAAAGTGATCTCTATAGTAAAAAGGAACCTGTCCTCAGATGGGGCCATCATTGAATATGGAAGCTGTTGTCAGGAAGCCACATAGATCTGGGTGTTCTCTGGTTCTGGCCCCCTAGGTCCTTAAGGACCCTACTGAGGGGCCAGCCCAAATGACCAAGACAAACATTAACTGAGCCTTTAAAATTGTTTTAACAGATGTTGTCGCTACTCTACCTGTATTCCTTCAACACTTATTGCAGTCCTTGCCAACAACGTCATTTTGCAAGCACCCAAAACTCTCCACCTGATGGAATCACTTCGCTGAAGCATGGGCAGGCCAGAAGTGCTAAGGGGTTAATGCCTCCAGGAATGGCGCTCAGCCAATGATGGGTAGAGTTGAAGGGTGAGTACCTAGCTTCCTCATTCCTCCAGTGGGCTCATTGTGAGCATGAATTCTATACCCTCTCTCAGAGGTGTCCAGCAGGACTGAGTCTCAGTTGTCTACAGTGGTAGCCTGACCATCTTTGTCCATTTCCTTCCCTTCCCTGTCACATTTCTCCACTCCTCTACCAGTATTTCCTGGGATATTTTCCTTGGATATTTCCCTAATGAACTCCTTGTACCCAAATCCTTCTCTTGGGGTCTGCTTCTGGGTTCAACAACCTGAGACAAGTTGTCTATTTCTGGTTCCACTGATTTCGATTGCTTATGGCATGGCAGGCACTGTTCTCTGCATTTGACTACTGTCATCTCAGTTTTTCAGATGAGGAAACCAAGGCTCAGTGAAATCAAATAACCTCCCTGAACTCTCACAACTAGAAAGCAGCAGAGACAGGATGTGAACAACATGGTCAGACTCCAGAACCCAAACGATTGATCGTTCAGCTCTAATTGCATTATATGTGGCCAAAAGGCCCAGGCTTAGCTTGGGCTTAGAGTCAAATAGAAGAGGAGTACAGGGTTTTAGGAATCAGGTTTGAAACCCCCATCTACCATTTTCTACTTGTCTGACCCTCCATTCTCTTCCTTGTACATTGACAATAATAATAGCAACTACCTTCCAGAGTTGTTGGGGGAAATTAAATGACATGATACATTCACTGTGCTTTGCACCATGCCAGGCACGTGGGACGTGTCCTGCTCCTGTGTTAGTTGGCTTACCCATTCCCTCCTCCTCTCCATTAGGCCCCTTCCCTGGGCTGTCAGGAGGACGGGTAATGGCGGAGGAGAACGCAGCCTCAAAAGCCTGCTGTTGCCAGCAAGGATCTGGCTAATTTATTTCAAAAGGTTTTGCTTCTGTGAAGTTTAATAGAGTTGATGAGTATTAAAGGAATCATTTAATCTTCATTTGAATGTGAGCGGTAAGTGTGTTTTGGAGATTATATTCATTCCCCAGTGACTCCGAGTACTTTCCCATTCCAAAGCTGATTTTCATCCATCAGAGCAAAGGGTTTTCAGGTCTGTGGATGTGTCTGAATGAAAAGCAGAAGTTCCAAACAGAGGGTGCTGCTCAGTGTCGTCTCAAGCAAGATGGCAGAGTTGCCTTCTGGGTGTAGGGACACACGTGACCCCTGCCTGACCCATCTATTCCTATCTGAAGCTGCTTCCCGACATGTCCAAGGCTTCGAGGCTCTCTAAGCAGGCTTCAGAAGCACAGGATGTAGATTGGTCCTCCTCACCTTGACAGCCTGCTGTCTCTTCCACTTTATTGCACCTAATGGAAGGTCAGCCACATCCGCTACAGGTGAAGAGGCTAAGATCCATCTGGGGAGGCATTTCACCAAATGAATTTTAACAGCTTGGAATCAGGTTAAACTTGTATAGAAGGAAAGAAAGGGAGCCTTACTTGTTATCAAATGTGTAATAGGACACTTTTCCATCCTGTAAGCACTTGGGATGTGCATGTTACTTTGTCTTTTTTTTTTTTTTTTTTTTTTTTTGCGGTACGCGTGCCTCTCACTGCCGTGGCCTCTCCCGCTGCGGAGCACAGGCTCCGGACGCGCAGGCGCAGTGGCCGTGGCTCACGGGCCCAGCCGCTCCGCGGCACGTGGGATCTTCCCGGACCAGGGCACGAACTCGCGTCCCCTGCATCGGCAGGCGGACTCTCAACCACCGCGCCACCAGGGAAGCCCCAAAGCAATTCAGTCTTTAGCTAAGCCCAGTAGCGTCTGAGGAAGGGCTTGGAGTTTAGGGTTTCTCCTGTGGGCTAGCAAAACATCCCCGAATCAGGGCAGAGCACTGATGGGGTAGTTATATAATACGTATGCGATGAGTGCAGTGGTGGGGTGTAAGGGGCAGTTGATCAAGGGGGAACATGGCCAAGGGTTTCCAAGGATGTCTAATGGGCCTCATGCCTTTCTGCTTCCCACACTGGGTCTCATCCTCCCAGGCACCCTCTGAACTGTGCCTCAGACACACCTGAGCCTTGTTTTTTCAAAAGGGAACACATAATTGGAGAGGTTAAAACACTGAACAAATTCCATTCCCAACTGGGATTCGAACCCAAACCTTTCCGTGACTAAACTTGTGTACTTTCTCAGATATCATGCCACCTGTTGCCCAGGAGTAGGAAGACCTGAATTCAAGGTTAGCTTCAGCACTCATGTGGCCTTGACCAAGTCACTTATTCTATTAGACACCCAGTTCCATCTGTAAAATGGGAATGATAGTGCTGACTTTTATATACACGATAAGTTTGTCATGAGGAGCAAATACATGTGAAAGTGCTTGAAAGGCAGTTAAATGCTCTTCAAATATAACGCATTGTCATTTATTAAGGATGGTGATAAGGAGGACAACAATAATGGTAAGCACTGGACCACCAGAGACACCCAAAAGGAGAATTCTTTACCTTGGGGAACGCAGGAGCATGCGGCTGTTTGTGGAGAAAGCCATGGGATATGGTTTTTGGAAGGCTGCTGCTAATCAAGTAGAAAGATGGAGCTAGATGCCAGGGAATCAAAGGCAGCATAGAGTAGGAGGAAATGCATCAGTGCTCAAGTATTCTGGTGGTGAACTCAGACCAAGAAGCAAGAAATAGGGCAAGAGCTGAGGGGTCAGCTGGGTCAGAGGCCAGCAAGGCAGCAAAGGAGGGGGCAGGGGAGCAGCCAGATGGGATGCAGGCCCTGAGCAGCGGTGAGATCTGACTGTCTGTCTCTGTTAGCTGTCAGTTTCAGGTCATATTTTTGAACAGCAAGTGAGCAGCCTTATGCCAAAACCATCTGGGCCTGTTCTGGGACAAGCCCCCAGCTGCAAAAGTACATGGAAGTGGAGTCTTACAATATTTATGGACTTCAGATGCGTGCTCTCTGGAGCTCCGGGGGGTGAAAGCACACTCCAGATACATAAAGGCTGAGTATCCGTGTGTGAAACACCACAGGAGGCTCTGGCTAAGACGGTTGTTCCCAGCTGAGCCTGGGTGGCTGCAGATGGAGATGAGGAGTCCAGAGCCTCAGGCCAGGCACACTCCGGGGCAGGCAGGCTCTGGGGTGAGTCCTCATGTTGCTTTTGGCTGAAGTACCACAGGGGGACCCTGACTCAAGGGCTTTCTTTCTCGTGGCCACGTTAGCGTTCTCCTGTGGGAGCATGCGTATAGCCATCTGTTGGCTCTTTCTCCCCTGTTAAAAGCTGAACTCCTCAGGGGGACAGAAATAGGTTACACTTGTTTGCAAAGGTGCTAGAACTCAATCCAGCGCTTCATCGGTGTTTATTAAACAAAAGGCGGCTTGTTCTTGGCGGCTGGAGTGGCTGCAGTGCCTTTGGCCCTGGACCTTGGTCTCAAGCCCTTTGGCAGAGAGGTTTTTACAAAGGAGCGACTGTAAGAAAATATAAAAGAGCACAGTCTGCTGAAGGTGAAGGGGTAAAGAACAGGAACTTTTGTCTTTTGGGGGCCAGGAGGAACCACCTGGGGTTTCTCAGGTGTGAGTTTAATCTGCCCATGACTCGGATAAGGTGTCTGTTCTCCAGATACATTATCTGTCACCTTTCCACACCAACCCTTCGACAGCTGAGAGAGTAGCAGGGACCCTGCAGAGGCTGTAAAGGCAAAGTCAGGAGAGTAGAAATCAGGCATTTGGTGATTTAAGACAAGTTCGGCTTCTGATAGGTAAAACGCAGATGAAAGTAGGGCACTGGGGCGTCTGGTTCACCGTGAGAGAGGTTCCTCCTTACCTCAGGAAAGGGGAGAACAGTCTCGGTGCTGCTTCTCAGTGAGGACTGAGGCATGGGAGGGTCCTGGCAAGTGTGAGAACAGCCTTTTCCCATGAACTTGAGATATTTGGACCTCTCAATAGCAGGCCTCGTCTACAATGAGGAGTGGAGGACCCAAAGCAACAAGGGATACTTTGAAGTCTGGACCCTGAGACTATTTTCCTGCCACCATAGAACCAAACAAAGCTGACCTCAGGGGGCCCTCAAGAGTCATGGAGCTCAATGTCTGTATCTGACCAACCTGGAGAGTGGGGAGCAGAGACCCCAGTTCTCAGCTTCTGTATTCCAGGCCATCTTTCCACTGCTCCCTTGTGTCTGCTCTACTTGGCAGGGTGCTTTTGAGGATAAACATAGCAAACTGAACAGCCGCCATGATTCTGATGTGTAATGACCTTACTAGCTGTGATTTCAATGTGTAACAACCTTATTCGTTGAATTTGTCCAGTGACGGTAACTTTGAGAAACTCTTTTTTTAAGGATGTTTGCAGATGTAATTATTATTTTATTTATTTAAATATTATTTAAATATATTATTTAATTATTTAAATAATAAGACCCTGTGTTGGGTCTTCGTTTCTGTGCGAGGACTTTCTCTAGTTGCGGCGAGCGGGGCCCACTCTTCATCGCGGTACGCGGGCCTCTCACTGTTGTGGCCTCTCTTGTTGCGGAGAACAGGCTCCAGATGCGCAGGCTCAGTAGTTGTGGCTCACGGGCCTAGTTGCTCTGCGGCATGTGGGATCTTCCCAGGCCAGCGCTTGAACCCGTGTCTCCTGCATTGGCACGTGGACTCTCAACCACTGCGCCACCAGGGAAGCCCTGAGAAACTCTTGATGATGTTCCGCGGCTCAAGTCTACAGATCTGTGCACGTTTCTCCCTCCCAGGGTCTATTGCTCAGCTGCAGAGTATGGAGTATGAAGGATCCTTCTAGGGAATACCTTTCTGCCAGAGTTGATTTCTAGTGCTTCTAAGTGAAGAAACCTAACTGATATTCCCATTCATTCATTCATCCAGTAATCATTTATTTAGCACCACCATCTGTCAAGAACAGATGTCATTACAGGTAAAGCATGGCACCTGCCTTCAAGGACCTTAGAATCTAATGGGAAAGAGGTATAAGTAAGAAGAGAGGCCGTACGTGTGTACCAGGGAAGCACAGGAGGTGCAAGCAGCTGAGACTTGATGGGGTCAGGGAAGGCTTCCAGAGAAGTGGAGGCTTGAGTTAAGTTCTGATGGGCGGGCAGAGGTGGCCCAAGCAGAGAAAAGGGGGAAAGATGTATCCCCTTTAGGCAGGAAAGCATTGTGCAAAGGCCCAAAGGTGTGTGGCAGCAGGGCACATCGGAGGCGCTGCTGGCGGCTTAGCTGGGACCTAGACAGACATGCAAATGCTGCAGGAGGGGCTGCGAGAGAGGTTGGCAGGCAGGCAGCAGACCAGGATGTCTACTGGTGATTAGCCAAAGAGACAGAACGTTGGCCCGGAGGAGTCACTGAAAAAAAAAAAAAAAAAACAGTTTGAACCAGAGAATGCTTTGGTCATGCTTGTGTGTGAGAAGGGTCACCCCAGCCTCAACTGCAGACTGATTTAGGAGAGGCCTTGGTGGAAGAAGGGAGACCAGTCATTCAGGGGGCAAGGATGGGAGTCTGAACCAAGCTGCTTGTCATGGGAATTGGAGTGCTAAGGTTCAGACCAAGGAGAGAGCCATTTGGAAAGCAGACTATTTAGAATATACTCATCTAGATAGGCAGAGGAGAACAAAGAAAAAGCCAGAAGATGGAGTCACGCTGGGCTCTTTCTTCTCTCTCACCTCCTATAGCTAATCTAATCGTGTCTTTCTTCTGGTGAAACTCTGTGACTTACTTTAGCTTTCAGGAAAAATTTCAAATTCTTAGATTAATCAAATAAAGATTTTTCTAATCTGGTCCCTGATAACCTTTATGTTAGCAGGAGGGGGGACAGAGTTTGCTTGCTTGATTCCCCATATTGTGCTTAAATGTATAAACCTACAGAAAAGCTGAAAGGATAGGACATGAATACCTCTATATGCTTCCTCTAGATGCACCAGTTGTTAACATTTTGCTGCATCTGCTTTATCTCTCCCTCTATCTGTCTCTCGTTTTCAGTGTATGCACATTCACACACAGAAACATTTTTTAACTAGACCATTTGTGAGTTGCAGACATAACGATATCTCACATCTAGATACATCAGGGAGTATCTCCTAAGAGTAAGGACATTCTCCTTCAAAATTGCAATACTCAATAAATTTAACATCAATCCGATAATATTATCTAATATACAATCCACTTTTACATTTCCCCAGCTGTCCCCAAATATGTGCTTAATAGCTTTTAAAAACATCTAGAACTCAAGGATCATGAATTGCATGTGGTAATCATGTCCCTTTAGTCTCCTTTAATTTACAACAGTCTCCCCTGCCTTTTTCTGTTTTTTCATGACATGACCTTTTCTGAGAGTCCAGGCCAGTTGCCTTGTTGAATGAGTTGCAATCTGAGTGTGGCTGATTGTTTCCTCATGATCAGATTCATTATGTATTTTGGGCAAGAATTCTACATGGGTGATCTTATATCTTTCCTGCTGTGTCACATCAGGGACACATAATAGCTGTTTGTCCGGTTAGTAATGATGCTAAGTTTCATCTCTCCACAAGAAAGCCACCTTTCCCCCTTTGTAATTAATCAGTAATTTGGGGTGTGATATTATGTGTAAATACCTTGTTCTGAACAACGTTTCACCCGTTATCATCTATTAATGGTCCTTGCTTGAATCAATTACTCTGTTGTTGGTTACAAAATATTGATTTCCTAAATCTGTCATACCTTATACATAGATTAGCTGTTCATCTGTAAAGAAGAGCTTTCCCTCTCCACTTCTCCCTCCATCCCCTCACCATTTTGTAAAAGTACTGCCATGGACTCCTGGATGCCTTTAAATTTCTATATGTATATAGGTGTATATAGGTGTATATAGGTATATATAGGTATACATATATATATATATATAAAACTCTCATCATTCTTTCTGATGTTCTAATTGTCCCAAATCTAGCCAGTGGGAGCTTCTTTAAGCCAATTATTGTGTCCTTTGCATATCCCCAGTAGCCTTTGAGCATGTCTTTGCTTTCTGACATAATATTATTTTCCAGCAGCATTTGGTACTCTCCTAAAGGGCAGAGTTTTGGGGGAGAAGAAGATGAATTATTTTTGTACATGCTGTACTTGAATTTGGCATACCTCTGTGATATCTAGTGTCTGGTAGGCAATTGTGTGCATATGTACACACATACACACACACACACACGCACGCTCCTATATATATCTTCAGTTTTGTCTTCAGTGTGTTTGAATGGTGGTCTTTTCTCTTGACAGTCTAGGTAGCCCCTCACAGCTGTGCTGCACCTCTGGAAGGGGAACATGTATCGGTGGTGGACTGCTGACTGTCTGTGCCATAGGGAGTAATTGGTTTGCCAGTCAGTACTCTCTAAGAATGATGTGAGCAAGATAATCCATTGGGAGGGAGGAGAAATGATTAGAGCCTCATATTTAGGATTTTTCAAAATTCAACTTTCACATTTTATTACATACAAGTTTTAAAACATACAGAGTAAACAAATACAATAATGCATGCATGTTACCCTATAAATAAAAAATTATACATACAGAGGAGTCTATGCCCAATTCTTAAAATAATAGCATGGACAAAAATATTTGGAGGGTCTTGGTATAATTGTAGTTGAAGGTGTGGATTGGAAGAAGTCATCTGGAGGTGTTTATAGAAGAAGAAGAGCAGAGGGTCTAGAATGGAAGCACAGGGAAGCCTCAACCTTTAGGACATGAGAAAAGTACTAGAGTAGACACCTAGAAAGGCGACAAGCCAACCAAGAAGTGGGAGGAAAACCTGGGTGGGTGATGTCACCAAAACCTACAAAATGGTGGAATTGCCACCAGTCCCAAATACTGGAGAGAGGCCCTGGAAGAGAGGCCAGAAGTGTACTTACTTGACTTGACAATATGGAGACCATCATACTGCCGATTGATTGCAGTGTAGAAAGTAGGGGCAACTTAAAAACTGTGTCTTTGAAGGGCAGGAGAGCCATCAGACAGATAGAGTATATGGAACCAGCTAGCATGATAGTCATATTAGCTGCTGTAACAAATAGACCCCAGCTGTGAAGTGGGGATGATGATAGAAAATGGTGTGGACTTTTGAGAGACCTGTGAAATAGTCTAAAGGCTTTGAGAGAAAGGGGCTGCAGAAATCTGACTTGACATGGCTAAAGGCAGAAAGCAGCACAAATACACTTTGGGGCCATGTGTTTTGACATCACAGTTCCAGGCACAGAGTATGTCCTCAATCAGTATTTGCTGAATAACAGTGACCTTCAACTCTGCTCCACCATGGCTGGGCCCAGTGTGAGGTGTTCCAATGTTATGTCTTACATGGCCTAGACTGGCCTGGGAAAAACCTGGGATGGACTCTCTTCGGTCTTTAGCACAGCCTGTCTTCCATCTGGGGTCTTCTCCTGTCCTGTTGAAGTGTCACGCCCATTGCAGGGCACACAGTCCTGTTCTGTGCCCCACAGTCCTGAGCAGAACTTTTCACTCTGGACCTCTTCTTACAGTTCCTCCATCAGCATCAGCTGCTCTTGGGAGCCTTGTTCTCTGCCAGATGATAATAGGAAAAGAATCTATGCTAATGTTGTGTTTGCTCATGTGCTTGTGGGAAGTGAGCTTTGGCCGTGCCTCAGGCGAGAATTCAGAGAAAGAGCCCAGATGGACCAGTCAAAGAGGCTTCGGTTCTCATCTGGACCCTGCCACTTCCTGCATGGAAGGCCTGGAGCAGGTGCTTAAGTCTGCCAGGCCCAGTTTTCTCACCCATAAAATGGGGGTGATGATGGTAATAATATCTAGCCTGTAGGTTACAAGGTTACTTATGAGAAGTAAATGAAGTAATCCGCAAAAAGCTCTAGCTTGTCCCAGTAAACATGTTAATAAATTCATTCATCCACGAAATAGGTATTAAGCCTGTTTGGGGGCCAGGCATTGTTGCAGGCACTGGATAGATGACAGTGGAAGAAAAAACAAAAAGAACAAATACAATCCTTGCCCTTAGGGAGCTTCCATTCTAGTGAGGGAGGGGAGAAGTAAACAAATAAATGTATAATAGAAAGCCAGATAGTAATAAGTTCTAAGAAGGAAAAGAAAAGAGGGTGGGGCCCAGGGAATGGTGGGAGTGTGAACTGGGAAAGGTACAAGGAAGACCTCCCTGAGGGCCTGAAAGTGAGTAGAGGCTTACCTGAAGTGAGCCTGTGAGCTACATGCCAATGGGGTTGGGAGCATTCCAGGCACAGGGGACAGCAAGTGTGAGGGTGCTCAGGCAGGAGCACCTAGGAGGGCACCAAGAGCACACCTGTGCGTGGTAAGGGTAAAAGGAGATGCGACCAGATGGGTAAGGAGCGGTCAGGCCTTCTGAGTCTTGTAAGCCACTGTCAGAACTTTTGACACCATTTTATTCTAAAGATGTTAGAAACCACTGGAGGGTGAGAACAGAGAAAGATGACATGTTTTCAATGACCTTTTTGGTGGCTGTGTGGAGAGCAGATGGCAGGGCAAAAAGGGAGTAGAAGTCCTATTAGGAGGCTCTCTGAGGGGTCAGGTAGGAGATGGAGCTGGTGTGGACTAGGGTGGGAAGAGCAGGCACGGTGAGAAGGGGTCAGATTCGGGACATGTTTCAAAGTTAGAACTGACGGCATGTGCTGATGAGTTGAGAGTAGAATCAAAGAGCAGAATCAAGGATAATGCTGAGGCTTTTGGCCTGAGCAACTAGGTAAATGGTAGTACCATTTGAAAAAATATTAGATATTATCATCATCAGCAGCAGCAGTAGCATCTTGACATTGAATCCTATTTCATGACTACCTGGAACACTGCCTTGATAAGATAAGGATTCCAAGGCTGTGATCAGGGTTAGCAGAAAAGTGAATGTTGACTTGTGAGCTCTTTCTGCCATCTTATATACTAAATAGTTAAGAACCTGGGTCTACATCAGTGGATCTCCAAGTGTGGTCCATGGACCTGTGGCATCAGCATCATCTGGGAACTTGATAGAAATGAAAATTCTTGGATCCCACCCCTGACCTATTGAATCAGAAACTCCAGAACTGGGCCTGAACCCGTGTAACTCAGACTGGGACTCAAACCTGGATGAAACCCAGATTGGGACTTGAACCCATGGTCTTTCAACTGAGATCACACACCTGGTCTCAGGTTCTTGATGTCTCATCGCAGAAAGAATTCAGTGAGAGACAAAGTGATAGGTAAGAAGTGGATTTATTTAGAGAGAAACACACTCCACAGACAGAGTGTGGGCCGTCTCAGAAGGTGAGAGTGGCCCCAGGGTATGGGGTTGTCAGTTTTGATAGGAGTGGGTAATTTCATAGGCTAATGATGGGAGGAGTATTCTAGCCATTTTGGGGAAGGGGTGGGGATTTCCAGAAATTGGGCCACCACTTTTTGACCTTTATGGTTGGCCTTGGAACTGTCATGGCGCCTGTGGGTGTGTCATTTAGCTTGCTGATGTGTTGATAGTGAGCATACACTGAGGCTCAAGGTCTAGTGGAAGTTGACTTGTCTGCCATCTTGGACCTATTTGGTTCTAATCAGTTTATGTTGTGTCATTCTTTTAAAAGTTGTGCCCTGCACCCTTCCCTCCTGTTTCAGGCCCAGTGGTCTTTTAACCAGCCTTCCAGGTGATTCTGATGTGAGATACCTTAGGTCAGTGTGAGAACCACTGACCTAAGGTAGTTCTGTGATTTTTTTGCTGTTGGGTACCACGAGAAAGCTGCAGTGTTCCCCAGGAATGGATCATCGTTCCTCTGTATCCCCAGAAGGTCTGTGTGACAAGAGACCTCTGCTTAAAAGGAAAAGAAAGGAAAGAAAGTGAGGGGAGAACCTAGGATCCAAACAAAAGGGATTGTCTGGGGGTGTTTGGGCCCTTGGAATCGGGTCTAAGGGCTGAGTTGAAGAATCAGCCAGAGTAGAGCTAGAATTCCTTTACTTGATAAACATGGCTTGTTTGTACTTGTGTGTGTGTGTGTGTGTGTGTGTGTGTGTGTGTGTATGTGTTTTCCTTTTTTTGCCCTTAGACTTTTAGATTTTATTTTTCAAATTCATAATCTTCTCAGCAGTCTGCACAGTTAGAAGGAAAGGCCTTTTCTTCCCACCAGGGACAGAGTTTTCAAGAGAGCCACCCGCGAGACTGGCTGCTGAAGTCATGGCGGCTGTGTGGGAGCTGGAGGGCCCCAAGGGGAAGGTAGAACCTAAGGTAGAGGTCCCTCCGCCACCCCACAACCTATTCTAAAGATGTTCCTTCTACACAGTTGACTGACCTCAAACCTTAGAGGGATTGAGGCTTTATTTTTATAAAGAAGGTCTCATCTCCTCCCGCCAAATAAATAACAAACAAAAAAGGAGCCTCTTTCAAAGAAGGTGCTAAAGGTGGGAATTTTCAGGCCTTCCAGGCAATGCTTCTGGTGCAGCTCGCCTGCTTCCCTTCACTCCAATTGGCAGTTGGTGAAGCAGCCTCCACGTCCTGGGGGTGATGTGGACCCTATGATCCCTCAGCTTCCCTGGCAGGCAGCTGCAGGACTTCTGATTGGCTGACCCGTTAGTTCCAGTTCCTTAGAGCCATCACAGGATGCTTGCACACACGTGGGCCCCACGGTGCCAAGGAACACCCGGGGCAGCACGAGGTCTCCGTTGTCTCTTCAACCGGAGTTGAGTCAGTGTCAAGGAAAACAACCTCCCAGGCTAAAGCTGCAGATGCGCATTGCTGTGGGCTGGCTTGCCCTCTGCACTCTGGCCAGGGTCTCTGCAGCTGGCTTGGTGGCCTTGAAAGGCCCCCTGCTTCTCTTTAAGACTTTCTCCCTCTTCCACCTTCGAGGTTGGCCACGTGCCATGGGCCCTGCTTGTAATCACGGTCCCTTTCCATTTCTCAGCCTACCTGGCTTCTCAGCAGCATTTGGCACTGATGACCACTCTCCCCTTTGAAAATGACGTTCGTCCTTGGCATCTGTGACCTCCAATGCACTCCCGACCTCGCTGGCCGCTAGCAGGCTCCTCCCCACCCCAAACGTTTCTTAAGGGCTGATCTTCAGGATTCTGTCCTGGGCCCTCTTTTCTTGTCTGTGGTGTTCTCATCCATTTCTGGGATTTCAACCACTATCTGCCTGTATTCTCATGTGTCCCAATCTTCACCTCCAGTCCAGACCTCTCTCCTGAGTTTTGGACCCTCTGTCCACCTGGAGTCCCATGGCCGTCTCAAATGCAGCGTGTTGAGAATGTGCTCAGCCGTCTCAAATGCAGCGTGTTGAGAATGTGCTCAGCCCCTGCCCTGGACACCTGTTCCTGGCCTTTGTCCCTGAGAGCCGTGAATTGCTCCGCTGTCCCTCCAGCCCTCAAGCCTGACACCTGCTGGCTGTCCTCACCTGCGCCCTCTGCCTCCCTCCCCAGTGCCAGTGACTCACCAAGTCTGTTGAGTCCACCTACAAAATGTCTCCAGTTCCATGACCTCTGTCCACTCCCCTCCTCATCCTCTCAGCCCGACTCTGCACAGACCCTCTCTTGCCTCCAGGTGTGATATCATTCCATGTGTGACTTCCTTTCTCGGCCACGCTTGGGTCTTCTCTGCCTTGCCACCATCCCTCTTTGTTGGCTAATGCCTCAGCTCAGGTGACATATCTCCTCTGGGCAGCAAGACTGGGGCAGGCACCCTGTTCTCTCCCTACTACTCCTGCCCATTTATTTGCCTGTGTCCCACTCCAGCCCTAAATGTTGAGTCTATCTTAGTCACAGCTGTCCCTGCACTCAGCAGGGTGTCTGGCACATAGGGGCACAGAATAAACAAGACAGAGATGCTACTTCCCAGCGGACCTTTAAACCAGGTCTGGGACTGGTCTGGGGCTTAGAGCCACGTGGGTTCACCCGGAGACCCTCTGGGTGTGGGGTCGGTGGCAGTTCTTTATCTCGATTGGCATCAGTACAGGAAGGAAAGAAGACCCAGCAGGAACTCCAGGTACACCTGCACGCCCCCTTCCTCTGGGCAGCTGACCCTTATGGGCTGGCGGGCTATACATCAATTCCCATCACTGAGCATATTGTAAATGAACGTGCATTGATGAGAAATGGTCTTATTTGGCTCAGTAATGTTCAGCTCATGAGCGAAGTGAGAATATGGCACCTGTTTCCAAGCCATTGTCTGTGGCGCCTGGAACCCCCTTCTTTCATCAAGTCCCTTAGTCAGCAGGTCTCAAAACCCTAATATGACATTTGTCACACTGGTTTGTAATTGTATCTTTACATCTCTGACCTTGGGAGCTTGGCAGGGACCAGATTTTACTCCTCTCTCAGGTCTCGGCTGGTGGCATGGACGCTGGCGCAGACTAGAGGAATAGCCCAGGTATATACCGTTTTGTTAAGGGATAGAAGCCAGGAGCGGTAGTGATGCCAGATGCTGCCAGAGCCCCATTCCCATTCCACAAGGTTTGTCCTGCCCTCTCTCGGCATTATTCAGAGGAAAGATTCCACAAGCTCCTTTCAGGGGTGCTGGCGCCACTAGTTAGGTAACAACAGGTCATGATGCAATGTTACTGGGTCTCTGAAACAAGGAGGAAGCCATGCAAGAGGAGACGGGGTAGACGCCCCTGGACCAGGGCCAGAGCTTTCAGAACCTGTGCTTCAGAGAGTCTGTCTGGGTGTTGCCTCTGTGAGTTTCACCAATCTGTGTGTCCTGTCAGGAAAGGAATTCAAATGCTGGGCCTTCCACCCTCTTCACAGTATTGGGGACGATGTAAAACCGGACCCAAAGGATTGGCCTTGCCCTTTGCCAGAAGGTCACCGCATAAATTATGGGAATTCAGGGAGGAAACTATTCCCAAACATGCCCCACCCACCGAGCCACAGTTCCTTTAGCCAGGGCTGAAGCCTTTCTTGCCGCTAAAAGAAATGAGATGTCTTAGGCTGGGTTTCCTGGGAAAGACACTCGGAGTCAGAGATTGGTGTACGGCAAGTTTATCAGGAGTGCCCTGGGGAACAACACCTATTAGGAGGGAGGGAAGTGAGACGAGGCAGAGGCAGAAGTCATAATGTGATGCTGTTGCTACAGAGACCTCAGCTCATCCCTCAAGAGCTCCAGAGCTGGGAGTGTCTTGCAAAATTGTCCCAAATTGAGGGAAAGGGGCTGAACCTTTGTACCGCCTCCCCTTCCCACCCCGGAAGGAGGCGTGACTTTGGACAAAGAGGCTACCATCAGCTGAGAGTGGTTCCCAGAGTGGGACTCAGCAGCTGACAGTCCCAGTGGCTAGCGGCTGGAGGGCTTATGAGGAGGGGTCCGGACATGATAGCACCCACCACGTGAGGCTAAACATGCAAATCTACCTGAGAAAAACAACAAACTGTTTTCCATGGATACCAAGGACTCTGATACCAGAGGCTTTTTTGGATAAAGTTTGGAAAAGGGTTGTTGAAGTGGATTTGAGGTTGAGATGAACAGGACCAGGGTCGGGGTAGAGGAGAAGAGGATGTGGTGAGGGACAAGGAAGGGGGATCCGGATTCCTGTGGCTTCCTTTCTGCGGAGTTCTGCTCCAAGTGCCTCGCTAAAAATTCCCGAGGACCCAGAGTTTCACCTGGCCCTCAGAGAGACCTTGGGCAGAAGGTCATCTCTCGGCTTCAGCCCTCCCACTTGGCAAACAAGGACTGGTGATGGCAAACTAATCTGGGGGCTTCAGTGGTTAGGAGAAAAGAGGAAAAATACGCACGTATGTTTGCTGCAAGGGACACACAGGTAAAAATCAGCTCTTTGTTAATTTGAAATAAGATAGAAATTATCTGATTCATAGAGACTCAGAGGCAGAAGGGGTCATTCAACCCACTCATCTCACAGATGAGGAAACAGGCTCAGGGGGCAGAAGCAACTTGCCCAAGATCACCCAGCTTGTTGTTAGTGTCAAAATCAAAAAGAAGCCCAAGGTCCCTGACTTGTGGCTCAGTGCTCATTCATAACACCCAACTTCTATGATCTTTACTAGGCTGCCTGCCTTCTTAAAAGCAACCCCGAAGTCCGGCAGAATCTGAATTTTCTAAGCCGGTTTTGTCGAAGGCGGCCCTCTCTCTTGGAAGCTCGTATTCTTTGCAGAGGTCTATGGCTGCTACTCCTGCCAGCAGAAGGCCAGCCAGCCAGCCAGCGAGGCCTTGGAGACATTTGCATTTGGGTGAAAGGGGCTGATGGTCTTGGACTCACAGCTGAAGGTTTTCTGGGGTGGAAATTAAAGTGGCAGCAGGAAGCAGAATGCGACCTAATTAGCAGTTTGGTCTCTGAGGCTGACCTCCTTTCGGGAAAGCTGGCACTCAGAGGGGCATAAAGCAGCTGTCGCCTCTTCCCTGCCTGGCCAGGTGGGCTTAGAGCAGTGCTAGCCCAGCCGTCACCTCACGCCAGTTGCCCTCCTGGAAAGAAGTCTCACCTCATCACCCCCACCACCCAGAGCTCTCCATCTAGGGCTCCAAGGGGTTGTGCAAACAGGCAGCACTCCCAGCATGAAACCCTTGAAAAGGAGGGAAGGAAGAGAGAGAAGACAAAAGCCTTTCCCAGTCTCTGGGGTGGAGGGAGGAGGCTGAGGACTGGACTGGAGCCCAGGAGGCTGAGCTGGGGGCGGGGGGTGCATGGGGAGCGGAGGGCTGCACAGGGGACAGTAGATGCGTTCACCAGCATCTCGCACCTGTTGTCGTCTTCTGTGACCACACGTGCAGGCGACCCCAGGAGCTCCAGCTAAACAGGCGAGGAGTGTAATTAATCCATTGTTTAGCATTATTGAAGCTCACTGCTGTGCGGATCCTTCCTGGCAGTTCTCCCAGACCAGGGGAGGTTCAGCAGCCGGAAGGGAGTCGGAAGGATTGAGATGTCAGGTCTGAGGAGGGAGGCTCATAGCTGGGGGTGAGGGGAGGACAGTGCCCAGCTCCCCTCCCTGTTACCCTGTTACAGGGGCGCTTCCCACTGCTAGGCAATAGTCTATGTGTTTGGCGCCTGCTGAGAGAGCACACTTTCCACCTTGGTCCCCAGGGGCTGGCTGAGCTGTGGGCGCAGTGTGGATGAGGTCTGTCCAGAGATCGGAGTTGCTTCCTACTGCCTGGCTTCTCATCTGCTGTGGGGTCAGTGGCTTTCCCTTGGCATAAATGGCCCAGTATCAGCCGTGACAGGATCTTAGCGGCCTCCCCAGGAGTAAGAGCCAACACTTTGACAGCTCTTACTAAATGCCAGGCACTGTTCTAAGCCCTGGACATGTATCATCTCACTGAATCTTCACAACAATGCTACAAGATAGGTATCCTCATCATCCCCATTTTACAGATGGGGTTAGGGAGGGAGGCACAGAGAGGCTCAGTAACTTACCGAAAGTAGCACAGCTAATAAGAAGGAGAAGTGGGATTCAAATACAGAGCCTGTGCACCCAGCCTCTGCATGTACAGCCTTTTCCTGGGGTCGTGGTTCTAGGCTCACACGCCTGGCACCAGGGGAGCAGGAAGAATTGTTCTTGGTATCTCAGTCTCCACATCGACCTGCCAGGGCACATTTCCATTTCTGCCCTATGGATTCAGGTCATCCATAGAGGGGCCTGGGCATCTGAATTTTTAACAAGTACTCGGCATGCCTTCTAGGATCTGGTCTGCTTGAGAGATCCTGGAGATAAGGGGGTACTTCAGCTCAGTGGTTCTCAAACTTCGATGTGAAGAACAAACACACACCATGGAGGTTATTAACACTACTAATTCCTGACCCCTCAAGCCCCCAGATTTCTGTTTTAGACCTACTGGTTGGGTTTTGTCTCCCTCGCTTTAGTGGATAAAATACAACTGGTAAATATACATACCTCTGGGCTCCATGCCAGTGCGTGCGGCCAGGAGGGCCAGAGCGGCCTGTCCATCCTGATCGAGCAGCGTGGGGCTGAGGCAGCCCCGCAGGGCTCACCAAGTCTCAGGGGCGGAGGGAGGTCTGGGTGAGGGATCAGGGAGAGCTCCAGCAACCTCCGCTTCTTAACTGGATGCTTATTGGATTGCCAGGGCTGGGCCTGCTGACTCCTTACTTAACAGAATGGAGCCACCCTGGTCCAGACGGCTAGGCAGGCTTTTTGCTTCACTGGACCCGCGTGGACTGTGGATGGTGCTTGTCTTTCTCTCCCAATTCCAACGCACTGGGAGGAGAAAGCACATTCCTGGAACTTGACAGCATCAAAGAATAAAACAAAAGACCACTGGAGCTTAAAAATATACATTTGCAAACCTGGGTCTATTCACTTGCCAGGCGAGGCAGCACAGGCCAATGAGTAGTTCTCTGAGTTAAGCGCTAGAAGGGGAAGTCCTCGGTGGTTATGCTAATTAAGGTTCCAAAAGTAGCCCTTGGGATAGGACTCTGTTGGTTAAAGCTCTGAACACAGTTGGTTAAAACAAGTCCCCTCGTTCCTTGATTGCGAAAGGGTCTTCAGGTGGGTCCAGTGAGGGGCTGGCATCGTATAGCATTCAGTTTTGATACCTCACAGGCAAGTGTGGCTATCATTGAAAAATTGTCCTTTTATAACTTGTTGGGATTGTGGCTGCCATAGGCCTGCAATGACCCAAATCTCTTCCCTGAGGTCACTTTGAGCCCCTTCAGGGCTGGACCGGCTACCAGCAGCCCATGGGATGAAAGGGCAGCTGCTCACAGGTCACCAAATGGCCCAGATTGGGGATCCTTCCCTAGCCAGGCAGAGCAAAGTAGGCAAGGTGCCCAGGGGGGCAAAGTTTAAAGAGGCACGGACTGTCAAGGTTGTGCAAGTGCAGAGTCGACCCTTCAGAGTAAGTACCTCCTTAAATTTTGTGCTGGCCTCAGCCTAGTTCCACTGCTTTCCAAGCTGTAAGCTGTAAGGGAGGACGTTTTCAGTGTGTTGGTCTCCATAGAAAACATTCTTGCTGGATGAACGATGGTTTCAGTCCCTCCACATACGTGTTATTTCTAGTTGCTCGTGTTTCCCCCATGGTAGAAATGGATAGTGTGTGTTTCCTGGGACCAGGAATGGAGAGTGGGGAAGAATGAATCTCAGGGCATGTCAGCTTTGGCTCTGGATCTCCCCAGTTCCATGGATTTTAGTCTTAGGGCACAGGCCGTCTGTCCCACTACAGTCCCGTACTCGGGGTTCTCTCGTGTTCCCTCAGGCCAGAGACATTTTTTTCAGGAGCTATTTACTTGAAGTTTCAGGTCACCTGGAAATTACTCATATCAAATCAGATTCATGGGATTCTTTTCTCCCGGCCATTCATAAAACAGCACCAGCAGAATAAGTGTAGGGAAAGGGTTTTCCTGATTCCAGTTTCCTCCTACAATTTCTAGAAAGGCCCTTGAGTTCAATCCCAGGTACACTGATTTGCAAAGAAACAGGGACCTCTGGGGGCTTTGGCAGGCAAGCAAACCATGCATGCCCCGGACTCTGGGCTGGAGTGGGCCTCGACAGTTCTGAGCAGAAAAAACTCTGTTCTATTTGTCACGGTCCATCATGAAGGCATGCTATAGTCTAGGACAGCCCTGGCTTCAGTGGTTAAGCGTCCCCAACATGTTGAGCCAAGGCTGACTCATGATAGCATCTTCATCCCTGGAAGAAACAGTCCTTTCTGTGTAATGGAAATTGTCCATTAGTAGACTTCATTTTGTGGCCATTTTCAGCTGTTCCTTCTTTTTCCATCCTTCAGAGACACAGAGGGCAGCCAAGTGCCAACTGCTCAGTCACCTCCTTCATTTGGGGCATTGAAAAAACACATAGGCAAGTGCAGGGTTAATGTGCGAGCCTCACTTCAATTCATCCATGCAGGGATCTCAGGAAGTTTTGCTGCTGAATTTCTTCCTGAACATCAACGACGCATAATGAAGTCAGTTCAGGATGGGCTTTAAGCCCAAATTCACTTGCTTTGGGATTCGTCACTCAGGCTCCTATATTAAATTCACCTTGGGGTCTATGGTACATTTTATGAAATGTTACTTTCGTCTTTACGGCTAGCATAAACATTTATGATACATCCTGTGATATATGTTTCTAGGAAGTAAGGAAATGCTGTTGTGGAAAGATAGGATTCCCAGCTGGTTTGAAATATAGACGAATAGCATGTTTTAGAAAGGGGCCGGGACTTTAATGGAAAAAAGTAGTTATCAGATATTTTTTTCTTGTCTTTCTCTGCCTTCTCTTCTGGCACCAGTTAAAGGAACATTTCTCAGCCCTTCTCCCCATGCACACAAAAGATGATACCTGATATGAAATGCTGTCAAATCCTGCTTCATTAAAGCCCACAAAAGCTAATGCACAGAGCTCCCCTCGCACTGCCCTAAAATGGGAACAAAGAGGCAGAATAATGTCAAAATAGAACACAAAGGAAAAGAGTTTGTCCTCTGGGCCTGGGAGATGAAAGATAGGAGAAATCATCTGTGAATGCTGGGCTGGGCCAGAGTTTCTAGGGCTCATTTCAGAGATGATGGGGGATTGTCAGACTGGGCAGCTTGTGTAAACATAGCAAGAAGGCAGTGAGGGCCCTGCAAGAAGAGGCCAGGCGGTGCTCCTGTTATCAATTCAGTCACAGGCAAGAAGGAGTATCGACCTCACAACGGGGACAGATGAACAATTGGGGCATCCAGACTGCCACTCCCTTGCTGTGCAGTAGAATACCCCCTAGATGAGGAATGAGGTCTGGGGATCTGATCTGGGTTGGGGGACCCAGGAAACCAATGATTTTGAGGGGTGTGCTGGGTTCTTGAAGGGAGGTGACTGTAAGAAAAAGCAAGTCATAAAAAAAGCTCTCTCACTGCTGGTGGCATCATCAACCATGAAGACCAAGATACTTGGCTTTGTGGTGTATTAACAAAGTTCAGTAGTTCACTGACAGGGTGAATGTATTCCACCAGGTCAGAATATGGCCCCTGGAGAGGTAAGAGGGCAAATTCAGGGTAACCTAGTTGATACTACCAGCTAGGATTTGAAATTGAGCACCATGGGATGCAGTTATGTGATACTGTCAGTAAGAGCAGTGTCAGAACATAGCCCAGACCCTTCCCACCATCCACACTACCTCTTCACTTAGACTCCTGGCTTCCCCTCCTTCCTCCTTCACTATTCCACCATCCACAACTAAAGCCAGTTCCTGTGGTGCTGTCTCTGGGCCCTGTAAGGAGAGAAGCAGCGAGGGCTGGACAGCCACTGGGGTCATAGCCTCTTTGGTTGGCAAGCGAGACCATGTCTTACTTGGGTTACCCAAAGCAGAGCCTGAAACAAGTCTGTGAGAACAGGTAGTTTGTTTGGGAAGTGATTCCAAAGAGCAGGAGTGTGGGAGTGGGGAGTGTGAGCCAGGGATGGAGAGGAAGCCAATATAAAGGCACATTATCAGGGGCCAGTTCTGCCAGGATGTCTTGAAAAAGCATCTGGGTTACCTCTAAAAAATGTTCAACTAAAACATAGGAAGCAGGAATATTAATTCACTGCCTCCCATCTGCCATTGGTTGAGGGCTGCCCCTGTGTGTGTGTGTTGACATTTCTGAACTTCTGAGCTGGAAATGCAGTGTCCTGAGCCTCCTAAGTGCCTTGGGGCAGAGAGCAAAGGCGTGGTGCTCACTCCTGGTGAGACACGTGAACCTAAGCTCACAGAGAACTGTCTACCCCAGTCACTGCTGGAATCAGAGCTGTGACCACTAGAATGTGTGACCGGGCGCCAGACGCATCTACTACAGGATGTAAGACTGCTGAGGGGTGAGACAACAAGGAGATAATGTACGACCACGTGGGAGCACCCAAGTGAAGGGATCTTGGACAAAAGTCTTCTCAGAAAATACGCTGATCTGGGATGATTCAAGCTGACAGAAGTAAGGAGGCTTAAAAGAAGAGTTGGAGATGGTGACTGAGAATTGGGTGGGGGCTACTGTCAGAGAAAAGTGCAGAAGTCCTTCTGGACACCCAGCATCCTGTGCATTAGGATGCACTTGAGCCCTGACCCTGCAGAGTCCTCAACATGAACTCATAGAGGAGGTGAGACCATACTGTAATGAGATTTTCTGGTTCTAACAGTAATCAACCTCTGTGGGTAGGGACCAGGATGGCCTATATACTATTGATTTCAGAGCTACAGCAGGGTCATGCTTTTGTGAGGCTATTTCAAAAACTTGGAGTACAAGGGATGGGGTGTTGGGAAACAGAGAAGGCTTGAGCTGGAATCTTGATGAGACTTTTGGAGCTGTTTGCCCTATAAAGCCAGAGCCTAGACATTGTCCCTCCTAACTGCAGCAAAGCACCTTGGGAGCAAGTCAAGGGTCTCTGAGGCACTGCAAACCCAAACTTGTAAATAGAAAGGAAACCTCCACTCCATCTCCATTTGGATGTGAATGAGAATGCTGATGAGTGCTGTTGGCTGTTGTTGACTATTAGGGATCCAGACTTAATGTGAGAATAAACTCTAGAGAAGGAGGAGCAGAGAGATGGATAGAACCTCCATGTGGCTGACAGGGTCTTGGTGCTCTGGCTGGGTGTCAGGCCTGTGCCTTGCCTCTGAGGTGGGAGAGCCGAGTTCAGGACATTGGTCCACCAGAGACCTCCTGGCTTCACGTAATATGAAATGGCAAAAGCTCTCCCAGAGATCTCCATCTCAACACTAAGACCCAGCTCCACTCAACGACCAGCAAGCTACACTGCTGGACATCCTATGCCAAACAACTAGCAAGACGGGAACACAGCCCCACCCATTAGCAGAGAGGCTGCCTAAAATCATAATAAGTTCACTGACATCCCAAAACACACCACCAGACACAGCCCTGACCACCAGGAAGACAGGATCCAGCCTCATCCACCAGAACACAGGCACCAGTCTGCTCCAGCAGGAAGCCTACACAACCCACTGGACCAACCTTAGCCACTGGGGGCAGACACCAAAAACAACTGGAATGACGAACCTTCAGCCTGCGAAAAGGAGACCCCAAACACAGTAAGATAAGCAAAATGAGAAGACAGAAATACACACAGCAGATGAAGGAGCAAGGTAAAAACCCACCAGACCTAACAAATGAAGAGGAAATAGGCAGTCTACCTGTAAAGAATTCAGAGTAATGAGAGTAAAGATGATCCAAAATCTTGGAAATAGAATGGAGAAAATACAAGAAACGTTTAACAAGGACCTAGAAGAACTAAAGAGCAAACAAACAGTGATGAACAACACAATAAATGAAATTAAAAATTCTCTAGAAGGAATCAATAGCAGAATAACTGAGGCAGAAGAACGGATAAGTGACCTGGAAGATAAAATAGCGGAAATAACTACCACAGAGCAGAATAAAGAAAAGAGAATGAAAAGAACTGAGGACAGTCTCAGAAACCTCTGGGACAACATTAAATGCACCAACATTCGAATTATAGGAGTCCCAGAAGAAGAAGAAGAGAAAAAGAAAGGGACTGAGAAAATATTTGAAGAGATTATACTTGAAAACTTCCCTAATATGGGAAAGGACATAGTCAATCAAGTCCAGGAAGTGCAGAGAGTCCCATACAGGATAAATCCAAGGAGAAACATGCCAAGACACATATTAATCAAACTATCAAAAATTAAACACAAAGAAAACATATTAAGAGCAGCAAGGGAAAAACAACAAATAACATACAAGGGAATCCCCATAAGGTTAACAGCTGATATTTCAGCAAAAACTCTGCAAGCCAGAAGGGAGTGTCAGGACATATTTAAACTGATGAAAGGGAAAAACCTACAACCTAGATTACTCTACCCAGCAAGGATCTCCTTCAGATTCAACAGAGAAATTAAAACCTTTACAGATGAGCAAAAGCTAAAAGAATTCAGCACCACCAAACCAGCTTTACAACAAATGCTAAAGGAACTTCTCAAGGCAGGAAACAAAAGAGAAGGAAAAGACCTACAATAACAAACCCAAAACAATTAAGAAAATGGTAATAGGGACATACATATCGATAACTACCTTAGATGTAAATGGATTAAATGCTCTAACCAAGAGACATAGACTGGCTGAATGGATCTAAAAACAAGACCCGTATATATGCTGTCTACAAGAGACCCACTTCAGACCTAGGGACACATACAGACTGAAAATGAGGGGATGGAAAAAGATATTTCATGAAAATGGAAATCAAAAGAAAGGTGGAGTAGCAATTCTCATATCAGACAAAATAGACTTTAAAACAAAGACTATTACAAGAGACAAAGAAGGACACTACATAATGATCAAGGGATCAATCCAAGAAGAAGATATAACAATTGTGAATATTTATGCACCCAACATAGAAGCACCTCAATACATAATTGGCTGTTAGCAAATGCTAACAGCCATAAAAGGGGAAATTGACAGTAACATGTTAATAGTAGGGGACTTTAACACCAACTTTCACCAATGGCCAAATCATCCAAAATGAAAATAAATAAGGAAACACAAGCTTTAAATGATACATTAAACGAGATGGATTTAATTGATATTTATAGGACATTCCATCGAAAAACAACAGAATACACTTTCTTCTCAAGTGCTCAAGGAACATTCGCCAGGATAGATCATATCTTGGGTCACAAATCAAGCCTTGGTAAATTTAAGAAAATTGAAATTTTATCAAGTATCTTTTCCAACCACAACGCTATGAGAGTAGATATCAATCACAGGAAAAAATCTGTAAAAAATACAAACACATGGAGGCTAAACAATACACTACTAAATAACCAAGAGATCACTGAAGAAATCAAAGGGGAAATTTAAAAATACCTGGAAACAAATGACAATGAAAACATGATGACCCAAAACCTATGGGATGCAGCAAAAGCAGTTCGAAGATGGAAGTTTATAGCAATAGAATCATACATCAAAAAACAAAAAACATCTCAAATAAACAATCTAACCTTTCACCTAAAGCAATTAGAGAAAAAAGAACAAAAAAACCTCAAAGTTAGCAGAAGGAAAGAAATCATAAATATCAGATCAGAAATAAATGAAAAAGAAATGAAGGAAAAAATAGCAAAGATCAATAAAATGAAAAGCTGGCTCTTTGAGAAGATAAACAAAATTGATAAACCATTAGCCAGACTCATCAAGAAGAAAACGGAGAAGACTCAAATCAATAGAATTAGAAATGAAAAAGGAGAAGTAACAACTGACACTGCAGAAATAAAAGGATCATGAGAGATTACTACAAGCAACTATATGCCAATAAAATCGACAACCTGGAAGAAATGGACAAATTCTTAGAAAAGCACAACCTCTGAGACTGAACCAGGAAGAAATAGAAAATATAAACAGGGCTTCCCTGGTGGCGCAGTGGTTGAGAGTCTGCCTGCCAATGCAGGGGACACAGGTTTGTGCCCTGGTCCGGGAAGATCCCACATGCCACGGAGTGGCTGGGCCTGTGAGCCATGGCCGCTGAGCCTGCGCACTCGGAGCCTGTTCTCCACAATGGGAGAGGCCACAACAGTGAGAGGCCTACGTACCACAAAAAAAAAAAGATTCAAGAAGATAAGTAAACTCCAAATAAGATAAACTCAAAAAAAAAAAAAATCCGTAACCAGACACAACATCATCAAACTACTAAAAACAAAGAAAAAAATCTCAAAATCAGAGAAAATCTATGCTTCATTTATAAGAGAACAGTTGTTTCAATGACTGTGAATTTCTCCTCAGAAACCATGGAGGCCAGCAGAAAGTGGCACAATATTTTTGAAGTGCTGGAAAAATGATCAGTTAACCTAGAATTCCATATCCAGTGAAAGTGTTCTTTAGGAGTGAAGGTGAACTAAAGATATTCTGAGATGAAGAAAAAATAAGAGAATTCATTGCCAGAAAAGCTGTTCTAAAATAATTGCAATTTGGACAGAAGAAAATAATAAGGATAAGACAAAATAATGAAATTGAGAACAGAAAAATAGAGAAAATCAATGAAACCAAAAGCTGTTCTTTGAAAAGATTTATAAAATTGACAAATGTCTACCCATATTGACAAAGAAGGTAAAAAGAATCCAAATCACCAACGTCAGAAGTGAACAAAAGGATATTACAACAAACAAGTCATTAAACAGATAATAAGGACATATTATGAACAACTCTACCCATGTGGATTTGACAGTTTAGATGAAATGGATCAATTTCTTGCAAACTACAAATAACCAAATTCACCTAAGATGAAATAAGTAACTTGTGTAGTCCTTTAACAGTTAAATAAATTATAAATTTAGTTGAAAGCTTGTCAAAAAAGAAATCTCCAGGCCTAGATGGTTTCACTGGAGATACCAAACACTAAATAAGAAATAGTACCAATTCTATGCAATCTCTTCTAGAATCTAGAAGAGTATGGAACACTTCCAAATTCATATTGTAAGGCCAGAATTACCTGATACCAAAATCAGGCAAAGCCAGTATAAGAATAGAAAATTACAGACGAATATCTTTCATAAGCAAAGGCCCAAGCATCCTCAACAAAATACTAGAAAATTGAATCCAGTAATGTTAATTGCAGTCCTCCCCAGAGTCCTATAGAACCAGTGGGCACTTTCCCCACATTACCCCTCTGGCTCTCTCCGACAATAAAACCAAGTTGACAGCATTTCCCTGGAAGGAGCTTGTCCACACATCTAGTGCCCCCAATTTTATGGCTGTCACCCAAGCGATGGGCCCCCAAATCATCTAGCTCTGATAGCCAATGGGGCTTGCATTCATGAGCCCCACAGGACTATAACAAACAAAAAAGTAGTTTTCAAATGGGCACAGGAACACCCTCTGTGGCTATATACCTGGGCTCAGCACAGAGGGAGCAAGCAAATATGTCCATCTCCAGCTGCTGCCTGAGGGTCCAGCTTCTAATTGCCACACATCTAGGTGCTGATTGTGATCCTCTCCTTTGGGACACTGATGGGTCTTGGCACACCCTCAACTACTGGAAGCCACTAAGAACAAAGATAGCAGCTTGGACAATCACAAAGGTTTGATAGGCAGCCTGGAGCTTGGGCCAGGAAGATAGATGAGGTTCATCTCCTACATGAGACCAGTCTGCATCAAGACTGGGAGAGAGGTGGCTGTTTTATCTAATGTGCAGAAACCAACATAGAGAATCAAGAAAAATGAAGAAACAAGGGAATATGTTCCAAGCCAAAGAATAAGATAAATCTCCTGAAACTGATCTTAATGAAATGGAGATGAGTGATTTACCCAACAGAGAGTTCAAAACAGCAGTCATTAAGGTGCTTCCTGAGTTCAGGAGAGAAATGCATGAACAAAGTGAGGATTTCAACAAAGATACAAAGAAAGTACTTTAAAAGTTCCAAACAGAAATTACAGAGCTGAAGAGTACAATAACTGAGATGAAAAATTCAGTAGAGTGGTTCAACAAAAGACAGGATCCAACAAAAGAAAGGATCAGCAAACTCAAAAATAGGGCAGTGGAATTCATCCAAACAGAGGAGAGAAAAGAATGAAAGTGTGAAGATAACCTAATGGACTTATGGGACACCATCAAGTGGACCAATATATGCATTATAGCACAATAGCAATAGTTAAGGTATGGAAACAACCTCAGTAATCCATGGACAGATGAACTGATAAAGAAAATGTTGTATATATATTCAGTGGAATACTATTCAGCCTTAAAAAAGAAGGAAATCCTGCCATTTGTGACAACATGGATGAACCTGGAGGGCATTAGGCTACGTGAAATAAGCCAGCCACAGAAAGACAAATATTGCATAATATCACTTATATGTGGAATCTAAAAAAAAAGTCAAACTCATAGAAACAGAGTAGAAAAGTGGATGCCAGGGGCTGGGGGGGTGGGGGAAATAGAGGTTGGTAAAAGGGTACAAACTTTCAGTTATAAGATGAATGAGATCTGAGGATCTAATGTATCACATGATGATTACAGTTGATAACACTATTGAAATTTGCTAAAGGGATTCTCACCAACAAAAAAAAAAAGAAAAGAAAAATAAACATGTGAGATGATGAATGTGTTAATTATCTCGATGGCAGGAATCTTTTCATAATGTGCACGTATATCAAATCATCACAGTGTATGCTTTAAATACACTACAATTTTATTTGTCAATTATACCTCAAGAAAGCTGAAAAAAGGCAGGTGAATAGATAAATTCCGCTACATTCATACAATGGAATATTATTCAGCAATAAAAAGAAGTGAACTGTTGATAAGCGCAACTTGTATAACTCTCAGAGGGTGAGTGAAAGAAGCCAGTCTCAAAAGACAACCTACTGCACGATCTCATTTATATGACATCCTCTAAAATACGAAACTATAGTGACAGAGAACAGATCAGTGATTGCCGGGGGTTAGAGGTAGGGGCAGGAACAGCTAAAAAGAGATTTTGTGAGAGTTTCTTGGAGTAATGGAAATCAATGTTCTGTATCCTGCTATTGGTGGTGGTTACATGAAGCAATGTATGTGTTAAAATTCATAGAAATGTATGTCTTCCCCCAATCAATTTCCCTTTATGTTAATCTAAAACATAAAATTAAAAAAGAACAATATACTAATTATTAATGTGGTATTAGCACCACTTACACAGCACTTGCTCTGTCCTAGACAGTGTTCTAAGTTCTCTCCATGTATTAACTCACATGTGGAAAATAAGACCCAATGATTTGCCTAAGTCAGTGTTTCTCAGCTTCACCTGGGGATCTTGTTAAAATGCAGATTCAAATACAGTAGTGTCAGATGAGTCCTGAGTTCCTCCATGGAATGCCCATGCAGCTGGTCCATGGACCACATTTTAAGTAGCCCGAGCCTAATGTTCCACACCTAGTAAGTCAAGACCAAGAGCCACATTCTGATCATCAGAGACAGAGCCCAGTGTTCTTTCTATTCCACCACCTCTATCTCCAGAGATTTTTTCCTCCTACTGCAGCTTGATAGAAGGCAACAGGTCAGTTAATTACAGGCTGCCAGTTCCAGAGTGCAGTGCTGTGCTGCAGAAAACAGAAAGCACCCTTTTTCACAGTCAGCCCCCTGCGCCACTAGTTGCCCCGGCGATGAGTAGCAGTCTAACCCCCAGTCGATTTAACCACAGGCACATGGTGCCTCAAGATTGAACTTTTAAAAATGTGTTGATACTGATAAGCCAGCTGTAGACATTGGTGCGGGCCTCTGGAGGAGAAAGGAGAGAAGGAAGAAATGAACAGGCTTGGGAAAGAGAATTCGTGGACAATAGAAGAGAATGGAGGTTGGAGGAGGGGAATTTCTAAATGCCTTCGGTGGTCTGCTGGGGAATGCTTACTATAATAAGGGAATCGCAAGGATGCTGCTAATGCTTCCTGTCAGGAGCAAGTCACAGCTGTTCAGACGGACTGCTGAGCAGTGCCTCTGTCGAAGGAGCCTGGTGATTATTTATTTGCATCACGGAGTCCTCGTGTTGCAGGCCCGGCTCTCTCAGCCTGCATGCTGACTGGCTGTCCAGACATGGTCCCATCTTTGATGTTGGTGGATTTCTGAGTTAGCCCCACTCTCTTCCTTTGTGGCATGCCACACACTCATAAATGAGCATGCTGTAGAACTGTGCATGACCCTCGTGCTCCTGGAATACAGTGCCAAGGGCCGGTGAGAGGCTCATCTCAGCAGGGCCTGGCACATTTGAGAAGTACACAGGCCCCCTTTATTTCTTCTTGCTGGATTTTGGTTTAGAAGAAGATCCTGGGTTATACTGGCATAGGCTTTTTTCTTTTCCTGTTTTATTTATTTTTTAAAACGAGATATAACTTACATACAATAAAATAAATGAATCTCAAGTTTGATGGATTTTTACATGTATATAACCTGCCATAGGCTTTTGAATCTATCAACCCCTATAGACAGAATATCTTCAATACTCAGCACAGTGGATATACTAATGGAAGTCACCTTCATGGTAATGAATCAAATTCCACTAGCTCTTATCCCATCACTGATAGAGGTCTCCTCTACAAGTGGTCCTTCAGGAGATGTTCTTTATGTGCTCATAAGCTGAGTCAGCTACCTATTTCCACAATATTTCTTCATAACATATTAAACACCTCCATGGCATTCAACTATAATATTTATTGCTTATGCAGCTTGGGGTATGATGAGTATTGGCTGATCTAGGCTGGGATTCTCACACTTCTTGGCTAGAGATTGGCTAATCTAAGCTGGGTCCAGTGGTGGTGACTCAACTACACTCCATGTGAGGCCAATGGCTATCCCGGGCATGTTTTGTCTCATGGCAATGGCAAAAGGATGAGAAAGGAGAATTGAAGCTGGCACATCATCACTTCTGCCTCACTCCATTGGACAAAGCAATAACATGGCTGAACCCAGAATCGAGAAGTACGCTCTGCCTCTTGATGGCAAAAGGTACAGATACAAGGAATGATGAAGTGTTGTGTTCATTACTGCCATGCACCACAGTCGCCAAGAGATACCGCTTTCCCTCTTTCACCAGAATCTCCCACCACTGCTCTACACCATGGTCAGGCCCAGGCCCAGGCCCAATGTGGTGGCACCAGACTCATGGCAGGGCCCAAGGTGTGGGGAAGGAAAGAGAAATGGAGTGCTCCCTCCTCTCTGTTACAGTTTGAGAGATGGATGTTTGTAACCCTGAATCTTTCAGAAAACTTAATGAAATGGTCTTTTCTTATGGCCCTCTTCTCTCTAGGAACAGTATCAGCATTAGAGTTGGGATAGGGATGAATTTAAGTGAAAGCCATTAAATATACTCAGAATCACTAATTTCCTCCAAAAATGTCATCAAACTGGAGCCTATGTTCTTTCCTTCCCTAGATGATCTCAGAGAATACCAGTGAGGTTGTACCTAATATTCCTGCTTCATTAAAAGAACTTCAGCTATTTCAGCATGACTCAGGCTTAAAATAGATAAATTGACTTATCATAATGACTGTTCAATTAATGACTTTTTGTCATAGCAGCAGTTAGACACCTAATATCACTTTTAGAGCAATGGTTTCTTTTTTTATTATTCCTCTATTTAACTTATTTTATTTTGGTATAATTATTTTCTCACCCCAAACACACTAAATAAATATACTCTAAGAAGTTATATTTTGACATTGAAATTCCAGGAAAAGACACATTCACCAAATTAACTGACACATCAGCTTTTAGTCTGAGTATATCATTTGGAACAAATTTGTATTGCACACCATGTTCAGATGAGCCCAAAATGGTTTGCCTCACATATGCAGACCTAGCAGGAAGGATGAAGATGTAGCATCTTCTGCAACTGTTCTCTGTGGTTCATGTGAGCTACTTCCATGCTTCCAAAGAGTCTTCCACATAAAGACTCTTTTGCTCAGTCTTTACTTTGTCCTAGGTGTTTTTCTATGCTATCACGTTATTTTTAAGGCACTTTGAATGTAAGATAACCATGTGCCCAAATAAGTTAAAAAATTGATGAAGAAAATGGTAGAGAAAAAAGGAAACAGCTTACAAAGAATGACTCTCTTGTACCCTTCCTCCATCACCCACCACTACTATTAAATCTTCTCTTCTTCCTCTGACAAGAACACTAAACCTTTATGACATGATATTTTATGTACCAACTGGATTTATTTACTTTCAAGTTGTTATTTATAGAAACTTGTTTTATCATTTAATTGATATATATTGTCTCTCTATGGATATTTCTTCTGTATCTTATGTTGAGATGGAACACATCATAATTTTCCTCATTAAAATAAATGGAACTTATGGCATGAATCTCCAGACAGAATAAACACAATTCACCTTTTTCCCCCTAAAAACCCCGGAAAAACTATATAAAGCAAATGTCAGAAGCCACTGAAAATTAGAGAAAAAAAATGTGGTCTGTCTAGGAACCTTGGAATTTGAAGAGCAACCATTTTGCTTCCTCTGTATCCTGGCCTGGATGCCATAGAAACTCATAAGCCAGAAATACCAAGCACAGAAAAGTCAAATCAAAACAAAACCATAAAACAAAATAAGCCTTCTTTCTCTACACAAAGGACTAGGAGAGTAGAAACCCTTGCAGAACAAAACCCTTTTGACACATGAGCCCTACACCATCTGAACACCACAAAAAAGCATGAGTCCTCTCCAGCCCAACT
This sequence comes from Kogia breviceps, assembly GCF_026419965.1. Lineage (NCBI taxonomy): Eukaryota > Metazoa > Chordata > Mammalia > Artiodactyla > Physeteridae > Kogia > Kogia breviceps. The sequence goes on along the minus strand of NC_081330.1, from coordinate 100,691,594 downwards.
GTGCGTGCCAGCCAACACCAGGACTGTGTGAGCACCAGTTTAAAATTCCCACCAGCAGTGCACAAAGGTTCTCGACATCCTCACCAACACTTGCTATTTTCTGTTTTTTCGCTAGTGGGCATCCTAGTGCATGGGAGGAGATATCTCATTGTGGTTTTGATTTATATTTCCCTGACGAATAGTGATATTGAACATCTTTTCATATGCCTGTTGGCCATTTGTATATCTTCTTTGGAGAAATGTGAAATACAAGGTTCCCATGTCCATTCTCCCGGCTGCTAGGTGTTGGGAGGCACTGGTGGCAGTGGGTTCAGGGGCAATGGTTCCTTCTTGATTCTGGTTTTCCAATCCCTGGATCACAGCTATAATTCTCTGTTCTTGAACTCAGTATTCCAGTGGTGAACTCAGAGGCGCTGCTACTCTGGTGGGTCAGTAGTGTATTATTCCACAAAACATTCATGGGGGTGCAGCTTAGAAATTACTCCTTCAGCCCTTCCAATGATATCATAAGCTGCAATTTCCCTGTATTCAATTCCTTCTTTTGCATAACACATACAGGGGTTTCTGTTTCCTGCAATGAACTGGACTGTTTCTTCTTCTAAAACACCTAGCAATTAAACATACATGCCTATGCCCAAGTAAACAAGGGTCTCTTTGGATGTCAGCACTACCCAGGCATTTCCCTACTCTGCTTTCTGATATCATAGCTATATTCTTATCCATCTTTACCCTGCAATCCTTGTGGCATCTTTACTCAAGTGGACCTGGAGGTATAATGGGAGGACTACATAGAGAGGCAAACAGGAATCTCCCATGTGACTAGTTCCTCCTGAGTCTCCAGAAAGGAGGGCTCTAAAACAAAGATCTTGACCATGAAAGGTTTTATGGATTAGAATTTGTTGCCACATTAGGAAATAAGCACCCTCACCTTCTTACATTATTTTCTCTTCCAAAGTTTTTCTGACTGCTGGTTAAGCAAAGTCTCCCTAGAACTTAACTCAAGAAGTCAGGTGGATATGGGCCGATGCTTTGGTTTGGAGATGCTAAGTGACTCCTGAATTGTGGTGTGAAAAGCCAAAGGTTAACTTTCTACTGCCACCTGTGAGGGCTTTTTTTTTTTTTTTTTTCATCTCTAGCTACAGATTTCAGTAAACAAGTGAAACTCAGAATATACATTTAAGAAGCAGATTCCATCTAGGCGAGTATTGTATTTCTACATGACACAAATGGATGTAGCTAAAAGAACAACAGGAGAGGTAGGTGGGCCAAGAAGCCTTGTTATGAGTGAAAGGGGTCTTCATGGTGGGAATACACCAGTGGTGAGATACTTTAGGAAGAAGTCATTTGGATATTTGAAACCTAAATGCCTTGGGGTGGGTTTTTTATCAGACCTCTTCCTTCAAACATATTTCACTTTGTAATAAATAGCTCCATAGAGATGACTCAGTGAATTAATAAAAGGACTAAAACATCTTGCTAAGCTAGAATTGTTAAAACTCATCAGTTTGCTCTTGTCTATATTTTTTCAATCTGTAGAGAAGGGAAAATTATATGGACTATAGTTGGATTCTGGAAATAGTTATCAAGGATTTTATTTTAAAGAATACCCTGATAATGTGAGGAAATGGGCATACTTATACACTGTTGGTGAGTGTAAATTGGCACAAGATTTCTGGAGGGTAATCTGGCAATACGTAGCAAAATTTTAAATAGGCACTTCTTGATCCGGAAATTCAACCTGTAGAAATTTATCCTAAGGAAAGAACCAGGCAACTGCAAAAAAGATGTCCAAGGATGTTCACTGAAGGGGTCTTTATAAAATATAAAAAGTGGAAATAGCCAAAAGGTCTGTTGGTAGAAGATTGGTTTAATAAAATGTGATGGAGCTTTCCAGTGGAATATTATGCTGGGTCAGGGGGATTTATATGTTTTAACAAAAAGATACCTACAATAAACTGGGTATTGATAAAAGCTAGTTAGGGAGAGTTTTTTTGTATATCCTGTATATTTTGTTATCACTTATACTTGACTCATGACAGATGCTTAATAATACATAGTGAATTAATTCATGTAAATCTATTTTTATATATGTATATATGCATTATACATTCTGGAAGGATATATGCCTATCTGTTAACCATGGTTATTTTTATCATCACTGGGTGGAGCTTGAGGCCATAGTGGAGATTATTAGAAACAACTTTTACTTTCTATTTTCTTCTTTTGCATTATTTAAAATTTAGATAAACGTGTGTTATTTTAAAATGGTATTTCTATTTTGAAACAATGTGTGGTTTTCAATTTTTATAACAGACCAAGCCATGTAGAATATACTAGAATTCCTGCAAATCAAATAGAAAAAGGAAAACAGCCCAACAGAAGAAAGGGCAAACAGGTTATTCACAGAATAGGAAAACTGAAAGGACCACAAACATATGTCAAGGTGTCAAAGTCACATAAGGGGTTACCACTTCTCAGCCACTAGATTGGCAAAACTTGAAGTCTGCCAATGTCACAGATTTTCAGGAATGTAGGGAACCAGGGACTCAGTCACTGCTGGTGGAACTGTGAATGAGTGCAAGCACTTTGGAGAGCACCTGGTAAGATGGAAACTGCCCATGTTCCAGGAGCCCCAAATTGCCCTAAGTATATACCTTCGAAAGAATGCCTGTTCCCTGCAGGAAGGGAGGCCCACACGTGTGAACCGGGGTTAGGGGCAATAGAACTGGTGAAAAAAGGCCCTGGAAGATCTGGATGGAGGACTGAGGGCATAGATTATAGGTGCAAAAATACGCTGGAACCATATGTGATAAATTCATAACTTTCATTGAGAGGAAGGAAAGATAATGGGAACTTATCTATCTGTAATGTTTTATTTATTTAATTTTTTTTAAAGATGAAGACAATAAATATGAATAATAGCCAATTCCAGGTGGTAGAAAGATCGGTGAATCCTTATGTGTGCTTACACTGGGCATCAAACACACCCAGGCGTGGTTGGTGAAGAGGTGAGGGGGAATCCCCAAACTGGATTTGCAGTAGGAACTGGGGAGCTTTCTGGGTGTAAAATCTACCTGGGCCTCAAGTCTTAGTGCTGGCACAGAACCTGGCACATAGCAGGTGCTAACTGAATAGCCAATGAGTAATGCAGCTTGGGAACCGCTTAAAATGATAAAGAGCCCCCCTCCAGCTTTGCTACAGACCACAGCCTAACTTTGGCGCTTCAAGGACCTTACGTACTGGTGAGAACACCCAGCAAAGATTTCAGAGTTTGAGAGGAGCAGACATGTTCATATACACCTGGAAGACACCCCCTGTGCACTTCTAGAAAGCCCCGAGACAGGGAGGCATAAGGATGGTAATTTGTTAGCAGCTGAGATACCTCAGAAGCAGGAGTGGGTTAAAATGGAGTTTTGCGGGGGGCGGGGGAGGTCGGGGAGGGTGATAGAACTATTCTATAATTAGATTGTGGTGTTGGTTGCACAACTCTGTAAATATACTAAATTTGGTTGAATTGCTTACATAAAACGAGTGAATTTATGCTATGTAAATTATCCCTCAATCAAGCTATTTTAAAAATGGAGTTATTCTTAAAGAGACCTTAGTAAGTAGCAGAACTGAGATCTACAGGGAACCTGAGGCTTCTGAGAAGAACCACCTGTGCTTTGGCCTCACACTGTGACTTTCTACGGTATAAACTCAAAATAGTTGTTAATACCCTGTTAATACAATTGACACGTGACAGATGGGTTACAGATATGCTGGGAAGGCTGCCTGGGGCTTGGGGCACAGAAAATCCTCTGTCAGTTGCCTCTGGCCAAGGGCATCCTCGTCCATTTGCCCCAGTGTGTCAAACAAATAGAATACATCTTCTTTGAGTGCCATGATATGAAAGAGGCTAGAAAGCATTGCCCTAAAGAAATGCTCTATTTTTTGACCTTTTCTGTATTTCTTCATGAGGACCTGGGCCTCGCAGAGGTGAGAATGGTGGGGGAACTCCTGCTGTTGACAGATTTGGGGCTTTATGAAACCAAAGGGCATGGGGCTGGCCAGCTAGGAGAGGGTGGCCTGAGTAGACGTGAGAGCTGCCAGCACAACTGTGGGAATTGACTTGGATGCTTCCCTTACCCCTGCAGAGAATTATGTTTATTCACCTGGAAAGCAGAAACTGTTGCTAACTGGAGCAGAAAAGTAATTTCCATTTGGATGTGGCAAAAGAAGACCAGAGCATCAAGAAAAGGAACCCTCATACAAAAGAGACAGGTTCACCTGCGCCTCCATTTTCAAAGGCAAAAACCTAGTCCAGGAGTAACTCCAGGGCTGAGGGAGCCACCTGGGAGGTATTGGAGGAGTGTGGAAATTCAGAGTCTCAGGCCTGCCTTCAGTCAGATTGCAAAACCCCTTACTAGGCTTTTCTAAGCTTGGCTTCCTTCTATGACCTACCTGTCTTTGGAGAACGTTAGAACAGGCTTCCCTCCCAGAATCTAGAGATTGCACAGGTGAAGAATGTTTCTCAGGATGTAATTTGCCACCAAGAGTCCTTTCCGGTGTCTTAGTTTGAGTTCCCCAGAAGCAGGCTGTGAGACAATGAAGTGACTGCAAGTTGTTTATTCGGAGAGCCCAGGAAGGGGTGTAAGGAAGTGAGGCAGGGAAGAGAAAGAAGGAAGTGAAGAAAGGGTGTGTTATCAAGCAAGTTACTACTTGGGGCAACAGGAGCTGTTGCTGGTGATGTCCGGGAGACAGTGCAGGGTACACATCTCAGAAGCGTTCCCACTGAGGGGCGAGGAAGCGCTCCACTAGCTCCCCATTGGTTGAGGGCTACTCTCAGGGGCAGTTCATCCCCCAGCCTTCTGGGCCTATTATACAGGTGGGCGAAGTAGGGCCTGAGGATAGAGAAAGCGCTGCGGAAAGGGGTGCAGGTGCTGGCGATTGCGAGTTGGGCCTGTGAGCCCTCTAGCCCTCCTTCCACACACATTTGGAGTCACCAGTCATCCCGATTCTCGTGGCTCACCCCAATCCTTATAACAGCTCCAGCCATAGAGCCAGATTTCAGCATCGACTTCCCTGCAGCTGGAATTCTGATCAGATGTCCCAAACCCGACTCTCCCCTTGCTCCCCAGTCCCAGCCCCACAGCCCTGTGCCCCAATTCCCATGCCTCAGCTTGTCTCATGGGCCCTGTTCCCTTTCCTTTGTGCATTCAGCACCATGCCTGGCACCAGGTAGGTCCTCAGGCAGGGGGCGTTGGTTGCGCTAGTCTTTGCCTAAGGTCTAAGTACAAGGAACAATACCATGATGCCTACCTGGAACTAAAGTCCTGCCAGTCCCAGGAGACTGCTCTCCATTTCTGGACCCTTGGTGTCATACCCTGTTTTCTTGGACTTCTATGCCCAACCCACCATGGGTTCCTGGGCCCCATGCTCTTAGTTCCCTTGTCCTGATTATTGGATGTTTGCCTGGATAGAGGTCAGAAGTGGCTGTGACTTCTGATGCCAGACTCAGCTTCCAGGACGAACCTCTTCCAGCAGCACCCGCAGCTGGGGCAGCACCCCCAGTCCAATGGCTGGGTCTGCAGCCCATCCCCAATTCCTTCCTCCTCACCTCTTCATTCTATCTGGTGATAGAGCTTCTGGTCTAGCAGGCACCTCAGGCCACACTGGCTGCATCCTACTCATTTCTTGTCCCCAAATAAGAAACGAAATGCCTCAGAGTTTGGAGTCCATTTCCAGAGTCAGAACCTCTATTCCACCCAATCAGATACTGGCTGAACCCACTGTATTTATAGATTAAATTCAAACTAGAGTAATTCTTGAGGCCCTACAACATATGTCTGTTTAAACTCACCATTAATTTTTTTCATCACCAATTCTAGGTGCCAGAGGTACAAAAATTAATAAGTCACATCCGTTATCTCCTGATGGAGAAGGCAGATGTGTAAGCAAATAGCTATTATATGAGGTTATAAACGCTAAAATAAAACTATCATTAAAATGCTTTGGGAATGTCAATAAAGGAAGAATTAATCCTATGGGAAAAAGTCAAAGAAAGCTTCAAAATGGAGATTATGTCTGAGCTAAGCTGGAAGGATGAGTGGGAACATGGCAAATGGAGAAAGGGGAAAGGGCATTTTATTTCTTTTTCTCCTTTTAAACCCGAGATCTGTTTGCCAACCCTATCTTCATTGGCCCATTGAACTTCTCGCTTTTTCTTTCCCTCTCTTCTCCTTTAAATCTTCAACCCTCCACTTCCATTCCCTTCCCTCAGAGGCACCCTTTTGAAGGTGTATAATAGTACCCTTAAATATTCTTTTGTATTTGCATAATGCATAGTGTTGTTTTGTGCATATGTTTTTAATTTCCATAAAAGATATTGTGCTGTGTCATTCTCTTTCCTACACCGTTCACCCAACACTCCTTTTAAAGATCTATGCATGTTGCTGTATGAGCACTTTGTTTTTTTCTTCCAGCTGCAGCATCGTGTTGTATGGTATGCACACACCTCGTTTTTCTCATCATCTCCTTCAATAATGGACACCTAGGTTGCTTGTAACTCTCTCCTCCCATAGAGAACCTCCTCATATATGTCCTCTTACAGATAGACCTGTGCATGACTTTTCCTTGGCAACATTGCTCGGTCATGGGCCATCTACATACTTAATTTTACAAGGTATTGCCAAATTGCTTGCAGAACGCACACCCTCTGCAAAGATTCACGGAGCACCAATCACCTGCCAGGCACTGTTCTCGCCACATGGGATTGAGCCGTGAACAACAAGTCCCTGCTCTCCATGAGCTTAGAGTCAAATGCGGGAGACAGCAACGAAGAAGTAGCATGTAGTGAATAGAGCCATGAAGAAAATGAGGCAGGGCAGGGGATAGAGAGTGACAGAGAGTCACCTCTCTGAGGGGTGGTATTTGATGGGAGGCCTGAATGAAGTGAGGGGATGAGCCATGTACCGGGCCTGGGTAAGAACATGCCAGGCACGGGGAACAGCAAGGCTCCGGGGTGGGAGCACGTTGGGTATGTGTGAGCAGGAGGGCAGTGTTTGGAGCTTTAGGCAATGGATTTAAATTCGACTATAATGCTAGTAAAACGCTTCGCACAGTGCCCAGTGCAGTGTAAGTGCTCAATTTCAACCAACGATTACTGTTATTGGAGTGCTGTGATTAGATCGGAGGTTTGGAAAGGTCCCTTTCATTGCAGAAGAAAGATGGGGGGATTAGAGACCAGTGAGAGGGGTGGGCGCCTGGCTTGGGCTAGTGTCAGCGGGGTTTCAGTTTAGAGTTATGTAGACAGTCTAGCTAACTTTGTAATTTTTCATTTTCACAAGTGTTTTCTGAACAACCCTTGGGGTCCGATTTTGGAGCCAGCAGTTGAGTTGATGGTCATCACCCATCTTCGTGACCATTAGGGAGAACCCTCAGGGTATGGCCCCTACAGAATAGGAAGCTCCTTCAAGGACCAAGAGGTACTCAGAAAATAAGCTGGACCAAAGTACAGCCTTTGCTTGTTGGGAGCTTAGAGAGAACAGCATCTTGGCAGGATGTTCTAGCTAAATGCCCAGACAATCAACTAATTACTTGGGTCTGAACACAGCTGAACAAATCCACCTTCCCAAGTCACTGCCAGAGGTTTTAGCAACTTCATTCTGGCTGGATTTCAGTACCACACACCAAGAACCAGATGACTGGGCCAGGAGGGGCATTTCTTACTTACCTGCTTCCTTCTGTTAAAAAAAAATACTACAGTACAATCAGTTTTCCTACCTACAGATTTGATGAGGGATATAAAAAATATGAAGAGCTATTCAGCCTCACTAGAAATCAGACCTATGCAATTATAAACAGGAATGAGGGGCCATTTTTCATCCACCGGGTTGGCAAACATTAAAAGAATTGATAATACCTAGTCCTGGGGAGAGTGGGGGGGAAATGGGCACTGTTTTATGTTCTTGGTGGGAGTTTTAATTGGCAAAGACGTTTTGGAGGGCAATTTGGCAGCTTCTAGCAACATTTAAAATGGTCATAGTCTTTGGCCCAACAAGCCCTCTTCCAAGCCAGCCCCTGGAAACTCTCTCCCATAGATATAATTGCATGTGTACCCAGATACACACACACACACACACACACACACACACACACACACACACACACACACAAATATAGTGAAAAATACGATTGATCTAAATTCCCATCCATAGGGGAGAGATTAAATAAAGCATGGCATGCCTGTACTGTGAAGTCCTTGGTATGTACTGACAGGGGAAGATGTTCAAGATATGCTATCATGAAACAAAGGCAAACTCTGGATAATACGTAGGATAAAATCACATTAATATAAAACATTTATATAAGTTCATTTATGTGTGTAGATTCTTTTCTAGAAGGCCTGAGAGAACACACTTCAACTGCTAACTCCAGCTACTCCCTGGAGAGGGGACTAGGAAGAGGGAAGGGTGGTTTGAAAGGTTTTTCTCTATATACTTCTAATATATATAATATATATTTAGCATATATATATGCTATATTATATATAATATATATTTAGATTCATGTATTATATGTGCATTTAAAGGTAATTTTATAAGAAAAACAGAAAATAAGGGACTGTGTGGCATTTGAATTTAATAGGCTTCGTCTTCTTCCTCTTCACTACCCGTCATCACCCTGATCATCACTTTCAAACCCCTGAGCCTTTTCTCTTCCTTGGCACATGACAAACCCTGAATCCTAAGCATACTCTTATTGTGGCTGATAGCTCTGTCAGCTGTTAATTATTCATGCTAATGGAAGGGGCTGGAGGCACAGATAATGCAAAATCAAGAAGAGTAAATCTTTCAGAGTCTTGGTCTACTCCCCTCCTGGATCCCCTGAGAACACCTTGCATACTGTAGGTATTTATTCAGCAATAAATATTGATTGATATGGATTGATATTTGTCTCTGCAATTTTGAATCACTCACATTCTCAGACTTGCAGATACACACTCCTAGGCAGTGCCTTCCTCAAATCTTCACTGGCTTGGCCCTGCTGGTGGGGACCTGACCCCTGTAGGCCCCCCACCCCCCAACCATGAGGACTGACAAGCCCCAGGCATTATCTACCAACAGGCTATTCTGTTCATGGATAAAGCAGAGATGACAGGAATGCTTGATCTTATTTGTTTATTTTTTACATGAACTGATTGGTATGCTGACTGGTGGCCTTGCCTCTCTAGTGGCAAATATGGTCAGGGTTAGAACTTCAACATATCTTTTTGAGGGAGACAATTCAACTCATAACACCGTCCAAATGGAAAATGAAATCATATGCTATGAACTCTTTTGTGGTTGGCTTCTTTCATTCAATGCAGTGTTTGTGAGATTCCTTTATATTGTAATATGTAGTTAGTTCAATCTCACTGCGGCATAGTATTCCCTTTTGTGAATATACCATCATTTAGTTATCCATTCTTCTGTTGATGGGCATGTGTGTAGTTTCCTGTTTGGTGCTAGTATGAATAATGTTGCTATGGATATTCAAGTATGTGTATTCTGGTTAACTTACGTGTACATCTCTGTTGGTACATATATGGGAGCGGAATTGCTGGGTCACAAGGTAGACATTTGGTCAGCCCTTGTAGAGAATGGCAAACAGTATTCCAAAGGGATTTGACCAATTTACCCTTCCACCAGCAGCATCTGAGAGTTCTGGTTGCTCCCCTCCAACACTTGGTATTGTCTTTCTTTCTCATTCTAGCTGTTCTGCTGGGTGTATATTGACATCACATCATGTTTTTAATTGGCTTCCTTTTGTTTTTTATTCCAGCTTCCCATCCCTCTTTGATCATCTTGGGCACTTCCTGGTCTTTTCATCATCTGTTACCACCACTAGCATCTCAAAATTCCTCCTTACCGTCAGATGTCTTGATCTATAGGAAAACAATGTTTCCCCATTTATCACCCTCTTACAGAAGAATTTCTCTTGCAGCAACTTTGAACTGCCTCTGAACACATGCTGCAGAAGAATCCATGCCTGTTTGTTGATTGTGTGATTATTTTGTTTATGCCTTAAAATCACAGCTGGAACAAACACGAAGTTGCAGAGCAAGATGCTTGCCATAACAAATTGATAGGGTCTGTATTGCATACAAATCTACTTCTAACAAAGTCATCCCCCCAGCTTGGCTCTATGGGTGTCTTTCTCATTGTATGACTGTTAAATGCATTTCATGGTGAAGTTATGTTAGGGTGTCAGATCTTTAATGGAGATAAAGCAATTCCTGAGCATCATGGGTGGGTGTGAGGAGGCAGCCATTCCCTGTTCAAATTGCCACAGCCAGGCCTTTCACTTAGCGGAGGAATTGGGTCTCTCAGACTGGAGACTGGAACTGGCCCCTTGCTTTCCTCCTACCCTCACTATCTGTCTAGAATGAAGCAGGATGTAGCAAGTTTGAGTCTATTATAACAAGGAAACAAAATGGCATCCTGGAAAAGATATGGGCTTGGGGGGCAGGGTCAGTCACCTTCACTTCAACCCTTGTCCTGCCATCCCCTGGTGATGTGAGAGGCGGACAGGGAGCTGAGTGGATGGGCATCCTTGAGGAAGCAGGTGGCTCAGCGAGAGTAGAATGAGTCTCAGCCTGAGACCAGAAGCCCACCTTCATGAGCCGTAATGGGCTATGGTCTTAGTGAGTTCTGAGCTTGCTCACGTGTTGCCCCCTCAAGTGTTCTCTAAAGTCTTTTTGAAGAAGCCAGTCTGTCTGCGTACTGTCCAGACTTGGGTTGGAGATTTAAAGAGGAGCCACCACAGTGGGGCCATGAGTGTGCTCCATGGTTAAAGAGTGCTGGCTTCTTGGTCCAGCTTTTCCTCCATCTCCAAGTGTCTCCTCTCAGAACTGATAGACAAGGAAGGGCACTCGCCTACCAGCTCTCAGTTTTGAACCTATGTTTCCAAAACTGGCCTCGAGTGAGTCAGGCTCTTGATATTTGCCATTTATTGAATGTCCCAGTGCATTTGGTATGGTAGAGATTATAAATAAATATATCATAACCTGGCCCTATAAGGACTTTTTATTAAACATTTACGAAGAAACTTGCATGTGTAAAGGGGATCTCAGAACCATCCACACCCATCCACAGGGCTGACTAATGAGGACTGCCAAGCCTTAAGGTAAGTGGAATATAGACTTTCCTCAACAGGCCCAACAAACCAGTGCCAGACCATAGAGTTAGACTCTTTCTGCCATTTCCCTTAGCTTTAGCTTTCCTGTCTGGAAACAGCTGGTCTCTGTGACTTACTTATTTAGGTAGAATTTCCCCCAAGCATTGAGTTCTTGTATTTTTCTTCCAAAGGTGAGAGAATAATTGAGTTTGATGTGAAGCTGTGTAGTAGTGGCCCCTTCAGGGAGGACAGGACTGGGAGGACAGTTTGTGGGCTGGGTTTAAGGTGCAGAGACATGAGGGAATTGTGGAGGGGGTAGACTGAGGAAGGGAGGAACCACCTCGCTTATCTGTGGCTTGTCTCAAATCTGTGCAGATGTGGTGGCTGCACAAGGAGCCTCCGTTGACAGGAGGGAATGATTGAGGGCCATTGCCGTATTGTGGCCAATATGATAAGGTGGAGAACTGACAAACGGGTTAAAATATCAGCTTACAGACTGAGCACTGCCCACCAAGCTGGAGACAGGCCCGCCACCTAATATCAGGAGGAAAGGATAGAAAGCCATTTCACAGTTGATACTTCTCACGTATGTCAAGATATCAACCTCCCAGTGGCTGGGAATCAGAGTCAGTTTTCTCACTGACATTCTTCTATGATTTACTCAATGATTAGTAGATAAACTAAGTTGTAAGAAAATACATTTTTATTTTCCCACGTGGGAATAAATAGAGCCATTTTTCATTTAAATAAATGCTATCAAGAAGCATTTCTTCTTTTTTTAAACCTGAACTGGCAAGAGTTTGTCCATCACTCCATCAACCCCCATGGAGGATGACAGCCTCTGGATCTCCAGTATGATTAGTGGAGCAATCTAGAACAACCACTTATATTTTCTGAGTAGGTCATGCGCCTAAGAGCTTGTGGTAGCTGTTCCCAATTCTTCAGCCCTCCCTCTAGCCATACCTTTTACCATGCCACTTTGCAGTGCCTCCCCTCTCCACTGAGATTGGAATTGACCACGTGACTTGCTGTGGCCAATGAGATAATGGAAGATGTGATGCCAACAGAGACTTGAAATGGCCTTGCCCTCTCATGTGGTGCCTGCTGCCCTTTGTCTTGGCCTCAGAATGAAAACAAGTGGAGCAGCAGACCTGCTTGCCACCGCCCCCCCCCCGCCCAGCTAAACCTGCAGCTTGAAGTGGACCTGCCCAGCAGAGCCTCACGTGGGTCCACTGATACACACACACTTGCAGATCCATAAATGTGAGATTAAATGGTGATTTTTGTTTGCCGTTGAGTGTGAGGATATGTCGTGATAGCTGAATGTCACAGAACTCTAAGTATTTTTTCATTTAACTCAATAGTGCTATATGTGGGCACTACTACTATTATTCCCATTTTAAAGATGTATAAACTGATTCTTAGAGAGGTTAATTAATTTGCTCAGGTCCACATTGCTAGGAAATGTCAGAATGGCAATTCAAACAGATGTGTGGGATTCCAAGGCTTGAGCTCTTAGCAACTATGTCTTCTTCATAGAGTGCAAACCCATGGGGTGTAGGGCAAGGAGAGACCAGCTACCTGCTTCATTTCCTGCATAGCTTAATTGCCAGCCAACTGACTTCCTGTTTCTGCATCACTGGACAACTTGAGACCTTGAGATTCTGAACTTCTCTTCCCTATTCTGCCCAGAAGATGGGTCTTGTTCTTAAGAAAACTAGAGTTTACAGTGTCATTGACTTTTCAAAGTTTGGGGAAATTCCCTGGTGATGTGTTTTCTCATGGACCATTAGCCATTTACTTGCCAAGGGATGCAGGGGGTATACCCCCTGGCAGTTGAAGGTCAATCTGGAGTGATGACAAAGAAGCTTTGAAGCCTTAATCCAAATCTGTGGAAAACCAGGATTTTTAAAATAACATATCCATTTCACTATAATTTTCTAGGAATATTGGTATATATAAACCCACTTGCCTTTACTTTTACTGGCTTAGAATGTGGATTTTTAAAAATAACTTTATTGGAGTATAATTCCTTTACAATGGTGTGTTAGTTCCTGCTGTATAACAAAGTGAATCAGCTATATGTATACATATATCCCCATATCTCCTCCCTATTGCATCTCCCTCCCACCCTCCCTATCCCACCCGTCTAGGTGGACACAAAGCATCGAGCTGATCTCCCTGTGCTATGCAGCAGCTTCCCACTAGCCATCCATTTACATCTGGTAGTGTATATATGTCCATGCTGCTCTCTCACTTCATCCCAGCTTCCCCTTCTGCTACTGTGTCCTCAAGTCAGTTCTCTACGTCTGTGTCTTTATTCTTGCCCTGCCACTGGGTTCATCAGTACTGTCTTTTTAGATTCCATATATGTGCATTAACATACGGTATTTGTTTTTCTCTTTCTGACTTACTTCACTCTGTATGACAGACTCTAGGTCCATCCACCTCATTACAAATAACTCAATTTCATTCCTTTTTATGGCTGAGTAATATTCCATTGTATGTATGTGCCACATCTTCTCTATCCATTCATCTGTCGATGGACATTTAGGTTGCTTCCATGTCTTGGCTATTGTAAATAGTGCTGCAATGGACATTGCGGTACATGTATCTTTTTGAATTATGGTTTTCTCTGGGTATATGCCCAGGAGTGGGATTGCTGGATCATATGGTAATTCTATTTTTAGTTTTTTAAGGAACCTCCATACTTTTCTTCATAGTGGCTATATCAATTTACATTCCCACCAACAGTTCAAGAGTGTTGCCTTTTCTCCACACCCTCTCCAGCATTTATTGTTTCTAGATTTTTTGATGATGGCCATTCTGACCGGTGTGAGGTGATACCTCATTGTGGTTTTGATTTGCATTTCTCTAATGATTAGTGATGTTGAGCATCTTTTCATGTGTTTGTTGGCAATCTGTATGTCTTCTTTGGAGAAATGTCTATTTAGGTCTTCCGCCCATTTTTGGATTGGGTTGTTTGTGGGGTTTTTTTTGATATTGAGCTGCATGAGCTGCTTGTATATTTTTGAGATTAATCCTTTGTCAGTTGCTTTGTTTGCAAGTATTTTCTCCCAGGATGTGGATTTTGGAGACAGATGACGGAATTCAGTAACTGACTCCGAGCAAGTTACTTAACTTTCTCATGCCTGTTTTTTCACCTGTAAGATGGAGATAATAATACTACTTCCTCTAGGGTGGTATGTGGATAAAATGAGATAATGCATATAAAGTCCTTACTTAACACAGTATCTGGCTTTAAGATGCTTTGGGTTGTAAGTGACAGAGATCCTGAGTGAAAATGGCTTAAACAAATAGGAAATGTATTATGTCACATAATCCAGTGAGGGAAGAGACCTCCAGGTGCAATCCAACCGGGGCTCTGGTCCTGATCTATCAGCCATTTTCTTGACTTGGCTATCGCCCCCCTTGAAGCAAGATACCTGTTGGCAGCAACCAGGGCAGTGGAATTGCTTGTCCATCGCCAGTGGAAGAGAAAGAGCAAACCACTCCCAAATATGGAAAGAAATGCCTTCCCTTCAATCTCATTGGGCCAACCTAGGTTACCACCATCTTCTTGAATCAATATCAGTTGCCAGAGGAGCGCCCCATGGCAATGGGCTTTAGCTTGGGTCTGTGAACCAATCGGGGGAGAAGAGGAATGGATTATGGTGATTGATTCACATGAATCAGGATTCATCTTTGTGGCTAGAGGTAGGAGTTGCCTTTGCCTAAGTTACATGGTTTGGGTGGTGAAGGGATGATTACTTGAACAAGGTCAAGGTCTTTTTAGAAAAGAGAAAGGGGGAAATAGATTTGGTGAAGGCATTCAGCAGTGGTGACCACAGCTGGCAGAGAGTAGATACTCAATAATTGCCAGCTTTACTATTCTATTTTTGCAAGCATCAGGTTTCTTTTCAAACAGTCAGTTGTGGTGTTTCATGATAAGGCAACTAATATCTGGCCCCTAACCATTCCCTAAAAAGATAAATTTGGGAACTCTGGGGTGACAAATGATTTGCATTGAAAACTTGTCTTGCCTCTTCTTTTTTGGAAATTAATCTACCTGGAAAACAAACTCCAGTGGCCTGTAAAGACTTGGGAGGTCTAAGCTCAATTTTTCACATGATTATCACCTTGAAAGTTGACAAAGCACAGCAGCTTTTCCTTCCTTGGGCCAAGCAATATATTTTCCTTCAAAAATATACTTCAACATTTTTTGTGCAGAACCTTGGCACTTTGTGGTGGACACCTATTGTTTCTGCCTACCCACCTACCTTTCCCTCTTTTCCACCTAACAGAACTTCTGTTTCCTATGGGAAACCTATTCTGTGTGATTTGGATGAAACTGACCTCATCTACACACACACACACACACACACACACACACACACACACGCGCGCGCGCGCGCGCGCGCGCGCGCGCGCGCGCATGCACCAGCCAGCTTCACCAATCAGAAAACATTATCCATTCCTTTGGAAACAGTGATTATTTCCAGGTCGGGTACATGACGCAAGCTTAGCCAATCATCTACTCTCTCTCCTGAAAATTTGAACCTTGAGTTGAATGAACAAGTGTCAAAGGAACCACAGCTAAATCTTTATAAGGCCGGTGCCTGGAAAATATACTTTATGCATTCTTTTTATTTATATCCAGAGCTGACATGGTTTCCATCAGTCCCAAATTCTGATTGTCTTGATTATTTAGCTCTGTGAGCGTTCTAGAATTTCTCTAATAAAACTGCTACGGATTGAATTGTACCACCCCAAAATTCATATGTTGAAGCTTTAACCTCCACCATGACTATTTGGAGACAGGGCTTTTAGGTGGTAATTAACGTTAAATGAGGTCATAAGGGTGGGGCTCTAATCAAGTAGGATTGGTGACCTTCTAAGTAGGAGAGAGGGAGCCATCTCTCTCTCCACACACAATCCCTGAGGAAAGACTATTGGAGCACACAGTGAGAGGTGGCTCTCTATAAGCCAGGAAGAGGGTCCCCACCAGAATCGACCATGTTGGCACACTGATCTCAGACTTCTAGCCTTCAGAACTGTGAGAAAGAAATTTCTGTTGTTTAAGGCCCCCAGTCTATGGTATTTTATTATGGTAGCCTGAGCAGAGAGACAAATACCATCTTCCTTCTCGTGTCAATGTCTATAACTTGCCAACCAAGTAAGTCCTCATTTAGAAGTGGCAAAACAGCTGGTCAAATTGCCACCCCCTGTATCTTCAGAGACAAGCAATATGCCTATCTACACCAACTACTGGGCTTAGTAGGAAAATATCAGGATGTTGTAGTATGGGGGCTACTTCTTCTAGCTCTCCCCAAGGTCCTACAAGAAAGCCTATTCCATCTGAAAGCTTAAAAGGAGTAGCATATGCCTCTGCTAAGAGACTCTGCCTAATGTGGACAGCAACCCCAAATGGCTGAGAAACGTGATCCAGACCATTGGGAGAACTGAAAAGGCCCTATTTTATGCCCCAAGCTAAAGTTAGAGCTCCTAAGGCAGTGGGGAAGGGAAGCACAATGGGGGGTAAAATTGGTCCCAGGAAGAGATTTGTGCAAGATTGGAAATCTTTGACTACTTCCAAATATCTCCAGTTGAGTACTCTTTGCCTGACAAAGGTAATAACTATCCTCATTGTAATGAGTCATTCACTCAAATTGAATTGGAGCTTTGAACTGGAAGCAAAGGGCAGATTAACTGGGCTTCACAACCAGCCTGTTTTTTTTTTTTTTTTTTAACATCTTTATTTGAGTATAACTGTTTTACAATAGTGTGTTAGTTTCTCCTTTACAACAAAGTGAATCAGTTATACATATACATATGTTCCCATATCTCTTCCCTCTTGCGTCACCCTCCCTCCCACCCTCCCTATCCCACCCCTCTAGGTGGTCACAAAGCACAGAGGTGAACTCCCTGTGCTATGTGGCAGCTTCCCACCAGCTATCTAACTTACATTTGGTAGTGTGTATATGTCCCTGCCACTCTCTCACTTCGTCACAGCCCACCCTTCCCCCTCCCCATATCCTCAAGTCCATGCTCTAGTAGGTCTGTGTTTTACTCCCGTCCTACCACTAATCTCTTCATGACATTTTTTTCTTAGATTCCATATATATGTGTTAGCATACGGTATTTGTTTTTCTCCTTCTGACTTACTTCACTCTGTATGACAGACTCCAGGTCTATCCACCTCATTACAAATAACTCAGTTTCGTTCCTTTTTATGGCTGAGTAATATTCCATTGTATATATGTGCCACATCTTCTTTATCCATTCATCTGTTGATGGATACTTAGGTTGCTTCCATGTCCTGGCTATCGTAAATAGAGCTGCAATAAACATTTTGGTACATGACTCTTTTTGAATTATGAGAAATGCAAATCAAAACTACAATGAGATATCAGCCTGTTGTTTTTATTGCCCAAATACTGAGGCCAAAATGGAAGCTGTTAGACTAAGAATGAGGGGTTACCTGCTGCACATTGAGACCAATTATGAAAAAAAAAAGAAGCTGCAAGGCTGGGGTACAGGTTCAAGAACTGAAACTCAACAAGGCCTTCAGCCTTGATTAGAGCCACCCCTAGGTTGTGCAGGGGCACCCACTCAAGTGCAGTAAATCCCCTACATATGAACCTTCAAGTTGCAAACTTTCAAAGATGCGAATGTGTGTGCCATCAATGTCAGGCGTGAGTGAAATTGCAGCTTGCCCTCCATCTCCTATTGCTGATGATCCCTCAGCTCTACCATCTCCCACCTCCTCCCCCTCCTCCAGTCAGTAACTCTTCTTCCCTGTTCACTCGACACCAGCCCCTGTATGCCAGCTGTTGTACTGTACTACTGTACTTTTCAAGGTACTGCACTGTAAGTTTAAAAATATTTCCTTTATTTTTTGTCTGTTTTTTAGGTATTATTTGTGTGAAAAGTATTATAAACCTATTACAGTACAGTACTATATAGCCGATTTTGCTGGTCGGGTACCAAAGCTAACTTTGTTGGATTTACGAACAAATTGGACTTATGAACATGCTTTCAGGATGGAACTCATTCGTATGTAGGGGACTTAGTATATTGTTTTGGAGGGTGATGGGAGCTGTCCATATAAACAATTTAATTTTTTAATGTGCTACACAATTCATGGGCTCATGTGAGGTGTAGTGATTTATTGATGAAGATACAGAGTGATGGGTATAGAAGAGGTACTTACATATTTGTTCACTGTCCAGTCAGTGCTTGTGAAGAGTCTTCATAGTATCCTGGCACCATCTCTTCCTGTTTCAGGTCCAGGAACCATTCTTTGTGTTCTTTATTGCCGAATGTATCATTCCTGGACAATTTTTTATCTCTCACTATAAGAAGAAGTTAGCAATGCTATCATTACTCAGAATGCCACAGCTCTTTGGAACCTGTTTGTATTGAAACTATATAGATCTTCTTGCCTCTTCAGTTCCCTCGTAGTACTTGTTCCATTTATTCAAAGCTGGTTACATTACCCAGGACACTGCATCATCCACAGTGCCACCCCTGGACCAAGGCTTCCAATGACTCTCTCAAAGGTCATTACTGTGTTTCACTGAGGATCATCACAAATGCAAGTCTTACTGAGTCTATGCAAGAAAATGTAAATGATAGTTCATTGTCTGGTCATATTAAATCTACTGTTTAGAATTTTATAGTTTAAACATAGAACAACACATCTTCCACTCCTACCTTCCCTTGATTTCTTTAGGCTACCATCATTGCGTTTCTAGAATGTGATCTCTTTTGATGTTGACCTCACCCCTGCTTTTCACACATCACCACCAATAGGGAGATAGGTGAGGGGTCCTCCATGGGCTAATAGAGAAGAGTAGTCTCATTTGTGCAAGGAATGTCCATCCCTTGTCCTGCATGGCTTGATATCAGCCCGGGAGAGCACAAAATTGCATCCATTGCAGACAAGAGAGGACATAGATCAGAAAGGTCCATTGACATTATGGAGCAACAGTCAGAGAGCATTGCATCCTCTTGGCTAGAGTGATTGGTTCAGAGCAGGACGTGTTCCGAAACAGACCAGTGAGTCTTCCCTGGGATATTTCTACTGAAACAATCAATTTAGTGTTTGTTTTTTGAGATTATAAGTTGTAAGGACAGAAAAACTGGAGCAGCTTGAAGCAATATTTCCCAGCTGTTTTTAGTAGGAGAGAATGTTTAGGAAGAAAAAGCAAGGACAAGCCAAGCAAAGACCAGAGATGAGAGCCCAATAAGTTCAGTTACTTGAGCTAACAAATCCCCTTTGGCTTGTTGTTTTCCCGGTTTCTGGTTTAAAATGGGTCTCTGTCACTTGCAACCAGAAGATTCTTGACTCATACAATGAGAGAGACAGAGAGAGAAAGAGAGAAAGTGTGTGTGTGTGATCCCAGCAGAAACTAAGAATGATTGAGAATTGGATTTCTATGTAATTGGTAGTTAGGTGTTTATTGTTCTTGTTTTAATAAATAAAGAAATGAAGACACAGCGATTAAATAATCCTTCCAATATCACACAGATAGAAAGTGACAAAGCCAGGACTTGATATATTTTGTTCCTAAGCCGATATTCAATATGAATTCAAATGGGATAATGAGACAAGAAAAAGCCCTTTAGCACTTGGGTTCCCCACACTTATCTAGTGTTTGACCTGGTGGGTGGGAAGAGGGTAGAAGGAACACAGCAAAAATTCCCTTACTCAGGGATGCCTTCACCATCTAAGTTCTCTTTTTCTTTTCTGATTTTCTCCCCCTAGCCTAGTGCTGGGAGGCCTGATCTCACAGCATTATGCTGTCTCATGTCTAAGGGCTTTGGAAGTCTAGGTTCTGTAACTTTCATGACTGAGCTAGCAAAACTTAAAATTCTTTTCTCTAATTATTTGCTCGATTATTTCTGGCATAGGTCAACAAATATCACTGATTAGAAATGAAGGGTTCCTTTTGGAACCTGGAGATTTCTTTCTTGTTTTGTTCATTCTTCCCTTTCTCCTCCCTCCCTCCCTCCCTCCCTCCCTCCCTTCCTTCCTTCCTTCCTTCCTTCCTTCCTTCCTTCCCAATCTGTGTACTTATTTATTTTTTCATTATGTTTGATCAGATATCTCTGTGTGTCTGCAGTGGGAGTGCGATGAGTGCCATCCTGGTTTGCTCTGTCCACCAAGTTATTGAAACACCGCAGATCTTTCGCACCCCTACCTCCCACCAGGTTCTTGGTTCACTCGGACTGCCTTCATTCTGAGTTTAAGGAAAGCTGAATTGTCGGGGTTCCAGATGTGATATCAGGGGCTGAGTTTCGAGAAGCAGGGTTTGCAGGGCTTGGGACTGCCCAGGGATAGATTGTGGTCCGGCGTTGGTGAGCCTGGTCCTGCCTCTATCCTGAGAGGCATTGCGTCTATCAGATAAATCCTTTCTGTTACGAGGAGCCCTAATTAATGCATGAGCTGATTTGTTCTTCCCTGCTGAGGATTTCAGATGAATGATTACTGGGTGCCACATGTGTTATCTCTTATGTATCTTTAAAAAAAAATAACAATGGCTACAATTTCCAGTCCCCTCACTGTGTTCGGGAGCCCTGGGCCAAGCCCTTCATATTCATTATTCCATTTAACCCTTGCACCACCCTATGAGGCAACTCTTGGACATTATTTCCCTCACCGCATAGAGGAAGGAACTGAGGCTCAAAGAGTTTCAGTAAATTTCTCAAGGTCACACTGTTAGAAAGAGGTAAGGCGGGTTTCACACCAAGGCTTGTTTGATTTCATGGCACTTAACCACTTGCCATCGTGCTGGTATGTTTTAATGTTAAGGGGAAGTGAGAAATTTAATAACAGAACTTGGGCAAGGTGACAATAACAATGAGGTAGCGCTGTTGTATCACTCTTACAACTACCCTCTTTCAATCCCCTTATATTCCAGAGGTGCTCAGAATACTGAGGGGGCTGAATGAGCAAGGAGGGTATGCCTAGGAAGGCAGCAGACTCCTGATTCCAAAGTTGGTCCAGCCAAGTAGGGGATGCCATTCCTGCCTTAAGGTTGTGTCATGGAGGGAAGGGGAAGGGGATGCGCTGGGAACTCCTGCTGGTCTAGAGAGCTAGACGCCAGCCAGCTCTGCGACCTTGGGGAAGTTCCTTAACCTCTCTGGGCTTCCCTCTGTTATGTACCACGGGGATGTTAGGCTATGTGTGTTGCTGGTTCAGGCAGCCTATGATGCCCTGATTGTAAGACAGGCAAACAGAGACGGCTGTCCCAGATAACACAGGCTAGGAAAGTTTCTGAGCCTACTGGCCTCACCTGGGTGCTTGCCCTCCAATGTTGTGTCAGTTCTTGTCTGGCTTTCTGACGCTGCCTTGTGTCACCATATGGTTCCTCTTCACTGTGAGCCATCAGCTGTCAGCTGTGTCCAGTGCTTTGCTCCAGCAGGGTGGTGAGGGGCTCGGGCTCACATTCGCACGCCCTTGATTATTAACTCTCTGTGCCTCAGTTTCCTCATCTGCAAAATGGGAATAATCCCGGTGCTCTCCTCGTGGGGTTGTCTGAGGACTAAATGAAATATTCATGTGAAATGCTCAGCCTTCTTCCTTTGGTGCCAGGCACATGGACCTACTCCTTAAAAGTTAGCTATTCCTAGCAGCAGTTAGACTTAAGTCAGCACACATTTGCTGAGTGCCTCCTAAGAGCCAGCCCTGCAGGTCTGTGCTGGGGGGACGCAGAGAGACACAGCCGTGGCCCCTTATCCCAGAGTAGCCGGTTGTGCTCACTAGAAATGGACGCTAAGGCAGAGTCTGGGGTATGAGGTATCTGTTGGGGATCAACACCTATGAAAAGGAGGAGTTGAAAACAAAACTGTAGAGAGGAAGAACTGGAACTGTGATGCAGGCCTGAAAAAAACCTCAGCCAGCCCAGCAGGGAGCTCTGGAATGAGTGTTGTCCCTAAGGGCGTCCCACGTTGGACCGAAATGGCAAGACCTTCATATCCCTGCCTCACCCCCTCACCAGAGGAGGGTCACCCTGGGTGAGGCAGCTCGGGCAGACCCTGAAGGGCTGACTCCGGGAGGCTGTGGGGGGGGCTGGATAGCAAGTCCGCTCCTGAACGGGGATCTGAGCAGCGTGATGGAGTATTGACCACACTCAAGGAGTTTATAAACGGCAGAGGGCGCAGGGAGGGGACAAACCAATGACGGGTTGACCAGGGAAAGGTTCCCAGAGCTTGGCTGAGCCAGACAGCCTTGCTACAGGGAGAACTCAGGTTCTCATAGAGAACCAGTGGAAAAGTAGATCTGTGCCCTATGCCCAGTTGGAGTGGCACATTGACGACCTATGGAGGGAAGTTAAGCCCAAGGTCAGAAACCTGGGGGAACAGGGGGCCCGGGAGAAGAAAAAGCCAGGGCAAGCAGGCCTCATGTCCTCACCTACCTGCAAGCCATGGATGGGTGTCAGCTGCCTGGCACAATGGAGAGCCTGAAGGCCTTAAGCCTGGACCTAGGCCTGATTAGGTAAAGACTCAGTTAAATAGGTGTTATGAGAGAGAATCCAAAAACTTTCTATGGCCCCCCCTAAGATACCTGTAAGGAAAAGTGAGGCCAAATTTTTAAATGGGCAAGAAAGACCATACAAATGGCCCCAGACACTCTCTGACTCCGTGTTCAATGTGTTTCCTTCGTCTGTTGTCTGTGCATCATGATCTTAAGCACAGCGGTGATCCCAACATATTAAAACAGCCCATTTGGGGTGAAGGTGCTGAGTGGGAGGAGGGTTCCCATCTCTGTCCTGTTAGGAATTTGGAAATGTAGGCTGGAGGCAGGTTGGCGAGGGCCGTGCCTGCCAGACAAGGAAGGTGCACTTGCTTTGGCAAGGACTGGGAAGTGTCTGAAGACTTGGGGGCCTGGGGAGTGATGGAGAGATTAAACCTGGGCTTCAGCAGGGTCCATTTGCTAGCAGTGTGCTAGATGTTCTGGAACAGTGGGAGGCGGGAGGTGGATACGTAGTACTGAGGGCTGATCATATCGGGCAAGGAGGTGAAGGAAGGGGACCTGAGCTGCGGGGGGAGGGTTTGGTAGGGAGAGGGACTGGGCATGAGAGACAATGCAAGGCACCCGCGTTTCTGAACTTGGTGTTGAAGAGAATGCCGGGTCCCTCTAACAGCAATTAGTTCTAGAGGAGGAGCTGGTTGGTGGGGAAGGGAGCTGGAGTGAGAGAGCAAGAGGGAGGGGAACAGAGCATTTCCTCTGGTTGTGAGATATTAATGGGAGGAAAATTCAGAATTTCTTATGTGTAACCTAGGTTGTATATCCCAGAAGGAAACCATGAGATGAGGATTTGTGTGCAAGGGATTTAGTAAGGAAGTACTTCCGGGGGAGACTCACCAGGGAGAAGGGGAAGCAGGAAAAATAAAAGAGAAGGGAAGGAACCAAGCAGGGCAGGCACTCAAGCAAGTCCCCTCCTGGCCTGACCCACATGGCAGCTCTTCACGGGAGCTGTGCCTCCCAGTCTAAGCGAGCTGGGCTTCCACACTCCTGCCCTCATCAGTCCAAGAGCCACCAAGGGGGTAGGGCAACTCCAGGCACGTCCAGCTACCTGCACAGGTGTGCAAAGTGGCTCTCGTCTCCTAGTCTGAGAGCCGTCCTCCTAAAGCACAGCGTGGGTGCTGGGTGTTAGAAGTAAAAGCACAGTGAGCGAGCATGGTGCTCACACAAAGGGTCCAAAGGGACCCAAGGGGGTCAGGGTGGGACACCAACACTGTCTGCTGGTACAAGGAGCTCTGTCTTGAGAAAGAACAGTGGCACCAGCGAGTGTCCTAGCCGCGCTGATCCTTGCCCTCCTCCAGCCACCTGCTGCTCCAAGGAATCGAGTTTGGAATCCTGGGCCAGTGTCTGTTTTGCTATTTCACCTCAGATTCACCCTTCTCCATAGAAATCGGGGAGCCAGAAAGAGCATTTCTCGATGCCAAGCACCTAATGGGCTGCGATGTGCCCTGATGCTCTGGTTTGGGGGGAGGCGTCCACCCAGCCCTGCAGAGGGCTCTGGGTTCCAGCTCATTATCAAGCCCAGTGCTGTGGCTTCTGAGATGGCCATGAGTGCCTCGGCCCCCTGGCAGCCCTCTCTAAGGCAGCCACTTGTCAGCCGTCAGAGACTGGCCCCGGCCCCCTGGCTGATGCTTCTAGCCCGTTAGAAATTGCTGGAAGACTCAGGAAACGGAGGATACAGGCGCGCCGCAACCACATGTGAATTGTGTTGGCCTCAACTACACTGAGCTCAAATCCAAAGTGAATGAAGCCAGGCTTCTGGCAGGGAGGATGCCTCCTCCTTTCTCGCAAAGAAATAACAATGAGAGCCACAGGAATACAAAGCCGGACTAAAGAGCCACCTCCTCGGACCCTCCCACTTATTCAGGCCAGTGCTGTGAGTGCTGGGCAAAGCACAGGGCCAGGGCCTCTGAAAGGTTAACTCCTGAAACAAAGGGGTTGGTTAGGATCCTGTTCCAGCCTCCTCTGGCTGCCTTCTGTTCTGACAGGTCCGTGTCTAAGCCATACGGCTTGTTCTATATTTTGCGTCCCACTCCTGCTTATATGCACTCCTGCTCCCAATCCCCCATGGCCCCTGCCCACCTCACTCCTAGAGAGAGAGGGAAACAGGCCTGGCTTTGCCCTCAGCTTCCAAGCAGCAAAAAAGAAAACAGGAGGCAGCCAGGAGGCAACTGTCTTTTCCCAAAGGCCCCGCCACCATCGCCGCTCTGTCCACCTTCCTGTGGGAGAGCAGTGCCCTGTGAGCTCGCTGCCGCCCATCTCTGGGACTGCCTTGTCCCTGGTGGGGGTGGGGGGGCCAGCCTGGAGCCAGGTTGTCAAGGTGGCGCTTTTTCCCCTGTGTGGACCATGCTGACATTTCTCAACCCCCCCCCCCCCCCAGTTCTTCCCGCTCTCCGGTTTTTCTTAGGTTTGGCATCCTTCCAATCCCACAGGAATTCAGCTGATAAATGAATTCATACTCAAAGGTTATTGACTTAATTTGTCACCCCCATCCAGGAGCTATTTGCACTGAAAAGAGATCCACCAGGGAGAGGGCGATGTTTAACTGCAAAGCACGCCTTTCTAAGGGGGCTGGGGGGAGTTAGGCAGTGTGGCCTTCGGGCAGCCCCCTTCAGGTCACCATCAAGGTGATCCTTTCTGTCCGCAAATTCCAGCTGCAGGGATTTCCCAATGTGAGTGTGCACTGGGATGGCCTGGGGTGCTTGAGACAGACTACGGATTCCTGAGCCCTAGAGATTTGATTAAGTAGGTCTGAATGGGGCCCAGGCATCTAAATTTTAATCCACTCATCACCTTCTGATGAAAGTGGTCCATGGACCATATTGTGAAAAATACTCGGGTATCAGTTTCCTCAGGCTGTCATAACAGAGTACCACAGACTGGGTGGTTTAAACAAGAGAAATTTCTTTTGTCACAGTTCTGGAGGTTAGAAGTCCAAGAGCAGGGTGTCAGCAGGGTTGGTTTCTCCCGAGACCTCTCTCTCTAGCCTGCAGATGGCCGCCTTCTCACTGTGTCCCCACATGGTATTTGCTCTGTCTGTGCACACTCCTGGGGTCTCTTCGCGTGTTCAAATTTCCTCTTATATGGACACCAGTCAGATGGGATTAAGGCCCACCTTAAGGGCCTTATTTTAACTTAATCATTTATGTAGTGGCTCCAAATGCAGTCACATTCTAAAGTCCTGGGGGTTCGGGCTTCAACATATCAATCTGGGGGGAGAGGGCACGGTCCAGTCCCTAACAGGAATGTAGAAACAACAAAAACAAAAAGGCATTCATAAAGGCAGGGGCAGCAGAAACCAAGTTCTCCATTCTTTCCAGCAACTGCAAGAGAGAAAAATCTACCCAGGTTGAAAGAGGTTGTGCAGAAAGCACTGGGGAGCCGCAAACACCTCGGCTCACCCTCTCAATTGCCTTTTCTGCTGTTATTCCTGTTATTCCTCCTCGGTTTAGAAACAGCCTTTCTTCTTTGAGCTTCTTGGGAGAGAACAGTCTTTGGCTCTGGCACCAGCGTGGCTGCCCGAGGCAGCCCTCGCCTCTGCCTTCGAGGATGTTTCTGCCCCCAGAAAGAAGCCGAGGACCCTTCACCCTCCCCATTCATCATCACCACGGGCAATCTAATTACAACCTTGTCTTAAAAGAGGTACTCACTTCCAATGGAGACGTCTTCCTTATGAAAACGTAACATCTTGAACTATGTTTTTATGGCCCCCCTTTTGAAAAATAATAAAGGAAATTAATTAATTTCCTTGTACACGGGAAAGACTCATGAGGTCTTGCTTGGGTTTGCGTGGAAAGGATGCTCTCTCTCCCTCTCTCCCTCCCTCCCTCTCTCTGCCTCCTGCTGTGTGACAGTGAAATGCTAAAATGATTTTGGCAGGAGAATATTCTCAAAGGCTGTTTTTATTTCAGCAGCAGAAGAGTATCTCAGAACGCAGGCTGCACCTCTGCCCTGTGGGGCTGTTTCTAATTGCACGAGGTGAGCTGCAGAAATCCTTCCCCCAGCTGGGTGGGGAGAAAGCGGCCAGAAACCTAAGAAAGATAATCGTGTCTGCCATGCTCAGCACTCACCACTTAAAGGAATTAACTTGTTGGAATAAAATATTTCTATGGGTTCAGAAAACTATGCTTTAGAATAATGAGGCTGACCCCTTCCTCATGTACTGCAATCACTGGGGTTTGTTTCTTCTCTCTCTAATCACAACATGCGATCTTCCTCTTTGCTCACACCTCTGTAGGCAAGACTGGCTGCGAATACTTTAGATTATCACCTTCTCATTTTCAGTGTGAAATAATTGCCCAAGGATGGAAACTCACAAACAAGCATGTGGATTTCGGAAAGCAGCCCACTTGTTATTTCGGACAGCCTAAGCGGAATGGAGACGGGTGCATTCTGTCTCAACTGCTCCCACCTCAGGCTCACCCCTTTAGAAAATGAGTTGTCCTTTCGCAGACCTGGATTGATTTAACATTTTGAAGACGGTGGGGATGCTGATATGTTTAATTAGAAACTTGTACTATCCAGCAGTGTAAAGGTATGAGGTTCTGGGGTGGGTTGGGGGGTAAGCCCCAAGGGATTCATTCTTAGCACCACTTCTTACTGGCTGTGTGGCCTTGGGCAAATTATCTAACCTCTCTGGGCCTCAGTATTTTAATCCATAGGAATGAGACAATGATGATGACACTTTATGAGATGGTGAGGGCTGAATGAGTTAGTACAGGTAAAATGCTTAGAACAATGATCAGCCTATAGTAAATAGTAGATATTCTTACTTATGCTCTTGGAAAAGGAAGAGGAGATGACTTCTTTCTCTCCATCAAAAATATTTGTTAAGCATTGTGCTTGGGTATAAGGAAAAGTAACTAAGGCCCCTGCCCCCAGGGAGCTCATAGTTCAGTGCATGTGCCCCATGTGTAAACAACTTACTATATAATACACGACAAATTGGAGTAAGTGCTGACTAAGGGTAATAGGGATATCGAATGGGGGCCATAAGAGGAGAAACACTTAACTGGAAGAGAAGGTGGAGGATGGAGTCATGAAGGAGGTGGCATTTAAGCTGGATCTTGGCAGGATAAAAGGTCTCTGTAAGCAGAGAACAAAAGAAAGATGTTCCAGACTGTGGGATAACCAGGGACACGGGCAAGGGAGGAGGAGTCCATGGCACCTTTAGAGAAAGGCAAGGATCCTGTGATGTTGAGACGAAGGAATGGAGGGGACCTGGGGCTGGAAGGGTAGTTGGAGGCCTCCCCTGTCCTGCAGCAACCTGGCATCCTGATTTTTATTTCCAGGAGAAAGAACTGGAAATGATATCGGAGTAGTAAGTGTTCCCCATATTTCCCCCCTGAAAGAGTTAGAGAAAAAAAATTTGAATAATGAGCAAAATCCTATAGTTACCAGCTCTCATTTAGCAGAAAGAGCCCCCCGATTCTGTCCATACAGGTCATTTATTGCACCCAGAGAAATCTTTGTAGTCACTACAAAAGTGCAGCTACCTCTGGGGTACGATGCAGCCGCTATTTAACTGTCACGTAACATGACAATCGAGTGTCCTATTAGAGCAAAAATTTAATTGTGAAGACGGGTACCATATTTAACTGCAATCCTGGGGGGAATTTAGGTTGACAGGCTGTAATTACCCAAACTGGAACCTGGCCAGGACACACCTACTCTTTGCCAAAACCACGGCAGGCGGGCCGGAGGAAGCTGCGGGTTCTGGAGGGTGGGGAATCAGCACTTGCGGCACCACAGCGCCCCCTAACAGAGCTCCGGGCCAGCGCAGGCGCTGCGGGGAGCCGGCCTCTCCTGACCCTCAGCACTCCCGGTGGCTTCCCAAGCCCCTCCCCGCGTCCACCTGGCTGCAATCCATCATGGGTTATCAGAAACTTTCCATTTAAGGTTGCGTGGCCATGGGTTCTGCAGGCAGGTTTTTGCTGGGTCTTATCTGTGTCTGTCTGTCTGCTTGACCCTCTCTGTGTGCCTCTCCCCAGGTCCTGCTGTTTCTCTCTTATCATGACGGAAGTGCTTGTCCTGATAAAATAATTACCCACCAGAGCACAGTGGTTCTGATCACCAGCTGCTGTTTCTACATAGAGATCAATTAGAGGCATGTTTTCACTGGGGAAGTGGGCTGGTAGGGCCCGTTTACTAAAAATCCCATTAGGATTCTTACTGTGAAATGCATTATACTTTGGTCTTCCAATGCAGTTGCTACAGGCAAAAAGAAAAATTGGGCCAAGATGAGGTGGAAACGTGGCTTGCTGATGTCACTGAAGGGTTAAAAGGGAGAAAGTTCTGGGCCGCGAGCGGCAGTGTGAATAAATGTGGTCTTAATTTTAAGGTTATGGATTTTTTTAAAAGCCTTGCTTTTTGTCCTCAGAAGTCTTTGCATTCATATCAGTTAAAAAATAATTTAGACAGAAAATAAATGTTGGAGCAAAGTCAAATTATTATGTGCATTTTAAATAAACCTTTGTTTTCTGCCGCAGAAATAGCGTATGAATAATAACATTAATAATGATCACTATAGTTTGTCAACTGATGATCTTTTTCCCTTAGACCTTCCAGGCTCTTGGTTCCCAGGCTGGCTATTTAACTTAGTCGATCCTCCTTCAAGAGGGGAGCTGATGATAACAGCCCTTACTCCCTCTGCAGGGTGGAAAAGCCCAAAAGCCCAAGGTTCTAGTCCCAGCTCTGCTCTAATTAGCTGTGTGACCTTGGCCAAGTTGTCTAACATCTCTGGCCAGCTGTCAAAGGACGGCATGGTCTCTCAGGGGGAAGAGAGGTGCTGTAATGTGAAAAATGAATAGCAATGTAGTAATATCACCTGGGAAGATATTTTTTCCTTTTTTTTTAAAGATAAAAGTTCTGAAAAATAGAAACAGACTCAAAAAACAACTTCAACAAAGCAGTTATTAGATGGGGCACAGGAGAAAGTTAGATTAAGACTAATTTTTTTTTAAACGTATGGGGTGTTTTCTAATTCGTTTCTAAGGACACGCACACATGCATACACACATAGGTATACTTCGGTCATAGGGAAATCCACTTAAAACGGTCGCTTTTCTGCTTCCCTGGAAAGAGATTTTTATTGCACTACAAAAGCAACAACAACAACATTGTAGTATTAGTTTCTATTTAATTCTTCTAATTGTATAAAACTGTCCAGATACTATCAATAGAAGAATAGTATGTAAGGTTGAACCATATGAAATTGCCATCTCTATAGGTCAAAAAGAGTTGAATATAAGAAATTTCATATGGTTCAAACTAAAAATGTATATATATATATATATATATGGTGTATGTATGTATTAATATATCTGCCTTATGATATATAATACAGCTGAGAGGAGTGTGATTCTTCTGTATTCTTATTTCTCTAGCAAATATTTTCTCAGTGAAAGATTGGTACGCCGTTCATATTCCTGTCTTCATATTAAGACGACATAAGACTTACTAACAGAAGATACTTTAGCATCCCAGGTTACATTTCTAAACATGAGGATGGGCCCTGATTTGGTCCTATAAGAATGGAACGAGAAGCTAATACGTGGGAAGATCACTCAGAGGCACTAGCAGGGCTGCTGGCTCCCAGCGAAGGGAAAGGGTGCCCTGCACACCTGGGGACAGTGATCCCAGTGGAGTTGGCCCAGTGGGACCTCTTTGCACAGCTTCACTCAGAGGATTGAGATCATAATATATGTCCGTGGGGAGAGATGCTTTTTAGCAGAATTTATTGGCAATTATTTTTTATTAGAGATTTTAAAAATTAAAAATACAAGTATACCCAAGAATGATTTCGGGAGCAACTAATGTAATAGAATATTCCAGGATATTTTCAAAAGAAAAAGATGGGACTGCTGGGGGTAGGGAAGCTTCCATGTGGGTGCATTCCAAAATGAGTGATGAAATAATACTCCCAGAGAGGAACAGTCAAATTTTACTTCCTTATTTTTATTTATGTACTTAACGTCTTTATTTGTTGCTTCTCCCACCTCCGTAAAACAGCCAGAATAACCAGACCGAGTGCTCCTAAAACGTATTTTTCAATGGAGATAACTATAAATTTTCATTGTGAAAAGTCAATAAGTTATGGAAAAGTATAAAAGAAGAAAGTAAAAATCACCTGTAACCTCATCCTTCAAAAAGTATGATTTTAGAGCACTTTTACTGAGACGTTTTTCTACACGCACACACTTTAAAAAATGCTCAAAAGAAACAAATCATTCTACACCTCCAGTCTCCAACTTTCTTTGTTTCCTTTAGTGACACCTACATGTCACGGACACCTTTCCATATCAATAGGATAAAGCTATTGATCTTTTTAAAGTGACCATATAGTATTCAACTATGTTTAACCAATCAGTCACTGATACACATTTAGATAGCTTCCAGTTTTGCTACTATAAACCTCGCTGAGGTAACCAATCTTATCATACACATCTTTGTGTACTTGTTTGATTATTCCTTAGGATTCATTCCTAGAGGTGGAATCTGTAACTCAAAGGACAAGGCTTCTGTTATTCATTGCCAAATTGCTCTCCAGAAAGACTGTGCCTATATACAGTCCCATTAGTGGCAAATGTAAATACCCATTCCTGTTCACTTGGCCTGGTGATGATCTATATGTTTTATCTTTGCCAGTCTGATAAATGAAGAATTATATTCATTCAGCTTCAGTGGTAATCAAAAGAGATGCCAAATAAAACAGCACCTCTTTACATATGTAGTCAACTGGTATTTCTTCTTTTCTGGATTACCTACTTATGCCTTTTGCCCATTTTTATATTTGTATATTCCTCACTTTCTTATTGATTGTAAGAGCACTTTACATATTAAGGGTCCTCTTCTTTCAATTGCCATCTATGTAAAACATTTTCCCCAGTTTTTCATTTGTCCTTTCATTGTTTATGGCTTTTTATAGTTTTTACAATGCTGAAGTTTTTACATTTTTATGTATTAAAGCAGTGAACGTTTTTCTTAGAATTTCAGTCTTCAGGGTCACTCTAGAAAGGCAACATATTTATCTGCATTTTATTTTTCCAGTCATACTGAGGTACACTACAGTTACAGCTCTCTTTTCCCTCCAAATCATGTTTCTCATTACTTTCCAGAGGTTCTGGAATGAAAGTATAAGGGACCTTGGAAACCAGAGCAGAGGAAACATGACTATTAATAGTAACACTTGACATTTCTATTTTCAATGTGCTATAGGATGACTAATTAGTCTCCCCTTCAACTTAGCCCCGAGGGTCACCCTTGCCACCATTCTTTCACACTACAGGCCACTGAGGCACAGGACAGAGAAAGGTGTGGCATTCCACTTGGTGGATAACACTCTACCTGGCCAGGACTTAAATCCAATCTCCCCATCTGTGCTTAAATCAAGGTGAGGCAATTGCCTCCACAGAGGCTGGTAGAGTCCCAGGATGCACTCAGCTGGTGGGGATGAGTTCTCTGGATGAAACTCCATGCTTTCCCTTCTCCCTCCCCCTAAAAGGGAAATCATATAATATATAGGATGGTTTGCAACCTGGGGTTTTCTGACTTTAACTTGAGCCTCAGAAGGGATTGTACCACTTGTTAATTCACTGTTAGAACTTGACTGTCAGGATGCCTACTGCAAGAGTTAAGGAAGACGAAGAAAAAAGGGGGAAGTGAGTGGACAGAAAATGCCTTCTAACTTGGTGAAAGGTGTGCTCCCAAGGCCACCTCCCTTGAAACTCATTCCTACCACAAAGGTCGATTGCATGCTGGGAGCTGGGCTAGGGGCTGGGGAAACAATGATGTTTTGCAGCTGCAACGGAGTCTGACGTGTCCTGTTGTGTGGATTGTATGGACAGTACAAGGTTCTACAGCAGCAGAGAGGAGAGCCTTCCTGGAGGGGTGGCCTCTCTGCTGAGATCCGATAGATGCACAGGATTTCGTCAGGAAAGGGCAAATCTTTGGGGTGGGTGAGATGCAGGCAACATGCAAATGTTCGAGAGGCGTGGAGTGGGAGGGAAGCCAGGAGAGCCAGATTCAGAAAAAATAAAGGTCTATAGCGGTGCTTCTTCTATTATCTTTGGAGAAGGACTAGGCTTTTTCCCCTCCAATATGTCACAGGCAATATTTTTGTAATCAGATGCAAGAAAAATGGATTAACACAAAATTAACAGACATTCAAAATACAAACTCCATTTTTATTATTAGATTCAGCAGACAAAAGTTATTGTCGAATTGCTGTAAAAGTTTTGATTATTCTTAGTTTCTGTACTTATCTCATTGCAGACCAGCAGCAGTTTGCCTTCTGGTACGGGTCCACAAAACTTGTTGGCAGTG
Organism: Kogia breviceps; assembly: GCF_026419965.1. Classification (NCBI taxonomy): domain Eukaryota; kingdom Metazoa; phylum Chordata; class Mammalia; order Artiodactyla; family Physeteridae; genus Kogia; species Kogia breviceps. The sequence continues at coordinate 100,658,599 of NC_081330.1, read as the reverse complement.
TCAAATGCTGCCAAGGCGGTAAGTAAAATGCAGTTTGGTAATCCTTCGAATGTAGCAACAGTTACATAGTTGTAAAGAGCACTTTCACTGGAGTGGTTGAAGAGTTCAGCAGCATTCACAGCGACTAAAAAAAGTGGAAGCGAAGACGGACTAAAACATGAAATGCTTAGGCTTTATATTGATAAACATCAGCCTTGTTTACACAAAACAGTTAACCAAAAAATCTATGTTGTGACAAGGAGTAAGGACAGCTGGTAACCAGATAAAGTGCATCATGGAGTAGAAAATGTATCAGTTTAAGATTCTGGGGACCTATATTATCTAGTGGAGCCAGGCAGTCGTAAGCTGTGTGACCTTGGGTAAGTCATTCACCCCACTCTGGTCCTCAGTTTCCTTCTCTGCCAAATGAGGGGATTGTGCAAAATCCCTTCTCTGTGTTTACTTCCCACTTTTGCATTCTATGATTTTAGTGTTAAATAATCACTGTAAATATTGATGCTTCTCAAAATGGTACAATCTGGGGGGAGTCACTGAGTTCTGTTGAATCTGGCTGTGCATTTTTAAGAGCTCATCCATTGCCTGCAGCCAGGTGCCAGACAGCAAAAACCTTCTCACTTGGTTACGACTAGTAAGACGAACCTGTCCCCCAAACATTAGCAACCAGAATACGTGCTAAGATCCTACATGTTCATGCTGTTGGTGTAGAACCTACTTCAGGGTTTAGCTGGGAAGGAGAAGAAAGAACCCGAAAGCATCCTTGAGCTGCTCTGAGCTTTGAGAAAACCCAGAGCAAAGGTGGTGGGAGAGTGGGAGTGAGGAGCAAAGCCATGGTTGTGATGCAAGCTGGGCAGGGGTCGGGGAGACTCTGCAGTGGGGCGATTTTTCCTTTTCTTCCCAAACCCCTCTGAAGTGTCAGGGACTCTGGCTGGATCATTGGTCCTCATCCTTGTCCTTTCTATAGCTAAGAAATTGACCTGTCGTTCTGTCTTTACAGTCCCTGATAGCACAGCATCCAAATTCAGCAAATCATGAAGTGTCCTGCAGGTCTTTCTCACATCCACAGTGTATTATCTTTGAACGTCACTCCTAGCTTCATAGACCTTACTAGGACTGTCTCCTGCATTTCCTTCGGGGCAGAATTAGTAGAGGCACTGTGTGATCACAGACAGACCCACCCACACAGACACAGACACACAGACACACACACACACACACACACACACACACACACACACATGCTTTGTTCAGTCAGAGCAAGCAGTCCAGGGGGCCCAGGTAAACAATGAATTGCCACATGCTCCCTGCAGCGTGGCTTCCTGATAATGGGCAGGGTTGAAAGCAGGGGCTGTTTTCTGCGGGTCCCCTCATAGGTTCACATCGCTCTCTGCCCATTAAGTGAAACTGGAACAAGCCATTTGGGTGGTTGCAACCACATCTGGCTGAAGTGCCCAGCTGTTACTCTTTCCTCTCTCTGGTTCCCAGTCCCCGTGATGTGGGCTCATTATGGCTGTGATGGTTGCTGATGACATTAACGCACTGTGCTGCTTCTCCATCACACGTGCCATCTGCCCCCATAAGCCCTGTGGGGTAAGTGGTAGGTAATTGTTTCCCATCGGTAGTCAATTTTCTCAGATAAAGGATGCAAGATTCAAAAATAAACATCCGCTCTGAGCCATTGCAATGAGGCCAGTGTGGATCTGGGGGCAGTCACCCCATCTACTACGAGTAGTGGGTGAGGCTGCTTTCCCCGTAATTCAAGTCGAAGGGCAATTTGATTCATTAACAGTGGCTCTGGGAGACGAAGAGGTTCAGAAAGAGAGCAGAGGCAAAAAAAAAAAAAAAAAAAAAATCCCTGAGAGTTCTTGTAAAGCAGCAGGGTCAGTGCAAGAGAGAAAGGGAAAGATGGAGAGAGAAATTGGTGATTCATCAGCGAAGGCTTACTCGTGGATGGGAATGAAAGATAAGAGCCCATGTAGTTTTAGCAGTGGGAAATGGGCTTGGGCTCCATGACCTCAGCTTCTTAGCTGTTGTTAGCTATGGCTTCGGCTGTCTCACCAAGGACCATAGGTTCCAGACCAGAATTGAAAGCGCAGCATGTCAGGGAGTGCCAGGCACGGCTGAGAAAATGGGCACACAGAGAGCATAAGATGGGGTGACGCCAAAGAGGAACCAAAAGGCCAGCTTACGGAAATTATGACAGGAGAAATGTGATTTACCTGCATCCTCCCAGACTCCCAAGATGATTGATAGGGCTTGATTTTTTTTTTATTTTTTTAAGGAAATTGCATCCTGTGGTTCACTTTTAACCTGTTTTCCCTTAAGAACTGCCACACGGCATCCTCGGTTTGACTTTCACCTCCCCTCAAAGCTCACCCCCACATACACCAGTCATTTATTCAACAAATACTTATTGCTCTCCTGCCGGCTGCCAGGCGCTGTTCTCACTGGGAGCTTGCTATGGGCCTCTGGAGCTGGGCAGGCCCAGGTTTGCCATTTGCTGCTGCAAATCTGTAACCCCTCCGAATTTATGTTTTTGAATCTCTACAGTAGGGTAATTGTACCAGTTTCCTGTGATTGTTATGAGAACCAAAGGAGACTATGTGCAGCTCGGGCCAGAGGCAGAAAAGGCCCTCGATAAACATGGGGGCTGAGATGATGAGCATCCCTCCTTTCCCACACCAGACCCGTCTCTTCACATCCTTTCATCCGTGTGGTCCTCTCACGCCTCCTCCACTAGCTGGGGTCTGCTGCCCGCATCTGCTCAGGCCCTGATTTCATACCGACTGTGCCCAACTGCTAGTCCCTACTTTTGGGAATGGCTCCATCCCTCCTCGGGGCAGGGTGAGGGCAGAGCTTTCCTCCCTGGGGCAGCTGAGCTGGTCTGGAGGGGTCGCCTTCCAGCAGCCTTCCTGCCCACCCAGTGCTCCTGAGTTAGGATTCCCTAACACCAGGCTTGTTCCAATTGCAGTCAGTCCCGCTAATTGATTCATGTTATTTTATTTTCTGTACCGGTCGGTGGTTAGGGCCTCAAGCAATTTTATGCAAATTAATGAACTTTATGCAAATGAGGGCATCCCTAGACTAATTGCACACAGAATGGAAGCTTTGTGGGCACCTCTCCCATGCAAGTGTGCCCTGACTCCTTCTCATCCTTTAAATCACTCCCAAACTCCCCCAGCTCCACAAGCCCCCAAGATCAATAGCCTCCCCTTCCACCAGCCTCCCCACCTGCAGGCTCCTCAGCAGCCAGTTTGGAATATTTGAGGTACTGTGTCAGCCCTGTTTGCAAGGGCCGGTGGCTGCCTGGTGTCCCAGGAAACCATAGCCTTGCGGGATACCCCTCCCAGCTTGTTTTTACTTTAAGTCATTTGAATCCCACCCAGCTTCCTTTTCCAATTTTCCCAGGACAGGTGAGACCAGCCCGGGGCAGCCTGGAACCTGCCAGAGGTTTACAAAGCTGACCTGATGTGGCCACTTTGGGTAAGAGCAGGGCTGTGTGTGGCCCTTCTATCTCCAGGGGACCCTGTCGCCAAATGTTAGGCCCATTTTTGGTCCCAGCACATTGACAACTAGTCCTCAGGAAGGTGCTATCTTAAGTGGGGTTCCCTAGGAGCAAGCAGAGCCTGAGATAGGAATTGAGGTGTGAGTGGCTTGTTGGAAGAGGGCTCTCAGGAGAAGCCTTCGAGGGAGTGAGGGAAGCAGGATGGGGCAGGGGAAAGCTGAACGGAAGTGGGTTCAGGTAAGTCTTGACTTAGCCTGATCCCTTGGGGAGCTCTGGAGTTGCCCACCTTGAGGCAAGGGGGTGGGTTTGTACCACTTCCAGCCCCTGCTTAGAGAGGCATTGGCTGCCAGTAGCCCCAGGGGGCAGAGGTGGTAATCTCCCAGGCATTTGGGGGCAAGGGGGTTCAGCCAACACGGCAGTTGGGGGATGGGTGTGCCAGCCCAGGTCAGGCACCAATGTGCATCTCTACAAGCACCAAATGAAATGCTAGGTCATGACCACTGAGATCAAAGCCTTTCCATTTCTTTGTTTGTTTAACCTAATTTAACATCCCTGTAAAGCAGGCATTTAAATCATCCCCATTTTATAAATGTGCTCAGGGCAAGTTGCCACCTTCTTCCAAGGTCATATGCCCAGTGAACCTCCTAGACAGAAGAGGGATTTGAACTTGGACTCACTGACTTTCCCTGGGGGGGCCTGACTGGCCTGGCATGGGCCAGGACCTTTGTATCCAGCCCCTCAGTTGTCCAAGGTCAGTATGTGCCACTTCAGAGCTCTTACACACCTAGCTTTTCTCAAGAGCCCTCTTTCCCTATGGCTCCTTTTTACAGAATCCTTCATGGAAATGTGTGCAGGGGGGTATCGGAAGTACTGAGGTCATAGGAGACACGAAGCAGAGCCCAAGCTTTCCCATCCTCTTTCCCCCTTCCATCCTGCTCCTTCCTCTCCTCCTAGAACCCGTGGTCCCATTTCTTCTTCCCCTCTCACCCCTTCTCCTCCCTTCTTTCCCCTCTTGGACCCCTTACCCCGCCTTCCTTTCCTCCTCCTCTCTCCCCTTTCACTCCCTTCCCTCCAGCTTTGCCTTCCCCCTCCCCCTTCCTCTTCCCCCTCCCTTTGCCTGCCTTTCTCCTCCCCCTCCTCCTCCCCCACTCTCCCTTGCCATTCCTCCCTTCCTTTCCCTTCCCTTTCCACCTCCTCTTTCCCCTCCTCCTTTCCCTCTCGCGCAGCGCATCACCTTTCCGTTCCTTTCCACCCTCTCTTATTTCCCCCTCCTTTTTCTTCCCCTCCCCCCATTTCCACCCCCATCACCTCCCTTCCCCTTTCTTTCCATCATCTTCCTATTCCCTTCCTTCTTTACCACGCCTTCACTCCCTCACCCCCTCCCCGCCCCACTGCCTCCCAGAGGGCCGACACCCCCTCCCCAGCCCTTGCCCTTAGATGAGCCAAAGTCTGTCCGTCTCAGCCCAGGACGGATTATCCAGACTAGGGTGCGAGGCACGCTCTGCACTGAAGGCAGCATCTCAGCTCTGGCCGCTCCCGCCCTCTTCCCGCCCTCTCCCCGCCCGCTGGGGGAGGGGAGCGGGAAGGGAGGCCCTGGGCCTCCCTGAGTCCGGGCTGGCGCTTGGCTCGCCGGGCACGCAGAGATTTCGATCAGCCCGGGCCCACTTGGAGACGGTAGCTGGATCCGCCTCCGCATGGCAGTCTAGCTCGAGAGAGGGCGCAGGCGGGGAACTGAGTGAAACCGCGGCTGGAGGGGATCACTGTATCGTGACTCTGGGAGCAGCCTGCTGCCAGGCAGCCCCCCCCACCCCCCGGGGAATGGACAAACGAGGAGCACGCTGAGAATCCACGTGGCTGCAAGAAGCTAAAAGTAAACCGTGTCGGTGGGTTCTCCGCGCATGGGCCCCACGCTCCCCTCCCTTTGCATCAGCAGCAAAGTCCGAGTTAACCTGCCCTCCTCCCCGAGAGGTGTTCCCAGTGCTGGGCAGCTGGCCAACGAGTGTAATCATTAAAGCCAATATTGAAAGAGCGCTTACCATGTATCCGGCGTTGTGCGAAGTCGTCCCATTTTACAGATAAGTAAATGGAAGCATATTGAAATTAAGTCACACAGCCGGCAAGTTGTAGAATTCAAACACAGGAGGTCTGCCTCCAAAATCTGGATCCCTAAGGACAGCACTGACAGCCTCCCTGTGCTCAATCAAGATGCCCCAGAGGCTCAGAGAATGGATGAGAGAATGATCTGGAAACACTTTTCCAAATCAGCAGCCAGAGAGGCAGTCCCATTTCTCTAAGGAAGGTAGTCCTACTGATGGTTCTGGCCAAACCTTAAGCCATCGGAAAACTATTTCCCCAGGGGCAGGAAAAAAACTGCATTTCTTCTCTCTTTGGAGCTTGTCTTGGGACCCCCCCCCCTCACACCACTGCCTTAACCTTATATGCTGCCGTCCCCAGCGCTCCATCCCTGTGGGTGACAGCGTAACCTACAACCCCTGCCACTCTTCCCACCATCGCCGGGGTGACTGGACATCTGGAATGAGTCATGAGGGGCACAGCTTTGCCATAAAGGAAGACAGCGCATCACCATGTGTCCTACATCGTCCCCTATGAATGGGGCTCAGAACTGACACCCTCCAAGATCCCTTCTCATTTAGGCGCTGTGATAATAGCAGCCATTTGTTGAGGCTTCCCTCTGTTCCAGTCTCCTTATAAACATAACTCCCTCCTTCTCCTCCTCCCAGCACCTCTAAAAGACAAGTGTCATTATCCCCGCTTTAGAGGTAGGAAAACTGAGACTTGGAGAGGTTAAGTGACCTCCTGGCCGAAGGTCCCGGCAGGAAGTCTCCTGACTCTCAAACCTCTCCTTTCCCCACATCTTGTCTCCCTGCTGGGGTCAGAGAAGAGCTCTGAGGTCAGCCTCCAAGCACCTCCCACTCCAATTTGTCAACCCTCGGCAGGGCCACTGTGTCTCTCCCGCAGCCCTCCTCCCCGCTCCTCCCGCCTCTCCCTCTCCCTCTCCTTCCTTTCTTCTGATTTTCCAAAAGTTCAATTTCCACCTGCCCTTAGTTGGGGTGCCCAACTAAGGGCAGGAATGGGAACATCCCCTCTGCTCAAAGTGGGGGCAATTGGGATGGCAGAGGGAAGGGTCCCATTGCTTTCCCCCCATCATCACTCTCAGTCCTGACAGTTACCCAGTTGTAATAGGATTCACATCTAAAGCTGGAGGTATCACGGGGCTGAGGGCACCGCCAGAACATGTGTGAGAGCGAGTGTGCCTGTCTGAGTGCACGGGAGAGCGTGTCTGGAGTGGGTGTGCGCCTGCACGCCCAGCAGTATCTGTAACAGGGAGCAGAGTAGATTTGAGCAGATCAGGAAAGGACGTTTCCTGCAGGCTCGTCCGGCACTCTGTTTTCATGGCGATGCAGATAGCTGAAAGCTGGAGCTGGAGAGCTGGGTGGCTGAGGGCTGTGCACACCCCAGCTTCCTGGGGCCCATCTTCCAGCTTCCCGCAGAGCTGAGAAGCAAGGCTCTGGGCTGCCTTTACACTGGAATTGTATTTTGTTTGCTTGGAGTGTCCGAAGGGGCCCAAGCCAGAAAGGAAGGCTGGGACTGGCAAACCTCATGGGAGTTCTGGGTAGGAGGAGGGAGAGGGAGGAATCCTGAAGATCAGACTTCCCCACCCCTAACCAGAGCAGATGCCTTTGACTTCTGGGACCTCAGCGCTGGGGAAGTGTGTTGAGAGGATGTGCAGCGGCTGCTTAAACTCTGCAGGAAGACTTTGGCTGGGACCTCCCAGCCAGTTGCCTCAGCATGGAACTAAGGGAGGAGGGAGAGGCAGGAGTGGCCGGTTATCTTGTTGTAGGAGGACTCAGATTGCATAAGCGCTTGTTCCCAAAGGCCTTGGGAAACCTCTCTGTGTGGTCCAGCGCCTCACCCTCACCCCCCTGTCCCTGCCAACCGAGCTGGACCTCGCTGCATTCTCATTACAAGGGCTGCCATCTGCAACACAGGCAAGGGCGAGGTGCTTCCTCTCCCGCTGGTGTGCTGAGAAATTAGGTCCAGGGGCACATCAATCTCTTTCACAGCACAGTTATGTGCTAAGAACAGACAGCTTCTGACAGGGAACCCACCAGCAAGTGGCAAAACGCCTCTCTCAGATACAGTCTTGGATATTGTAGACGCATGCTTCCAGAAGGCAGAGACCGAGGCCTAATCCCAGCAGACGTGCGTCTCCATCCCTTCATCGCCGCTCTGCTCTGGCACACACACTGGAGTTATTAGGGGAAGTATCAATATAATGATAAGGCCACTGAGTGGCCTCTATGTGTCCCATGGCCAGGAAGAGAGGAAAGCTGGGGACATCCGTGTTTCAGATTTCTGAACATACCCTGGGAGCTGGAGCGACCCTGGAGATTCCCATGCCCGGGGCCCAGCAGAATTTCTGGAAACCAGAACGCTTCCCGAGTCTTTGTCCCCATCCCGATCTGACCTGTGTGGGCAAGATTTGCTAGAAGGAAAGCTTTTGCTGCCCCCCACTCAGAGTTTTCTTTCAGGCAGTGCCTCCCCACCCCCATTTACAGGAAAGATGAGGGATGGAGTCTTAGAGAAAAGTGCCCCCTGCATCCATCCTCCCCTCTCATCCAAGACTGCGTCCCTCCAAGAGGGCTGAGTCAGCCTGGCCAAGGCCCGCCTCCTTGAGGCCCTTGCTGACTCCAGCTTCAGAGTGGATTTATATTGAAATTCAAATGAGATCGAGGTTATCCAGGGTGAGTGAGGCTGCTCCTCATCCCTCCTTTCTCTGGAGGGGGCTGCAGACCGTAGATCTTAACCTTCATCAAGAATTGTTTTTGAAAGCAGAGTTAGACAGGATGGAGTAGATACAGGCCAGGGTAGGAGGGGGAGAGGCCCTTGTGGTCCATTCAAACCCTGTGGTTGCAATTCCTTAGCTAAAAAGAATAGGAACAGGGCACTTCCGACTCTCATCTGAACACCTGTGTGCCCTTGAGATCTTCAGGAGGCTTCTGGAGAGAGCTCACCACTGCTGTGCACGCAGGCATAGGCTGGGTGTGAACCCCAGACCCATTCCAGTCATCAGATCGGGAATTGAACTCAGCACAGTGGGAAGGGCATAAGCTTCATGGCCTCTGCTGGCCGAGACTGCTGTTTTAATTTTCAGCTGCACGTCTTCTTTTACCACCTGAAGCAGTAGCCGGTCTCTGGGTTCTTCCTAAGCAGACAGAATGCAGTCTGATGACCCCGGGAGCATCCATGCAGAAGCACACTGGCCAGGACTAAAAGCCTAGTGCCTTCTGCCCTGGAGTCGGCCCCATTTCCTGAGACCCCGGGCAGACCCGGCCAGGCCAGGCAGTGCTGCCGAAGTCTGGCCTCCAGTCTGCGGGATTCCAGCAAGGTGCCATTTCCATATTCTCTGGCAATAACTAATTAGTGATTATAAAGCTCTTTGAAATATGAAGTGCTGCATGATAATATCTGTAATGAGCCTGATTCTTTCCCTCTTGCATGCAAGGCGAGGGGGTAGGTTTAACACCCATTAGGGTGAGTTGGGCTGCAAGGCAGCTTCTTCCCCAAGGGGCATGAGAGTCCTGGTCTGATCAAGTGGTCCTGGGAGAGCAGCCCACTGGCAAAGCAGCACTTTGATGCCCGCCCTCCTCCAATCTTCTAACCGCTCCCATCAGCTGCTTACCAGCTTCCGAATTACCGTCTCCTGGGTGGGAGAAGGAGCGGGGCAGTGGATGGTGGATGGAAAGGGGAGAAGAGAAAGGTGGAGTCGGGGTGAGGAGAATGAGTTGGGCTTGTGGTCTCCTTAATGTGACTTAGAATTTCATATTAATATATCACTCAGAAAAAAATTAATGAGAAACGTGAAGAAAATAAGATAATGAATATGATAATATATGGGGAGTGCTTTGGGCTTCTTGGAACAAAGGTACAAGGAATTATTGCTGTGATTTTCTCATGATGCATATATATTTTTATTAAACTCTAAAAAAAATGCCAGTAGATTCACTTCTTTGCAAAGTACTAATGCCCCGCAGAGGAGTCGTTCTTCAGTTAGTTTCCTGAGCCTCTGCCCACCTCTTGGCTCTTGTTGCTCTTCTGGAGACTTCCAGCTTAAGGGACGCGGAGTGTGGATTAGAACAGTCAGTGGCTTTGCCCGGAGTGTCGGGTGCACACATGCCTGGAAAGATGGCTTTCTGAGCAAGTGGGGCTCAGGAGGGCTGGAGACTGGGATGGCGGGGAATTGAATGCAAAACAGAAATAGAAGTCGGGGTCCTGGCTGCGTGAAAACTTGGGGAAATAGCAACTTACTTGTGTTCAGTCTCCTGGCCGCCCTGCCCAAGGGTCCACTCAGGCCAGACTTCTTTTTAAAGATTCAAGCATCACGGGCTTCCCTGGTGGCGCAGTGGTTGAGAGTCCGCCTGCCGATGCAGGGGACATGGGTTCGTGCCCCGGTCCGGGAGGATCCCGCATGCCGCGGAGCGGCTGGGCCCGTGAGCCATGGCCACTGAACCTGCGCGTCCGGAGCCTGTGCTCCGCAACGGGAGAGGCCACAACAGTGAGAGGCCTGCGTACCGCAAAAAAAATAAAAATTAAAAAAAATTAAGATTCAAGCATCATTAAATATAAGTTCTCAGTTGGAAGGGAACTTTGTGGGGCTACCTTGGCAAGGGACTACAGAGACTAGAATGAAGATGAGACCATCACAATTTCTACTTCTCGCTTCCCTATATACCAGCGGTTCTCACTACACAGTCCCCAGGCAGCAGCCTCAGCACCACCCGGAACTTGTCAGAAATGCACATCCCTAGTCTCCACCCCAGACCCAGTGAATCAGAAATTCTGGGTGTGAGGCCCAGCAATCTGTGTTTTAACAAGTCCTTCAACACACTCAAGTTGGAGAACCCGGACTCGGGAATGAGTTCTGCTCCAGGAAAGAAAAAAAGGGATGGGGTGGGCGGTGCCCTTGGTAAAAGTGCATTAACTATGTGCAAAAGCTAAGTAAGCAATAGGAAGGTCTGGAGACTGAATGTCACAGGTTGGATGTCCCACAAAGCTGACTCTGAGATGGAGTTTAACAAGTGGAATGTCTACGAGGGACTGCCCTTTTTAAAAAAAACTTTTGATTTTATATTGGGGTATAGCCCATTAACATCCATTAACATCCATTCTCCCCCAAACTACCCACCTATCTAGGCTGCCACATAACACTGAGCAGAGTTCTCTGTGCTACACAGTAGTAGGTCCTTGTTGGTTATCCATCTCAAATATAGCAGTGTGTACATGTCAACCCAAACTCCCTAACTATCCCTTCCCCCTACCCTTCCCCCTAGGTAACCAAAAGTTTGTTTTCTACATCTGTGACTCTACTTCTGTTTTGTAAATAAGTTCATTTGTACCCCCCGTTTTTTTTAGATTCCACATACGAGCAATATCATATGATAGCTATCTTTCTCTGTCTGACTTACTTCACTCAGTATGACAATCTCTAGGTCCATCCATGTTACTGCAAATGGCACAGTTTTGTTCCTTTTTGTGGCTGAGTAATATTCCATTGCATATATATATATATATATATATATATATATATATATACCACATCTTCTTCATCCATTCCTCTGTCGATGGACATTTAGGTTGCTTCCATGTCATGGCTATTGTTAACAGCGCTTCAGTGAACATTGGGGTGCATGTATCCTTTTGGACCACGTTTTTCTCCAGATATATGCCCAGGAGTGGGACTGCAGGGTCATATAGTAGCTCTGTTTTTAGTTTTTTAAGGAACCTCCATACTGTTCTACATAGTGGCTGTACCAATTTACATTCTACTAGGGAATGCCCTTGAGATCAGTACCTATGGTGGGGATGGGAGGGTGGGGGGAGGAAGCGGGAGAGGGCAGGAGGAGATGTTGAGTTGTGATCCATGCCTGGGGACAGCCTTAGTGGTCCCGTGGGGAGCTCTGGAGCTTGGATGGCCCGCCAGTGATGCAATGAGTTGAAGTAAGATGGCTAGACCTTTATACCCCATGTCAGATAGTAACTGAGTGTGGGTTGCTCTGGGAGGGGTGTGCTCTTGGCCTAGGCTGAGGCTGTCCCTGAAGGTTCCACCACTGACCAGCTGGGCGACCTTGGCCAAATTTCTCTCTGCCTCTCTGAGTCCGTTTCTCAGTAGGAATTGCTGAGTATTAGATGTAGCTATTCAGAAAGGACCTAGGAAGTTGTAAATGCTTTCATTCATTCAATAAATATTTCTTGAGGGCCAACTGTATGTCAGGCTAGGAATGCCCTCCTCCCTGGCCTTATAAAATTGAGAATCTCATAGAGGGGGGTGGATCAGAAGTCCATAAACACACAAATATTTGACTACAAATTGCGGTGTTACCACACTTTGGAACAGAACAGGCTGTCAAAGAAGGTACAAAGGGACCTAATTTAGATGGGGGATGGTGAGGCGGTCCTCTCTCCAGATGCTACATTTAGTGGAAGAATGAAGGAAGAGGAGTTTTCTAGGGGTGGATGGTCATTTCGAGCTAAAGGAACAGCAGATGCAAAGGGCCTGAGGCAGGAAGGGGCTTGGCTTATTAAGGAGCGAGGGCAAGGATAGAAGGAGCTGGATGCAGAGCCCTGAGGGCTGTGCTAAGGAGTTTGGGTTTTCTGCCTAGTGAAGCAGGAAGCCATCGGGAAGGTTTAAGTAGGGGAGCGACAATGACAATGACTGCTCTGGCTGCTATGTGGAGAGCAGATCATAGAGGCAAGAGTGAGAATAGTTAGGGACAATGGCTAAGTCCTGGTGAGATGACGGTGGCTGGGGCTGGGTGGTATCATGGAGGTGGAGAGCTGTGGGCAGGTTCCAGACACACTCTGGAGGGAGCGCTGATGGGACTTGGTGGTGGTTTGGAAGTGAGGGGTGAAGGAGAGGAAGATGTCAGCTCCGGTTCCTTGGTTTCTGGCTCGAGCAGCTGAGTGGAGGCTAAATGTCTGTTGAACTGAATCGAGGAGGTTCTGAGGCAACTCGGGCTGTTGCAATACAGGCAGCATGGAATTCAGATGGCTAACAGGAAGGAGCCCACTAATGCACAGTGAGAAGGAAAAGGAGGAGAAGAAGGAGGAGGAAGAGGAGAAGGAAGAAAAGCAGATGATGCAGCAAATCATCAACAGCTAATATGCATTGAGTACTTGAACACCAGCTATGTGCTATTCTAAGCACTTTATTATTTTACTATTCTTGACAGCTATTCTATGAAGGCTATAAAATTATTATCCTCATTTTACATGCAAGGAAAAGAGGACCAGAGAGGTTATGTAACTTGCCTGAGGTCACACAGCCAGGAAGTGGTGCAGCCAGGCTTTGAACCAGGCAATGCAGCTTCTGGAGCCTGAGCTTGAACACCCTATACCTTCATGCCCCTCACAATACCAGTTGCTGCTCAACAGGCATCCACATGGACCCCATAAGCCATCTCACATACCTTGTCTCTATCTTTCCACAGCCCTCATTTCACCACTGAGAAACCTGAAGGCTCAGAGGTTCCATAACTTGCCCAAGGTCACTCAACTCGAAAAGGGCTGAACCAGGGTTCAAACTCTAATCTGTCTGACTTCAAAGGCCCTGCTGTAACTACAATACTGCACTTTTCCCCAGAGGCATTCAGACCCTCTTCAAGAGGAAGGAGGCAAAATAAGTTTGTTATATTTCATTCTAATGGCCGGCTTTCATGCCTATGATAGCACAGAGACACGCTGGCTGTCTTCCCCCTCCTATTCCTTGATAGGCTCTCAGAATTTCCTTGGAACTCAAGTCTTCATCCCTCGTCCGTCTATCCATCCTTCAATGCATCCAGCCAGCCTTCCTTGACACGCACCCATGTGCTTAGTTCTGTTCTAGGTCCCATGGTGCATCCAAAATGAATATAACACAGTGTCCCTGACCTTGGGAATTTTGCCATCTAGTTGGAGAATAATAAGAACCACTTGTGTAGGTCTTTTTGGTATCCCAAGCAACTTCCCCTATTTGTACCATTAATTCTTATCATGTTTGGCATGATCCCTTCACAGCTGAGGAGACTGAATTCTGCCAACAACCACATGAGCTTGGAAGAGGATCCCAAACCCCAGATAGGAAGGCAATCTGGCGAGACCCCTGACTGCAGCCTTACAAGATTCAGCAGAGGACCGAGCCGAGCTGTGCTCTAGCTCCTGACCCATAGGAATGGTAAAACTGTACATGATGGCGAGCCACTAAGTGTGTGGAAAATTCGTCTAAATGGCCAAACAATATATCCCATCCCACACTCTCCCCTACAACTGTGACTTTAACATGTATCCCATCAATAGGCGGAGTCTAATTCCCCTCACCTTGACTCCAGATGGGTTTGTGACTACTTTGACAACAGAGGACTGTGGAAGTGACACTGATTTTCAAGACTGGGTCATAAAAGGCGACGCAGCATCCACCTTGTCACTGGATCACATGCTCTTGGAGCCCTGAGCTGTCATGTAAGAAGTCTGACTATGCTGAGGCCGCCATGTTGTGAGGAAGCCCAGGCACTACACATGTGAGAGAACAAAGTTTCCAGCGACCCCAGCCTGCAGCCATTGACTCACTCCCAGCCCTCTAGTCTTTCCAACTGAGGTTCTAGATATCAAGGAGCAGAGACAAGCTATCTCCACTGTGCCCTAACCAAATTCCTCACCCACCGAATCCATGAAGGTAAGAAAATTGTTGTTGTTTTACATTACTAAGTTTGGGGGCAGTTTGCTACACAATACTAGTGATCAGAAAACAGACCAAACCCCAAATCCATGGAGTGGGAAAGGAAACTTTGCCTACTCCAATGTTCAGATTCACATGGCAAAGGGCATACATGTATAATTTTCAAATAGCAAGGGCCTGAAGGTTTGGGAGCAATACCATGATCTATCAGACAGCCTTGTATCCAATTATATTAAGGATTCAGCTGAGGCCCAGAGAAGGTTTGTACTTTGTTCATAATCACACAGCATCAGCATCAAGGCTTCAGAGCCAGCCCTGGTGGGCGTCTAGGACTATCCATATCTGTGTGTTTGCCACACCCAGAGCTGGAACTGGTTGATTAAACTTGACCTGAGGATGACCTTCCCAGTGAAAGAGGAACCCAGTGAATGTACCCTGAATGATTTCCTTAGCTCTTAAAAGCCTGGGCTGGTACCTGTTGTAAATGGTTGTGCAGTATCGATATTTATTGGATTTTGCACCCTGTGAGTCGGTTTTGTGCCTGCACACCCGTGATGGGTCACCTTTTTTTTTTTTTTTTAAGATTATAAATGTAACATGCAAAAACCATATTTGTTACACTTATACATATTTATATCATACATTTGCAGTATATAGAAGCACTCAGAATATATATTATTTATAAGCATTGCTGCATCTCAGGTTTGTTAGAAAGGCTCAGAATGAGAGTGTGTTTGTAAAGTGCTCCAGGGTCCTCTGGGATGAGGGCAGCTATGTAAGTGTAAGTCATTATCATTAAACTAAACTGCCTTCCTCCGATTACTGACAGCACCAAAGAGGTTCTCCCAACTCCCCGGCCCCTGCACACGGCCTGGTAATGCTGGGGTAATATAAAGATAATATTCCTGTAATAAGTGCCTTGCAGCATTTACACTTTTATTAGCAACGGCCATATTGTAAGGAAGGGAGAGGCTCCCAGAAGTTAGCCAAAGGGTTGGTGAGGAAGGCGGAACACTCAGAAAGGCAAAGCAGAATTTTGGGTCCAAGCTAAGCGTGGGGCTGTGTAGCATGAGGTAAAATTGTTGCTCCTCATCCCCACCCACAGAGCCGCTTTTCAATTTCAGTTGATCCTCAAATAGGCTGCTGAGTCCAGCTAAATGGGATACTGGGTGGTGTGTAATTGATACAGGGGGCTTCTGGAATTCTAGTCCCAGGGACACCCTATTGCATTTTAAGTGGCCTCCAAACTGAGGGGAGGCCCCAAATTGATGGCCGAAGCCCTCACTTTGATTGGGGTGTAATGGAGAGGGCCACAAAGCCATGGACTTCCCAGAATGAAATTAATCTCCATGACTGGATGGCTTCATTGGTTGCCTCCACGTAACCTATGATCGAGCATAAAAGTAAGAAGGAGCTTCTGAATGGTTCTTGTATTTTACAATGGGCCCCTTTCCTCTTAGAGTTGCATCTGTGTTACACTTGCTGCAGGTTGCATAGGTCTTCTGGCCATATACATGTGATGTGGAGAAGCCTGTTATTTTATTTATTTATTTATTTATTTATTTATTTTTTGCGGTGCGCGGGCCTCTCACTGTTGTGGCCTCTCCCGTTGCGGAGCACAGGCTCTGGACCCGCAGGCTCAGCGGCCATGGCTCATGGGCCCAGCCGCTCCGCGGCATGTGGGATCTTCCCGGACCGGGGCACAAACCCGTGTCCCCTGCATCGGCAGGCGGACTCTCAACCACTGCGCCACCAGGGAAGCCCGAAGCCTGTTATTTATAGATCTTGTGTCTCAGGGTGTTGGGAAATCTAAGAGTTACATCCACCATCTCATTTGACCTTTCTAACATCTCCGTGAAGCTAGCCTTAGCTATCACCCCCATTTTATAGATATGGAAACTGAGGTCCTGAAGGGTTGAGTGAGTGGACCAAAGTGTTATGTCAGGAAGAGTCAGAACTGGAATTCAGGAATTTTGACCTGAGGTCAGCAGCCCATTCGTTCAGGCTGTCCTGTCAAGGGAGGATTTGTACAGCAAAAGGGGACCTACCTTCCACAATTTTGCTTTGGAGGAGACAAAATCAGAAGGCAGAGGTCCAAGGTACTGGTTATCTATCACTGCGTAACAAACCACTCCAAACTTAATGGGGTAACACAGCAGCAGCCATTTTATCATTACCCCTTGTGGTTCTGGGGTGACTGGGCTTGGCGAAGCAGCCTCTTCAGCCGCTGCAGTCAGATGGCTGGAGGAGGGGACGTCTTGAAGGCTTCTTCTCTCAGATGTCTGCTGCTTGGGTTGGGAAGACTC
Source organism: Kogia breviceps (assembly GCF_026419965.1). Classification (NCBI taxonomy): domain Eukaryota; kingdom Metazoa; phylum Chordata; class Mammalia; order Artiodactyla; family Physeteridae; genus Kogia; species Kogia breviceps. Next base: position 100,642,059 of record NC_081330.1, on the reverse strand, counting down.
CAACAGCTGGGGGCTGGCACAGCTGGGCTCCTGCTCTTTCTGTGTGGTCTCTCCATGTGGTCCCTTCAGCATGATGACTTCGGGACAGCTGGATCTCTTCCGTGGCCACTCAGGGTACCCAAGGTGGCTGTCCTTCAAGAGAGAGCCAGGTGGGGCTTCCCTGGTGGCGCAGTGGTTGGGAGTCCGCCTGCCGATGAAGGGTACACGGGTTCGTGCCCCGGTCCAGGAGGATCACACATGCCGCAGAGCGGCTGGGCCCGTGAGCCATGGCCGCTGAGCCTGCGTGTCCGGAGCCTGTGCTCCGCAACGGGAGAGGCCACAACAGTGAGAGGCCCGCATACCGCAAAAAAAAGAGAGAGAGAGAGAGAGAGAGAGAGAGAGAGAGAGCCAGGTGGAAGGTGTATGGCCTTTTATCATCTAGCCTTGGAAATCACCCAGCATCAATTTTGGTTACTTTTCGAGCTCTTTGTTAGATGTGAGTCATGAAAGCCAGCCCAGCCTTAAGGGGAGGGAGTGAGGCTCCACCCTGTCCTGGGGGGACTGTTGCAGAATTTGGAGGCCTCTTTTAAAACCACCACAGTTTTGTTCAGACCACTGCTCCTTGAGGCTCCTTCCAGGAACCCCAAGCAGGACTCAGGCAGGGATTAATCGCCCACCTCCCAACCTTTCATCCCACCTGCCTCCAAACCGGCCAAACTGCCCTCGGCTCCAGCATGATCTGATAAGGCCACCTGGGCACTGTCTGCTTGTGTGTTGATGATGTCAGAAGGCACAGCCGGGCCAGGCTCCCAGGGGCGACCTGTGTCGTGGTTAAGGAACCACAGCGACCCATCATCAAAAGCCCCTGGACCAGAGCTGCTGAGAAGGTGTGTTTGCCTTTTGGCTGAGATGCTTTAAAACCCCAGCGACTCGGTTTCATTTTGAACCTGACAGATAAAAGGCCGACTTTGACTGAGAATATTAACTTTCTGGCTCCCGCCCAAGAAAGCTGAACAGATGAGGAAATAATATAAAATAAAAGGCGTCTGCAAACACTGATTGTCGGCTGCTTTCCATAAAATACGCCCACTGTTATGTGTAACACTCTCCGAGTCTTTCATTTCTTGGCCCCCTCCCTCTTTTTCGCTCCCGGTACCAAAGGAACTGCCTTCTTTTATTTAGGAAAAAAAAAAAAAAAAAAAAAAAAAAACCCAGACAGAGAGGAAAGGGTGCGTGTGCTAAAAACAGCCCCTCGTTCCTCTCCTGGAGGCGCCAAGCAGGTGCGCCCAGAGGCTAACGCTTCTCGCTCCTTGATGAGGATCGTGGATGGTCCCTGGACCAGCCCCGCACGAACCTGGCTTCTGAGGCCCAGGAAGAAGGCTGTTCCTCAGGACCAGCCCCTCCCTGGGCCTCTACTTGCAGCTGCTTTCAGATGGCCAGGGGAGCAACTTCTAGCTGTGAGGTCTCCTCCAGGCAGTGCAGAGGGCCTGGAAAGTTCTCCTGCAGCCGCTCATGGACTGCCCTCGTGGACTGCCCGTGACTGGCCCTCTGAGGCCCTCTGGGAAGAGAGGGGAGGGATGCTGAGAGCAGAGGCTTTGGGAAGTGTTCTACATGGCACCTCTCCAGTCCCCACTCCGTGGCTGCTGCTGTCTCTGTGGTTGCCCCTTAATTGGGGGCATGAGACCTGGACTGGGAGGGACCTCACTTGTCATGCCTTGACCTGAAACTTTAGAAAATCGGATGATTCATGTATTGGGTTGGCCAAAAAGTTCGTTTGGGTTTTTCCACAAGATGTTATGGGAAAACCTGAACGAACTTTTTGGCCAACCCAATATTCGTTTGCTCTGGCTGCTGTAACAAAGTAACCCACACTAGGGGGCTTAAACCACAGAAATGTACTGTCTCACTGTTCCAGAGGCAGGAAGTCTGAGATCAAGGTGTGGGCAGGCTTGGTTCCTTCTGAGGGGAGGATCTGTTCCAGGCCTCTCTCCTTGGCCTGTAGATGGCTGTCATCTCCCTGTGTCTTCACATGGTCTTCCTTCTGTGCTATCTGTGTCCCAACTTCCTCGTCTTCTAAGGGCAGTTGTATTGGATTTGAGCCCACCCTAAGGACCTCATTTTATCTTAATCACTTCTATAAAGACTCTGTCTCCAAATGTAGTCACTTTCTGATGTCCTGAGGGTTAGGGTTTCAACATATAAATTTGCAGAGGACACAATTCAACCCATAACAACTCTGTAGCCTAAAAAGAAAAGTTACAATCGGCGGTGGCCCTCAGCTGTGTTTCAGAGCGGCAGTCTAGTCACAGCACGCTGCTTGATGGACACCCCACACCTTTCATCACCCCGCTTTGGCCTGTCACCTCTGCTGTTTGTCCACCTTCCCCACCTGGATCAGTGGAGGCCCAGACCTTGCAGGCAGACAGCCAAGGGGCTACTTGCAAAGCAGGATACTTGAGGGCATCAACTCCCTGCACTGCCACCCTGCCCACTGCACAGTGGGCCTGGTTCATGACGGAAGCCCTCTTGGCTGTCTAGAAAGATCAGATCAGTAAGGATAGCAAGAACCCGAAGGTGGCTATCGGACTGGAGCACCTCCCATGCATGGTCAGAGCAACAGACAGAAACTGCCGCCAACTCGAGCTGGGATACTGGGTGTGTCACCATAGTTCTCCACACCTAATTTTTTTAATCTATAAAATGAAGAAAAGGAAATCTGTCCATTTGTGATCTGAAACCCTACTGAGTGGGTCCAGCCTACGAGAGTCTGGCTGGCTTCATGAGGTCCAGCCATCCAGTGGGTCACCTGACGTGAGAGTGGCTCTTCTTCCACAGACCTCAGGGGAAAAGGCCAGATGTTCCCATGAAGCCAAGACAGTGACCCTCTGCTTGCCCCACCCATTACAGGCATACACTCCCGAGTCTTGGGAATCCAGGGGCTCAAAGCAGTTGTGAGACCTCTGAGTCAGCCTTCCAGTGAGCAGAATGGAGGGGAAATATAATCGCTCCAAGAGCAGCCTTGTTGAACTTTTTTTTTACTGCAACAGTAAGAAATTCTCATCACAACCCCTAACACGCACACGCACGCACACGCACGTGCACACACACACACACACACACACACACACACACACCACAACCTGTACATTCAAATTATGCCCAGAACCGACCACTTTTCCCCACCATCACTGCTTCCACTTTGGTCCAGGCCACCATCATCTGTCACCAGGTTTATCTGAGAAGCCTCCTAACTGGTTTCCCTGCTTCATCCTCCCTGCACTCCATCACCCGGTTCCGTCATTTCTCAACCCGGCAGTAAGAATGAGTCTATTAAAAGGTTAAGTCAGACTGTGTCACTCCCTGGCTCAAAACCCTCTCATGGCACAACTCAGAGGAAAGTCCAAGTCCTCCCAGGGACTGACCAGGTCCTTTGCCACCTCTGTCCTCACCTCCTCTTCTTGCCCTCACTCCCCGTGCTCCAGCCATACTGACCTCCTCGTTCCTCACACATGCCAGGGCCTTCCTGATTCTTCTGCTGAGGACCTTTTTCTCCACTTTGTTGGCTGTTTCTGAAAAGGCTATGGTTGGTGGGAAGGGTGTCCAGCTGTCTTCTCAGGAGCCATGGGGAGAGTTAAAGTCCCTTCAGTTCAGGATCCCCCGTGCCCACCTCTGCCCTGCCCACAGAATGCCGAAAAGGGCCAGTGTCTGCTCCTTGCAACTTCATTAAAAATCAGTTGGCCATGCTGCTTTGAGTTTATTTCTAGATGCTCCATTCGGTTTCGTTGATCTATGTGTCTATCCTTTGCTAATACCACACTGTCTTGATTATTATAGCTATTGAGTGAGACTGAAAATGGAGAATTATCATACTTGGTACCTTTATTCTTTTTCAAATTTGTTTTAGCTCCTCTAGTTCCTTTGTCTTTCTGTATGAGTTTTAGAATCAGCTTGTTTGTATGTACAAAAATCTTGCTGGGGTTTTGACTGGTGTTGCATTAAATCTATAAATCATTTCATTGAGAATTGATGTATTTATTATGTTGAACTTTAACAATCCATAGGCATGGTCTATGATTCTGTTTCTCCAATTCTTTTAGGTTTTCTTTGATTTCTTTTATCACTGCTTTGTATTTTTCAGCATACAGATCCTGTACCTATTTTGTTATATTTATGCCTAAAAAGTTCATTCTTTTGGAATGATTATAAATTATACTGCTTTCTAAAGTTTTCATTTACAATTTTACAATGCCAGTGCATAGACTTACAGTTTATTTTCCTATATTGACCTTATATCTGCACCCTTGCTATTATTAGTTCTAGGAGGTTTTGTTTTGTTTTACAGATTCCTTGGGATTTTCTATGTAGGCAATCATGTTACCTGTAAATAGGGACAATTTTATTTCTTCCTTTCCAATACATAAACCTTTATTTCTTTTTCTTGCCTTATTGCACTGCTCAATCCACTGGTGTTGAATTGGAGGGGTAATTGTGGACATCCTTGCCTTGTTCCTGATCATAGGGAGAAAGCAATCCATCTTTCATCATTAAGTATGATGTTAACTGCAGGGTTTTTGTAGTTACCTCTTTATCAGGTTAAAGAAGAGCCCTTCTATTTCTCGTTTGCTGAGATTTTTTTAAAAATCATGAATAGATATTGAATTTTATCAAGTACTTTTTCTGCATCAATTGATAGGATCTTGTGGTTTCTCTTCTTTAGACTGTCAATATTGTGAATTACATTTATCTATTTTTTAACATTGCGCTTCTGAGCTAAATCCCACTTGGTTGTGCTATGGTTTTATATATTGATGGGTTCAATTTGCTAATATTTCATTGAGGATTTTTGTGTCTATGTTTATGAGAAATATTAGTGTGTAGTTTTCTATTTTTCTACCCTCTTTGTCTTTGGTATCAGAGTAGTGTTGGCCACACAAAATGTGTTGGGAAGTGTTCCATGCTCTGCTATTCTCTGGAAGATATTTTATAGAATTGATGTTATTTCTTCTTTAAATGTTTGGTAGAATTTACCATCTGATCCTAGAGATTTCTCTTTTGGAAGGTTTTTAATGACAGCTTTAATTTCTTAAATAGTTAATTGACTATTCAGATGATCTATTTCATCTTGGGTGAGTTTTGCTAATTTGTGATTTGCAAGGAATTGGTTGGTCCATTTTATCTAAGTTATCAAATTCATATGCATAGAGTGGCCCATATTATTCCCTTATTATCTTTTTAATATTTGCAGAGTCTGTAGTGAAATTCCCTCTTTCTTCTCTGGAATTGGAAATTTGTGTTTTCTCTCTCTTTTTCCCTTTTTTTTCAGTCCTGCTAGAGATTTATCAATTGTTTTGATCTTTTCAAAGAACTGGTTTTTGGTTTGATTGGTTTTATCTATTGCTTATTTGTTTTCCATTTCATTGATTTCTACTCTTTATTATTTCCTTCCTTCTGCTTGATTTGGATTGTTTTTCTTTTTCTAAGATGGGAGCTATTGGTTATTATTTGAGAACTCTCCTTTTCTAATGTAAGCATTTAATGCTATAAATTTCCCTCTAAGCACTGCCATAGATATATCACACAAATTTCAATATGTTGCCTTTTTATTTTCATGCAGTTCAAAATATATTTAAAATTTCCCTGATATTTCCTTTTTGATCCAAAGATTATTTAGAAGTATGTTGTTAACTTTCCCAGTGTTTGATGCTTTTCCTTTTACTTTTCTATTACTGATTTTTAGTTTAATTCCATTATGGAATGAGAGCACACTTTGTATAATTTCAATTCTTTTTTTAAATTTGTTAAGACTTGTAGTATACTGTCTATCTTGGTGAATGTTTCATGTTCACTTGAAAAAACTGTGTATTCTCCTGTTTTGCATGGAATATTCTATAAATGTTGATTAGATCCAGTTGTTTGACATCATTGTTTAATCTATATGCTTGCTGGTTTTCTGCCTACCAGTTCTATCTATTAAGTGTTGAAAAGTTTCTAACTATAATTGTGGATTTGTCTGTTTTTCTTTTCAGTTTTGTCAGTTTTTGCTTCATGTAGTAGAAACTCTTGTTAGGTGCATGCACATTTAGCACTGTTCTGTCTCCTTGGAGAATTGATCCTTTTACTGTTATGTAATGTCCCTCTTGATCTTTGGTAATTTTCTCTTCTCTGAAAACTCTTTTGTCTGATATTAATAGAGCCACTCCAGCTTTCTTTTGATTAGTGTTTGCATGGTACATCATTTTTCTCCTTTAATTTTTACCCTACCTGTATCGTTATATTTGAAATGAGTTTCTTGTAGACAGTGTATAGTTGGGTCATGTTTTTCTTTTATTTATCAATTCTGACCATCTTTCTTTTAATCAGTGTTTTTAGACCATCTGTATTTATGTAATTATTGATATGTTTGATTAACCCTACCATTTTATTATTTGGTTCCTATTGGTTCCCTCTGGCTTTTGTTCTTCTGCTTGCCCTTTCTTGCCTAACTGGGGGTTATTTGAACATTTTTTAAGTAAAGCCTTTATTTTAGAAAACGTTTAGATTGACAGAAAAGTTACAATGATAATACAGAGAGTTCTCATATCCCTCACCCAGTTTCCTCTAATGTCAACAGCTTATATTACTATGATGTTTGTTAAAATCAAGAAACCAAAAATTGGCACATTTTTATTAATTAAACTCCAGGATTTATTTAGATTTCAGCAATTTTTCTACTCATCCCGTTTTTCTTTTCTGAGAGTCAATCCAGAATACCACACTGCGTCGAGTCATAGTATTATTTGAAATTTTTGGTATTCAATTTTAATTTATCTATTGTGATTTTGACTGTATCTCATATACTTATTTAGTGGATGCTCTGGGTATTATAAAATATATACATAACTTTTCACCATCAATTTGGAATGAATGATTTGCCACTTTAATTGGGATGTACAAAATCTACCACTGTTTAAAATCTTTTACCTTCCCTCTTCTGTGCTGTATCCATCTTGTATATTATATCAATGTGTATCAAAACCCCCAGAAGATAACGTTATAATTTTTGCTTTCAATGGTCAAACATATTTTAAATATCTCAAAATAGAAGAATAATCTATTATATTTACTCAGATGTTGACCATTTCTGTTGCTCTTCCTTTATTTCGGATATTCCAAGTTTTCTTCTGTTATCATTTCCTTTTGGTTTGAAAAACTTCCTTTAGCAATTCTTTGAGAGCTCTGTAGTTACAAATTCTCTTAATTTTCTATCATCTGAAAATATCTTAATTTCACCTTCATTTATTTCTGAAGTATACTTTTGCTCAATTTAGAATTGTGTTCACAGGTTTTTTGTTGTTGTTGTTTTTAGCACTTTAAAAATGTTGTGCCACTTCCTTTTGGCCTCCATCATTTGTGTGAGCTATCTGCAGTCATTCAAATTGTTAAATTGTTGTTTCCCTATAGGTAATGCTTTGTTTTTCTCAGGCAGCTTTCAAGAGTTTTTCATTTTTAGTTTTCACCAGTTTATGAGGTGTCTAGCCATGGATTTCTTTGGGTTTGTCCTATTTTGGATTCACTCTGCTTCTTGAATACATAGGTTTATGTCCTTTGCCAAACTTGGGAAGCTTTCAGCCATTATTTCTTCAAATATTTTCTCAGTGTTGCACTCTTTCTCTTCTCCTCTGGGTCTCTGATGACATAAATGCTAGACCACACAGCTCCCTGAGGCTCTATTCATTTTTTTCTAGTATTTTTTCTGTCTGTTTTTCAGATTGGATAGTTTCCATTCATCTATCTTTACATTCACAGACTCTTTTTGCCCAACCTCTGCTATAGTCTCTTCTCAGTACAGCAGCCAGAATGATCCATTTAAAGCTGAAGTTGGAGCAATTCCTTCTTCTGTTTGGAACCCTCCATCTCGCTTAGAGTCAAAGCCCTCAAAATGTCCTTACAGAGTCCAAGTTTTGCAGTGGCCTAAGGGGACCTACACAATCTGGCCCTTACTGCCTCCCTAGTTTCATCTCATAGTTCTAGCCTCCCTTGCTCATTTGATTCTGGCCACATTGGCCTCTTTGCTGTTCCTCTATTTATTTTAAATTAAAAAAAAATTTTTTTTTTGGCGGTACGTGGGCCTCTCACTGTTGTGGCCTCTCCCATTGCAGAGCACAGGCTCAGTGGCCATGGCTCACGGGCCTAGCCGCTCCACGGCATGTGGGATCTTCCTGGGCTGGGGCACGAACCCATGTCCCCTGCATCGTCAGGCGGACTCTCAACCACTGCACCACCAGGGAAGCCCTGCTGTTCCTCTAATACTCCAGCATGCTTCTGCTTCCTAGCCTTTGCACTGGCTGGTCTTGTTCCCTAGGAGTGTCTTTCCAGCTACCCACAGAGCTGACTCCCTCACCTCTAAAAGTCTTTGCTTAACTGTCCTCTTTTCAATGACATCTTTCATGACCACCCTCTCTAAAAGTGAAGCCCCACTTTTGCCATTTTCTGCTTTATTTTTCTCCTACTATATTATCTAACATAATATATAATGTATTCCTTAATCCTCTAGAATGTGAGCTCCATGAAGGCAGGGGTTTTTTGGTCCTGTTTCCTCCTGTACATTCATGGCCTGACCCATAGTAGAAGTTTGATAAATATACATTGAAAGAATGAGTTAAAATATCCCCGGGGTCTGCTTCAACTGTAGCCTGTAGAAGACAGACGTTTTAGCTTCTTATTGAGTGTTTTGAGTCTGGCCATTGAAAAGTTCCTGAGTATTTACAAGAGCAGATTGGATGTCATTGATGGTGTAGGATCTTCTAAAAGAAATCAATGGTTTAGGCACCTGCTGTTACTGCATCCTCCTAGAACTGAGTACCAGAAATGCCAAGAGTGTGAGGTTCTGCACAGATTGACTCTTCGCAAGGTGTTGGAAACAGGTACCAAATTAGAAACTGAGAGCTTTGTACTTGGATTGATTCACAGGTTTCAGCTTTTCAACTTCCCAAGCACTGCTGCTGCTGCTAGTTTCTGAAATATCTCACGAAGCACCAGCACAGTGCTTGCGGGTGTGTGCACATGCTCACACAGGCACACACGTGCTGCCTTACCCCAGGTGCTGCTCTGACATAACCCATTCCCCATCCCAGCTGAAGTCTGGAGTGCTCAGATGACTGTTCAAAGGGGCTTCTGCCAGGACAGAATTTCCCAAGCTCCCTGGTTCCCGAGGGAATGAGGTGTGTCTGATGGTGTCCGCAGTACCTTCCCACATCTGTCAGCACAGTAATATATGGCAGATAATAGGATTTCACTGTATTGTGGTGGTTTAAACAGGCATGACAAGATTGTGATTTCAAACCTGTGTAAGTTGTAGACACCTAAGCGATTGTGGCTTCTCTTCCATCTTACTGGCAGGCAAGGTGAAACAGCCTGGTGATTCTTAGGGTCTAGACCTGACCCTCAGCCTTTCCTCCCCTCCACAGTGGGAGATTGGCCTTGTACCCCATTTTGGAACCTCTCCCTTTCTGCCATGGCCCTGCGTCTGCAGGAATCTAACCCCCAAAGACTACCAAGTTCTGTGAAGGAAATCGTCGGCTGGGTTTGTCACGCAGAATGGTTATTTTAGGTGCTTTGTTTCTCGTGTGTCTATGTTAACATTGAGTTGCAGACACTCTTGTCAGTAGAACCTGAGGAAAATGAGAGCCCTTTTCCTGTAATATACACTTACGCTCACAATTGCGTGTATTGTTTTATGGATCCCAGAGACTCCAGAGAACACAGGTCAAGAATACCACGTCCACTGGGTCAGTGATTTATTTTTTAAATCAGCTTTACAGATGTATAATTAACATGCAAAATGCACCCATTTGAAGTGTACAGTTTGATGAGTTTTGACAAACGTGTGCACCTATGTGAACACTACCCCACTGAGATAAAGGAAATTTCCATCTCCCTAGAAAATTCCCCGTACCCCTCTCCAGTCAAAACATCCACCAGCGAAGGTAATCACTATTCTGACCTCCATCAACATAGAAGCGTTTCTAGAACTTTATGTAAATGGAATCATACAGTTTGTGTTTTTTTGTATCTGGCTTCTTTCACTTACCATGTTTTTGAGATTTATCCATGTTGTTGCATGGATCTATAGTTTGTTCCTTTTTATTGCTGAAAAATATAGATATACCACAAATAGTTTATCTGTTCACCAGTTGATGGACATTTGGGTTATTTCCAGGTCTGGGGCATTGCAAAGAAAGCTGCTCTGAGCATTCACGGACAAGTCTTTGGATGTATGATTTTTTTCCCCCTTGGGTAAATACCCAGGAGTGGGAATGAAAAGAGTATGTTTAACTCTTTAAGAAACTGTTCAACTTTTGCAAATTTTCCGAAGTTTTTTAAAAAACCATTTTACATTCCCATTAGCGTTGTAGAAGAGTTCCAGTTGCTTTTTGCATGTCAAAAGATTTCAAGGAAAAGGTAAACATTAGCTCTCAGGGGCTGACTGTAGTGGTGGAATTTCAGGTTTCAGTGGTGGAAGGGAGCATTTAGAGTTTAGGGAGTTTATCAGAACCCCACAAATCACACCAGTTGTTGTCCCAGATTCGTCCAGGAATGAACTTCCTGATACATATGTGCGCAACAGGAAAGGAGCCAAGGAAAGGAAGTGGTTGTATGGAGACTGAGTAGGGCAGGGCAAGGTGGAAAGAGCATGGGACTTACAACAAAAAAACCTAAGTTCAAGTCCCAGTTCTGCCATGGACCGGCTAGTGATTTGACCCTTGCCCTGTGTCTCAGTGTTCCCATCTGTGGAATAGGGATCACAAGGCCCATGCTGCCTTATTCACAGGATGACATGGAGGTCTAAGCCTGACGGAGGGGCCACATGTGCAGAAGCTTTAGCAAGGGCAGGATTCTGATGGCATTGATGGCACCCGTACAACTGCTCAGACTCTCAGAATTCTAGAGTTTTGGGGTTCAGGCAGAGAGGCGGAGTGAAGCTGCAGATGGCACCACTTCCTGGGCAGGAGCAAACTCTTATATAGAAGAGCATCCTGCCCTGCTCCCAACCTAAAGTCTTGGACGGGGAGTGAACAGGTTTCAGGGCTGGGCCTGGGGCTGCCAAACAAGGCAAGAGACCCAGACTCAAAGTCTGCTGAAGCCCCCATCTCCTTGCTTAACATCTCGAGCCTCAGGCCCCTGTACGCAGAATGGGGGTAGTGATATCGCGAAGGTTGAAGGATTAAATGAGTCAAAGAGGGAATTCCCTGGTGGTCCAGTGGTTAGGACTCTGCACTTCCACTGCAGGGGGCACGGGTTCGATCCCTGGTCTGGGAACTAACATCCCGCATGCTGCACAACACGGCCAAAATAAATAAATGAGTCAAAGAATATGGATGAAGTACCAGGCCCAGGGTTGAGCAGAGAAGAGCTTCCCACACATTAGTGACCACCGGATAAGAAGGTAGAAGCTACCTTCACAGCTCACTAGCCACATGTTCTTGATGAGCTGGAGGTTACTTCTCCTCCTATCTCAGGTGTGAGCCCTGGGAGACACACTCTGAAATGGAGAGGGAGATGCGAGTGCAAGAGGTTCATTGAGGAGGGCCCTTGGGATACACAGCAATGGAGGGGGGGCACGGGGTAAAAGAGGCAGGACTGGGCTAAGGGAAGGGTTGAGCTGCGATGCAGTCACAAAGGAGACCTCAGTGGACCCCCAGGGAGCAGAAGATCTGGGGTGGCTCTGTGGAGTTGGTCTGAAGAATTGAGGCAAGATGGCGGGCCTTTATACCCCTGCATGAGCCTGTCATTAAATATGGGTCGCCCCCAGGAAGGGGGTGTGACCTTAATGACAGTTTCTAGAGGGGCATTAAGTGTTGTACACCTTAAATACATACAGTCTTCATTTAAAATTTTTTATATGTGAACTGTCTGCTGTCCATACTCCCAGCAGCTGGGGGAATGAGTGCCTCAGTCATGAAGGGCTGTCTGGACAGCACACCACAACATACCTCGCCACACCTCAGTTTCCTCATCTGTAAAATGGGGATACTAATAGCGTCTACCTCACTGGATTAAAATGAGGATAAAAAGAGTTAATAGATACAAAGTCGGTTAAACAGTGGCTGGTGCATATTATTCCTGGTACTAGCATTTTAGAAAACATTCAATAAACCCTTCTTTATCAAATGAATAGATAGATGAAGGAGCTCTCTCAACCCTGTCCAGAATAAAAGACAAATGTCATGTTTGCCCATTTGGGAAATAAACTCACTAGCCAGGTGACAAAGCATTTGTCTGGAAAGCAGAGGGTTCAATATATTTGAAACCTTGGGACTCATGCTTGGAGGAAATTGAAATCTCCCTTTCCAAACCTTAGCTGCACTTGAGGGTCCCGCACTCCCCGCGTAGGCATTGCCAAAGTCCTTTACACTCAGTGTGCCAAGCTGCAGTATGGGGATCTGACAGCTGAAGACAGCTCGGCAGGGTGCAGGAAGGCAGACATTTAATGTGCTTTGACAATACAAAGGGTTATATAAACGACCCAGTTTCTATAACTTTGCTGTAACTGTCATGGGAATTGCTATAGACAGATACGGAGAAGGCCCTGTTTATGCACTTAAACTTTAAAAGGTTTAACCACTAAACACACAGTCTTCTCTTCCCCTCCCCTTCTCCCAATCCTGCATTTAAATTGTATCAGAGCTGGGGTGTGGGGAGAGGGGACAGCAGCTGGAATAATGGGTTGCCTTTATCTGCCCCCTTCCCGGACCAGAGCCCCACTGGCCAGCCTCCTCGGGGAGATTGCCTTACCTGCTGCCTGCGACAAGATGCAGAGATGGGGGAGGGATGGCAGGAAGTGAAATGCGCCTGCTCTGAGCTCAGGGCTTTTGCCCAATTTAAATCTGGTTCCCGTCCCAGTGTTCAAAGCACGTCGCTGTTTGATTCTTGCCGTCTCATCTTAGAAGACTTTTCCCAAGGTGGAGGTGGGGAGAGTTCTGAAACCAGAGAGGCAGGAGGCGGAGGGTTTATACAGGCAGATACCACAGGCTTCCAAGCTAAGTGCCTTAGCGGGGAAAGCTCCTGGCTGCTGCTGACATTTCTCAGACAGGAGATCAATAAGTGGGCAGAGCTTGAAAAGCAAATCATGCTTCCACCTGCCCTGGGGAACCCTCAGCAACTGTCATGGCAGAGGAGGCATCCCAGAGGAGGCCAGAAAAGACAGGGAGGACTCAGATAGCCTTGATAAAGCCGAGACGGGGGCCAGGGAAATCGGGACTGCCCACGGAGATGAAAGGGGCAAATGCGGGATTCCCACCACCCCTACCCTTCCTTCACAGCTCTTGCCGAGTGCGTTAAGAGCCCTGACTTCTGCCTCCCAGGTAAAACCAGGCACTTGAAGATGAGTTTGCAGCTGATGTGCCTTTTCCAGCCTGAATGAGCTTGGCGCGAGCATGGAAAGCTGCCCCAGCTGGGAGACCCTGTCTCTGTGGACAAGTCCCTCCAAATTCCCTGCCCCACTAGCACCCATGAAGATTTCTCCATGCTCCACTCAGATCTGCAAAGGAATTTTCTATAGCAGACTGGAGCTTTCTCATGAGCCCAACGTGCCTTTGCACGTGTGTGTGTGTGTGTGTGTGTGTGTGTGTGTGTGTGTCCATGGGAGGGCACATACACACACATGGAAGTGGGCCACAGAACTGGAAGTCAGTATTAAACTTGGTTCTGACCTGGTAAGCCTGTTTTACTCCAATCAGTTAAAACAGTCTCTTTTGGAAATCGAGTCTCCTTTGCTTGAAATAGTTACTCTTTCCATTTTGTTCTCCCCCTCTTGATCCTCTCCAAGATCGCACCTGGGTATGGGGAGGGAATATGCCACATCCTTATGGCTAGGGGGTCAGGATCCATTCAGCGCCACCGTTCCACTCTCTGGGTCCTTCTTGCCTCCACGGCAATAGACATTCACAATGCCAGCAACTGCTGAAGTCAGTGGTTAGTGATCTTGTGGTATCCTCTCCCAGGGCCTTGTGGCCCTCCCCAATGGCTACGGTCCTCCTCAGCCCTGGCTGCTATTGAAGACCCCGTGAGGCATGGCCATGATCCTATTTAGTCTCCCGCTCAGGTAGCCCAACCAATTCCCTTGACTCTAGGATCTCTTTCAGTCCGTGGTGGTGACCGCTCTGGTGAGCTCTTCAGCTAGCATCTTGCCAACATCTGTGTTCTCCTAGGGGCTTGAAGGCATGTGTGGGATCTCTTGCATGCCAAATATTTCCCAGGATATCTCAGGGATGCTAACTCGGGCTTGCTGTCTGCCTAACCACTCCCTGCCCTAGGGGATTGCAGGTGTACCGTGCTGGGCGGGCTCCTCCTGGAGTCCCAGGCAGAGTGGATGACTGCACTTCTGCTCTAGGCTTTCACTTTCACTCCCATCAGACAACTCCCTGCTCTGAAACTTTGGTACAGAGAGGACCAGAAGGAGCAGACTTTTCTGGCCTGGTTAGGACTCCTCCACTCATGTGACATTTTTGGCTTTGTGACCCAAGCTTCTGCATGGTGTAGCTTTAATGGTGAAAGATGGGCAGAGAAAGAAATGGCTTCCTTCTTAGCCTGGGTTCTCTTGAAAGGAGAGCATGACACAAGGTCCTGGGTGAAGGTAGTTGATTGAAGAGGTGATCCCAGCAATTAAGAGTGAAGAAAAGGAGCGAGTGATTTAGGGAGGGAAGAAACACGAATATAACAGAGGGCAACAGGGGCTGATTTCACAAGAAGTGTAGAGAATGCCTTGCAGAATTGTCCACTGGAAGGACAGCACACACACACACACACACACACACACACACACACAGACCAGGCACACTCCCGTAGGGGTGGAGACGGCCCGGGGGCAGAAAGAAGATGAACGCTCTCGGCTTGAGATGAGTGTACCCACTGCAGATGCGGCTGAAATTACACGTGGGCCAAGGGGATGATGAGGGTCACCAGATGTGTCTGATACACTTCGTCAAAGGGAATTTAAATGAGGAGGAATTTTTTAGAACATATTACTGATTACAGTAGCCTTAAAGAACTTCTGGTCTAATCTCCTTGTTTTAAAGGGGGGGGAAACCAAGACCCTAAGAAGTTGCGACGTACCCAAGGTCAAAATAGTTGAATGCTGAGCCAAAAGTAGAACTTGGATGCCAGAGACCCATGTAGAGCTCTTTCTGGTATATCACACTGATCCATTCAACGACAATTATACATTTATTGACTGCATATGGTTTTCAGAGCATTACAAAGTATAAGACAGAATTCCTGCTTTCAAGGAATTTGCAACCTAGATGATGAGAGAAGTTTGGTCTTTGGTCATCATGTGTACTTGTTAGGAAGGAGACTGGCTTATGTACCCTATTCAATCAGACGGTGCTCCAGAAGCATAAGGAAGAGACAGAAGGGGCCCAGAAAATACAGAGTACCCGTGGTAAATATGCATTCAGAAAACTTTGAGTATTAATCTGAGCTCAGGTGTAGAACTTCCGGAAAGCGGCCCCATGATCCCTGCCTTTGGGCATTGATGCCTTTGTGAAATCCTCTCTCGGTCAAGGGTGGGCTGGACCCAGTGACTCACTTCTAACAGATAGAATATGGCAGAAGTGCTGGGATGTCACTTCCAAGTTTAAGCTGTGAAAAGACTGGCTCCTGTTCTGGGTCCTTTCCCTCACTCTCTCTTGTGTTGCTTGCTCTAGGAGTAGCCAGCCACCATGTTGTAAGGCAACCCTGCAAATGTGCGTGAGCCGGAGGCATATGCGTGAGCCGGAGGCATATCTTCTGAGGCCTGCCAGCAGCCAGGCCAGTGGGCTTGGGAGCAGATCCTCCGCCAGTCGAGCCTTGAGATGGGACTGCAACCCTAGCGATACTTTGATTGCAGCCTTGTGGGGGACGCTGAGCCAGAGGACCCAGCTAAGCCACATCCAGATTCCTGACCGTCAGAGACTGTGAGGTAATTGGGGGTTTTTTTTCCTGTCTTTTTTAGCTGCTGTGTTTTGGAGTAGTTTGTTTCAATAGATAACTGATACAGAAGGCATTGCATTAGAAGTTGGCAATGAAAGTGTGAGTAGTATATGGACTTGGGAGCAAGTGACAGAAATCTGTTGAAACGGGTTAGTGAGCCGTTTTCCCCTGACTCTCTCTATGAGGCCCTTAAATCCTCGTGTCTCAGCAACTGGCATTTTCTATTTCTTCTTGTACATGGGAAAAATCGGTCCTACCTTGAGGACCTGACACGTTCTCTTCATTTAGGCACAACACATACTTACTTAAATTCCCAGTTCCTGGAAGAGACTTATCAAATAGTACAACTCAGATCAGCCATCCATTTTTGGTCCCCACCAACAGAGGCTAGCAGATGGGGTTATGGGGCTGGCTGCACACCCAGAAGGGACCTTCGAGAAGAAGGTATGGGAAATGCAGGTAAAGTAAGCAACAAATTAGTTGAACTGCCCTCAAGAAGCTTGCAATGGATTTTGAGTGAGTATGGTAAGAGAACCGTATTCCAGGGTCCACCTGGCTGGCTTCTCAAGAGCCAGCACTCTTCCCTGGGCTTTAGTCTCCTCATCTATAGGATGAGCAAGTTGACCCCAGATGATCTCTAATAGCCCTGCCAGCTTTGAAGTTCTGTGTCTCTAAGAGAAAGAGAAAGCAGAGGTGGCATCTCCAGACATACTCATGGAATTGTGGTGCCCGGCATTGTACGACCACATGGCCTAGGTCTCTGGCATGCGGGGAAGGTGCTCAGCACAGGGAAAGGGCAAATGAGGACAACACAGAGATCAGCCTTAAGAACAATCAAACCACAAAACAAAGCTTTTGTAACAAAAGTTGTGTTTGGGGCAAAGACACAGATACACAGAGGTTTATAAGCAACTCAGTGGCCTTGTGCCTTATGGAGTAAAAAGCTACCTGGACAATTGACAAAGCAGAACATTTTAAAAATAGAAAACCAATTTTACCCCCAAGGCTGTGCTGTCTTCCTGCAGAAGGTTCTTGGGATGACCAGAGTGGCTTTTCAAATCATGGGCTAGGGCACACCCACAGGCAGTGTTGGTCTCGTGCACCCACCTTCCCACTTTTCCATCCTTCACACACGCACGCACGTGTGCACGCACGCCTGTGTTCTCCCGAGTCTTGGTCTCAGTCATTCCACGCCATGCTTTCTCCCAGCCACTCAGAGCTCAGTGTGCTACTGACATCATCACATCTGGAGAGCAGCCCCCATCAGCTGGCTCCCTGCCTTGGGTCATTTGCATGGCACTGCCTCATTCCAGCATCGGTGGAGATTTGGGTTTTTTTTTTTTTTTTTTTTTCATTATTCTCAGTGTAGAAACGCCCTCCTACCCTTCACATTGCCATTAGCTGGAAGGAGAAATGGGTGGAAAGAATTACCTCTGTGTGGTTCACGCCTCAAATAGAAGCTGTGACTCAGGTCTGGAATCTGCTAAGGAGGTGCCTTTCTAGGAAAGGGGACTTGTGCAAGGAATACCAATCTGATGTGGCAGACGCGTTTTTCCTTTCCTGTTTTCCCCCCTTTCACAAACCAAAGCACAGGGTATGCTAAGGGGCTGAGAACCCAGCCCCTCCGTGAGGGCAGGGAGCCGCCTCCCTCACCAGTGAAGATGGATTAGTTAATGCCTGTTAAATACTTTAAAATGAAATATCTCCTGTACCCAAATACTCAGTCTCATCATAGCCCTAGGTCTGATGTCATGGGCAGGGAAATGTAGTTCTAGGCAGACATGTGGGAAAAGGGAAGGGCATTGAGGCTTTGCCCAATGGTGAGGGGCGGGAAGGGAGGGGCAGAGAGAGAGAAAGAGACACAGGGGCAAGAGTCAGAGAAGAGGGAGGCAGAGCGTGGGGTGGAGAGGAGAGGGAGGGAGGGCAGTTAGGGAGAATTCCAATTATTAGCAGGATCGGACAGTTGTAGCCTTCCCTTATATTTCTGTGGGACCTGCTGAAAACAAATGCAGTCTTGGAAAAGATAAGGTTTACCCTTAAAGAGAAAAGCTGCTTTTCTAAGTCAAGTTGTCAGGGATTGTTTTAGTTGGCTTTTCTTTATCTGTTTACTTATTTGGTTAGTAAGTTGCTTGGTTGGCTGCATTTTGTTGTTTCAGTTTAGCATCCAACAAAATAGGACGCATTTGAATTTTGCCAAGGTGGTTCTTTCTTTTGGCCTGAAATGCGGCCTGCTTACCCACCCCAGCTGTGGGAAGACACAGGCCTTCCCTCATGTTAATGGCAGGTCCAGTCTGCCTGGACACCCCTGGACTCTGTGCCTGTCTTTGTCCCTCTTGGAAAGACGTGTGCCTGGCTGTCACTCCAGCTGCCCTCTGGTTGCAGGCAGCTGAGACTTGCTCTTCCCGGTTGGTGATGCCGAGCCTGCTAAGTTGGATTCCCTTCTTGATCTGTAGGGGAGAGGACACAAGGCAGCTCGGGGATAGCAAAGATAACGAGCAATGACAAGAGAGGGTTCCTGTCAGGGAAAATCTGACAAAGAGAAGGCGTGAGTGCTGCTGAGTCTGTGAGATATCCACCCTGGAGGCTGTCAAGGCTGAGGCTGGAAGATGCTCACCCAGAAGGAGTAGCACGATCATTTATTTATTCATTCATTCATTTGTTCATTCATCCTTTTCTCCTTCTTTCCCTTCCTTCCTTCCTTCCTTCCTCCCTTCCTTCCTTTCTTTCTTTCTCATTCTTTCTCTCTTCATTCATTCATTCTCCATTCTTTTACATGTTCATCTATTCACTCTGTATTCATCAACTATAATAGCTATTCATTGTGCATTTTTTATATATCTCTTCTTTCAACAAACATGTATTGAGTACCTTCTGTGTACCAGGTACTATTCTAGGTTCTGGACTTACACTGATCTGAAACTAACACAATATTGTAAATCAACTATACATCAATTTTTTTAAAAAGATTAGAAAAAGATAAATAAGACAAAGGTGCTCACTTAAAGGAATCAGACACATGCCCAAATAACCATAATATGGATGAAGCATAATACTTGTCCTCATAGAGGTACCAATGAAGTTCTCTGGGAGCTCAGACAAGAAGGGCTGCATCAAGCTGGAGGGAGCTCAGAGGCTTCGTAGAGGAGGCGGCATCGGCACTGAGCCTGGAGAGATGGAAGGAAATTTCCCACACGGCCGCAGGGGATTGTCAAGAATACAACTGGCAGCAGTTCAAGGAAGGCCATGGAGGCAAGATGTTCGATAAGTGCCAGGAAGGGCAGGCCACTCAGGCTGACTGGACGAGCAGGGCCAGAAGGCTGGGGGGCTCCAGAGGCTGCACCACTGTCCTCTCCAACATGGCCCACCACATGGACATGGGAAAGCAGAAGTGTCTCCAAAGGCCACAGTTAACACCTGGCCACTTGAGAGAAGCAGGAGGAAAAGGCCGCGTGCATGGAGAGCAGGTCTCCTAGACTCTTTTCCCATCAGCCATTCAGCCTAGATGAGTTTGTCACATTTGCTAATTTTTATCAAAGAATCGTGTATCCTAGTCCCAGCTTGTACGGCATAATGATTAAGAGAGCCGGGTCTGGGTTTTGTATTTCACAGACCAATATAATGTTTTAAAAATCAAAGGGACTGCCATAATGATGTCAACTTTTAATTTTGGCAAGAAAGAATATACTCAGAATTTGCCAATTTACTATCACCATCTGTGGTGAGGGCTACTATGCCTACCGAGTATCCATTTTTCTCTCCTGCCTGATAAACAAAATACTATTTTATTGGGGGCAGCAATATGGCCAAATCAAAACCACATTTTCCAGCCTATATTGGTCACTGGGTAGAACGTCTGGGACAGCTCTTAAAGGGGGCTGACTGATCAGCATGCATTTTCCCCCTTCATCTCTGGTTCCTTCTTCCGATTTAAAATCACGACCTTTGTGAGACCACGTGTACAAGCATCAGGTTGAACACGGGGCTCGCTCTGAGGGGCTTGCGACTTTCCATAGGAAGCAAGGAGCAACGCACCCGCCCCGTGTTTAGAACCCTCCACATCTCTCTTGGTGTTTCTAGTTCCTTCCATTGCTGCCCTCCTCATGTTTGACCCCGGTGTGTGTGTGAGGGAAGTGAGCATGCTGGCAGCTGACCTCTGGCCCTTTTCTCTCTTTCTGAGACTCCAACTTCCATCACCTCATGAGCTTTCATTTGTTCCTCTTGGCTGGTAGTAACTGCCCTTGAATAATGACCAGAGTCGCAGTTTGTCTTCTCCCTCTGCCCGATCCTGCTGCCTCCTGCTCCCTCCCACAGATGTTGATCCTTAATTAATATCCTGCCCCCCAAACTCCACATCAGCATCGGCTTCCAGACAACGCAACCTATGACGTGTGGTAAGCTAGAGATTAGCAACTCACTGTGGAAAGTCACAGACACTCCTAGGCTGAGCGACAGTCAGCAGGAGGCACGTCATCAGAGCCTGGAGGCCTGCTCTCCACCGACGCAGCTGGAGAATTTGCTGGAACAGAGCTACTGCTGAAACTCCAGAAGCCCCTCTAGAATCACCAAAGTCCCTAGAGCCTGGAGCCAGCCCCTCCCCCCGCTGATAAAGATGCCACTCTCAGGGGAAAGAAAGAAAAATGTCTTCTATCTCTTTCTTACCTTCCCAGTCACCCACCACTCCTCCCCGTTAGAAGAACCTGCCTGGGAGCCAACTGGCAAAGGAGTCTGGGAAACTGGTTTTGTAGGATTTCAACCCTGAGTGACACAGAGCAGAGCACACGGCAGCAATGGAGCTGAGAGAAAAACAGGCAAATAACTGGCAGTAAACCCCCATCTCAGGAAGGACTGAAGGGGAAGGTGGGGGGTGAGTTTTCAGATGAACCCCCAGGCCTGGCTGACATCCTGATTGCAGCCTCATGAAAAACTCTGAAGCAGAGGACCCAGCTAAGCCATGCTCAGACTCTCAATCTCCAGACATTGGGAAATGAGAAATGCAACGTTGTTTTAAGCTGCTAGTTTTGTGGCAATTTGTTATGAAGCAATAGATAACCAATACAGTGGGTGATTAACAACGTGGGGTGAGAGAAGCCCAGGAAAGCATCTTAGCAAATGTTTGGAATAAAGAATAATGCTTCATGGGGCTTCCCTGGTGGCGTAGTGGTTGAGAGTCCGCCTGCTGATGCAGGGGACACGGGTTCGTGCCCCGGTCCGGGAAGATCCCACGTGCCGTGGAGTGGCTGGGCCCGTGAGCCATGGCAGCTGAGCCTGCGCGTCCGGAGCCTGTGCTCCGCAACGGGAGAGGCTGCAACAGTGAGAGGCCTGAGTACCGCAAAAAAAAAAAAAAAAAAAAAAAAAAAGAATAATGCTTCAGTAGATAGCACAGGGAGAAAGAATATTTCAAGTAGAGTGAATAGTAAATACACGTGATTGGAGGTATGAAGCTGCCTGGTGTGTTCCAGGACCTACAAGCATTTAGTATTGCTAGACTGCAAAATGTAGAGTACACCCAGGGCAAGAGATGAAGTCAAGAAGTCAGGAAAGTTAGACTGTGGTTCTCAAAGTGGAATTAGAATCAACCAGGAAGCTTCCAAAATACTAATGCCTGGTTCCCACCTCCAGAGATTCTGTTGTAATAAGTGTGGGTTGCTGTGTTGACACAGGGACTTTAAAAAGTTCTCCAGGTAGCAGGGGAGGGACTAGAGTGAAAAAGATGAGGTACTTGCCTTGGCTACAAAATTTAATGGGACACCAACAAACCCAGTCATCAAGATAAGTAATATGTGAATGTGGTAGTTAAAAAAATAAAAATTAATGCAAAAACTCCATGAACAAAATATAAATATTTTAAATAAAGGTAGAATCCTCAGGTGGTTTTAATGGGCATCCAGCATTGAGAGCCTCCATTCCAGACCCTGAAGGAACTTGGGCACCTTCCTGTAGATCTTGGGATTTGTACTGGGCAAAGGAACCAAGCTTGGGTCTCAAGCAGCAGGGAGACGTGTTCAGATTGGTAGTTTGAAATCAGCAGCGGTGAAGGTATTTACACCAAAGAAATTGGCCAGCACTACAAATCATAGGTGCCCGGTTTTTGTTTTGTTTTCCTTTTTTTTTTGGTAGAGTCAGTTGTTAAACATTCACCAGTACACCCATGGCGGAGAGGTGTGTTTATGAGCATTAGAGAGGATCTGGTGGTGAGTTAGACAGGGAAGGTAAAGGGAGAGAAGGGCTAAAGTGACCCACAAGATGACTGTATGGTGTCAGCCAGTAAATTCTGAACTCTAAGGAGAGGGAATTGGCCCCAGGTTAATTGTTAGTTGCAAAGGGTAGTATACAGGGAGGCATCTGAGGTCACCCTTAGTCTCGTAAGCTCAGCAGCTGGAAGGAATATTTCTATGGTGCCTTTTATTATAGTTCAAAGCAGTTCTGAAGAGTCACAGGCCCTGAAAGATTTAGGGTATGCTAGAGGATGCCAAGGGACAGGCTGACTAGGAAGAAATTCAAGCCTCCTTTTTCTCATCCCTTGGTCTATGATTTTGTGTCTGGGGAGGAACCATGGTGTTCACTCAAGAGCCACAGAAACAATTGCAGGATTAATATTATCTGGTTAACTAGGAATTAGGCTGGGAGTGTTGATTCTAGAGGCAGGCGTGCCAAGACGTTGTTGGCTAACTAAGACACTATATTAACCCTCCTGAGTGCCTCATTTTCTTTATCTGTAAGATGGACTTATTAGTCCTGCCCATCTTATGGTGTGATTATGAAGATAAAATGAGTTAATAGCTGTTAAGATCCCTCGAAAAATTTAAAGGAACTCTTCAAATACAGATGATCCCATAATTATGGAAATCATCATTATGCTAATAACATTAGGCTAATCACCTAATAACTTTCAAAGACCTCAATGGACCACTGTGAAGTCATGGAATCCAGGCTCCTAGAAGGATTGAGAAAGCTATTTAAGTTTAAATTCTATGGATGGCAACTCACTAAATTTTTGGTTTATTTTTCACTTCCTACTTCCTTTGGAATTTAAGAAACTACAGCTCTGCCTCAAAGAGAGGTAATTTATTTGGTTTCATGATAAGAAATTTCAGCTTAGCTTGCCTGCTTGCATTTGAGTTCAAAGTTTCTCTAGATATATTATCATTTAAACTGGAGGGAAACAATCTTCCTTAACTAGAGCATGGGCCATGACCTTGCCTACATGATGGGCAGCTAATCCACTTAGAACCAGTGACTTGCTTTGTATAATTTATAAGACCTCATGAAAAGACAGGCCTCCATAGATTAATATTTCAGCTGTCTTCCCTTCCATTTCATCCTCTGGATGTGGCAGCAACAATCACATGAATCATTCCTGAACTGAGTCAATATCAAACACCCAGAGCTTCATCTGCATTCGATGAAGGTTCAGCTCATTCAAGGGAAGTTCCTATACGATTTCAAATACATGAATGATTTACCTTTGACACCTCTTACCCCATCCTGGCTGTGGTGTTTTTTTTTAAAAAAAAGCTTTAAATTCTTTGGCACTCCTCTTATTTAGAGATGGGAGTCTAGGTCCCTTCCCCTTGAATCTAGGCAGGCTTGGGACTGCTTTGCCCGGTAGAGTATGGCAGAAGTATGTTACGTATGTGACTTCTGAGATTTGGTCATAAAGTGCCATGCAGCTTCCTCTATGGCTCTTGAGATGCTTATTCTCTGAATACTCTCTCTCTCTGGATGCTCCCTTTCCGAACCCAGCTCTTATGCTGAGAGAATCCAAGCTACAAGGAGAGACCATATGTAGATGCTTTGGTCAACCATCCCAGAGAAGCCCAGCCTCTGACACCTTGCATATAAGTGAAGAAGCCTCCAGATGATTCTAGACCCCAGCCATGGATTCACCCAGCCTTTCAAGTCATCTTATATGTGGCACATTGTGGAATAGGGACATTGTAGGGCAAGAACAAGCTACCCCAGTTAGAAGGTGTGGCAGGGTCCAGACAGGGATGCTAGACTGCTTGGGCTAGAGGTGATGGAGGGAGGGAGAATTTGAGAATAACTTAAATCAACGGACCTGTTAGAAAGTCCAGTGACTCAGAACACAGTATAGGTTTGGTTAATTGTAGAAAAACATGGACAATGTAAAATTTTCATGTGTGTAAGTATGAGTTTTAATTTAGAAATCTGGGTGCAAGAAGTGAAATTTATATTTTACTAAATTCAGCTTAATCTGTTCTGAGCTGGGGGGGAATTCAATCTCAGTTACTACTAATTCTTCCTTCCTGCCTTCCCAAGGCTGTGTGAAAGGTCTGAGTACTTTATACAGATGACATTTGAGGAAGGACCCTGGGGTGTGTTTAGTGCTCAGCAGTCACCGCTTATACACACACACACACACATATATATCTTGGTGTTCAGTAGCTTGTTTCCCTGTAATTTCAAAGCAATCTATGCCAACATGCACAGCTCTTTGGTTCTTTTTGGTTCTCTTGGCCATTGTAGCCAAGAGAAACTTTGAGATGAGGAAGCATTAACTACCCTTCCTATAACCTTGCCAAAAGAATGCAAGTCTTGAAGCAAATTCTGCCATTTACATGGACATTTATTAACTTTTTTTAAAAGGAAAGCACGGGAACAATTCATACAGCCTGCAGGCTTGGAAGCCCTGGGTCTCTGTCCTTTCTGGTGCTCCAACCACCGCCTTGCTTGAAAGATTTACTAGAGGCAAATCTCAAAACTCCAGAGGCAGGATTCTTGAATGATGCAATTGAATCTCTCCTGTTCAGGGTTAGGTACAAGATCATTTCAAGCTTGAGTTTAGAGCTGACAGTGAATGTGGGCTACAGGCTTTGCTAGCCTCTTGTGGCCTGTTCAGGCTTCCATTTGGGTTCTCCCATAAGCCAGGTAGTCCATTTAGGAGGTGAAGGAACCACCAGTAGGAGAATGGATTAGTGAGCCTCATATGTTGTCAAGCTCATTACCACTGTAAGTTACTAGAGGTTAATTCTGTAGGAAAAATACATGGAGCCAGTGTAGAGCACAGGCCTCAGAGTTATCCCATCTGAGGGCCAAGAGAGCTGGGGTATGTATGCACCAACTCTGGTTAATGATTGATTGAAGGCTACGCAAGAATTAATTTCCTGGCACTTGTGACCAGACACACAGCCAACAAAGTGACAAAAGAAAGCCCATAGGCTGGGCAATGCAGCTGTTGGCACTGGGCAGTGGGCTGGTATGCCCAAAGTGTACAGGTGAGGGGACCACAGGTGGCATGCCAACAGCATCTGCTACAGGTGGGAAGAGAGCCCATTTCTGGCATTCCTCCTGCTAGCTAACAAGTCACTAATTCCACCAATGAAAACCCATTTCTGATACTCCCTGTGTACTAATTAGGAAAGCCTCCAGTGTTGATTGGAACACTATGGACGGCGTGCTTGAAGGAGCCACCTTTGGAAGGTGGCCTTTTTGATCAAATGTCAGCCGAGTACTCCTGGCATGGGGAGTCTCCAACAGACAACTGATGGCCCCTAGAGCTGAAGCTTAAACTCTCACATACACTCACTCATATGGTCTATTCTGGAATCACTTAGAGTGAGTGACAGACATCATCATACTTGCCATCCCAGAGCCCTTTAATCAGAGGACCTCACCCTACTCAGTTACCGGGTACGGGAACAGGGCTTGGGTGCCCTACTGCTAGCAGGACCTGCCAGAAACCAATCCCTTTCATCAAAGAGTCCCAGACAGTCTCTAACCCTCCTCCCTCTTAAGGGGGATTTTGCCTTCTTAAAATCTTTGAACTCCAATATTCTCCTCCATTTCCTCCCATCCATCTCCCCCCGTCTTCCCCCAGCACACATGTGGAGATGCACACTTTGTCAGGGCAATTCTTTTCAGTGGCTTGAGGTTTCTGTAAAAGAACAGGCTGGAGTTATAATTCCTATCCCATGTCCTGGGACCAGCATACTCTAGTTTTCAGCCATTCCACACAGAGCCCCTGAGGCAAAGGAGCCCCCAACTCGTCTTCCCGTGGGGGACCCTGAAAAAGGAAAAATACCTAAAGCAGCAAGATCAAACTACAAGTTAATATTGTCATAAATTATCCTGCCACGTTTATGTAAAACTTGTGTGCTGTGCTTTCTTTAAAAAAAAAAAAAAGGTAATTTAAAAATACATAACATTGGGCTTCCCTGGTGGCGCAGTTGTTGAGAGTCCGCCTGCCGATGCAGGGGACACGGGTTCGTGCCCCGGTCCGGGAAGATCCCACATGCCACGGAGTGGCTGGGCCCGTGAGCTATGGCCACTGGGCCGGCACGTCCGGAGCCTGTGCCCCGCAACGGGAGAGGCCATAACAGTGAGAGGCCCGCGTACAGCCAAAAGGAAAAAAAAAAAGATACATAACATAGATTGATGCCTCCACAGCATCGATGCCAATCTATGGGATGTCACCTCTGTTTTAGGGTCTATGCCAAGATCAGTATATACATTATGTCATCAAATCCTCATGAATCTTATGTGAGGTGTGATTATCCCCTTCTTACAGATAAGAAAACTGATTTTCATAGGGATTCTTAAAAAAAAACACCATTTTTATAATCACAAAAAAAGTTAATTGGCAAGTAAATTAAAAAGCTCGATGAAGGAAATGGAAATCCCTATAATCCCTCAATCCATAGATTACAATTTATCGTATTTTGATGATATCATTCCATCTTTTTTTTGATGTCCATTTGCACATATATTTTGAAAAACCAAAATGGGGCTCTTTAGGTAGCAATCTTTTAAATGTATTCTCTGAGAATGCTGAAGGATGATTTTCTGACATGGTTTTTCTTGAGCCAGAGACTAAATCTTCATGAGGGCAATCCAAAAGCATGCCGCCTTCAAATCATTCATGGTGTGAAGAGATGTGTGGTGAAAAGGGGGAGGTGGGGCTTAATTGTGCAATTTTTGTGGGTTCTTTGTAAGACTCTTGGCCTGCAGCTTAGAAAACCTTTGCTTGGTTTGCTAAATAGCCCTTCTCACTTGGCCCGGGACCTTCCATCTGACTGAACATCAGCAATTTAGATTGTGTTACGTTAAAATTTGAGGCCATGATCATGGGTCGTCTGGGACCATAACAAAAATCTACACATTTGATTCTTCCTCTTTTCTCCTTTCTCAAATACAGACTAGTTTGAGAACTCTCATTAAGTAGAAAACAACATTTTTTAGAGTGGCTCTCAAAGGCTAAAAGGAAAGAAAAGAAACCCTTCTTGAGACTCCTCGCCAAGCTCCCCACAAGCCCACGATTGTCTTGGGTTTGAGTCTCAGCTGAGCGAGCACATTCCCGGCCTGGGGGAAAGACAGGGCCTGGCTTCTTCCCAGGCCCGCTCATTGTGATGGGAGGCTGAGCCCTGCCACTGTTGCAGCGGGAGGAGTGGGGAGGATGGGAGCCCCACGCAATGGGGAGTGGGTGGCCTCGCCCCTAGCAACCAGGCTCTCTGTGGCTGCACTTCCTTTCAGGGGTACTCACAGCCTCCCTCCCCTGCTTGCTTCCTTGCTACAGACTATAACACCCCAGGCTGTGAATTCCCTTAGAGCAGGGACTGTGTCTGACTTATTTTAGAGTCAGCCCCGTAGCAGTGCTCAAAGTATGCTTATCGAATGAATGAACGAACCAAGATCTAATTTCCATAACACCAAGGCATTTCCCAGAGGCAACAGGCCCTTTGACCTTCAAGGAACCAAATGCAATGGATGTATTTCACAATACCCACCCCTGTGGAAACAGGGGTCTCAATGCCAGATTAAACAAACCCCTGGCCCCAAAGCCAGACCGAACTAACCAGGGCCGGAGACTCCCGTCATGCTCGCCTTCTCGCTTTTCTTCTCCCATGTCCCGTCTGCCACTGGCCAACCTCAGAAGAGGGACTCAGATCTGGCCTCTGCTTACTTGTCAACCTCACTAGCCACTTTAGCCAAGACCTTCATCCCATCTCTCCTATTACAGTGGGATCTAATCAGTCTTAGAGCAAAGCACTCCCATCAAATGAAATGTTACAGATGTCAAACTGCTGAAAGCCGTTGCTCTGGAAAAAGATGATGATGTCCCACACACCCACCTATGGTAAACTCACTGTCAGTCTTGGGTTCTAAGGATACGCTTCGAAACCAACCGACCAAGACTTCTACAGCAGCCTTGAACCTGGTGTCTCTGCCTCAGCTTGATAAAATGAACACCTAATCATGAAACACTCCTGCTTAAAAATTTATATTGCTTCCTGTTATGGATAGGAAAACCATCATAAATTCTTAGCTTGCATGCAAAATCCTTCTGGATCTGGCCCCAGCCTGCTCTTCTTCCAGAAGGCATTCTGTAGGCTTCACAGAAGTGCCTGCACAATCCAAATCCTGATGATGATATCCCGTCGATAACACACTCTTATATCCTGGCTTGCTTTCCTTTCCTGTCTCACTCTTTCTGCTTCTTCACTCCTGATTCCTGGGATGACCTCTCAGATAGATAGACTACCTGCACTCTGTTTCAGACTCTGCTTTCTGGAAAAACAGACCAAGACACCGGGAGAGTTTGACAGAGACCTAAATCCGGGCTCTGCACGTGGAGCAGTGCCTCACCCATGCGGTCATGCCAGACCCTCAGGGCCACTGGTGCTTGAATAAAGCTTCCCTATTTGACCTTGGCGACCACAAAGTCCACAGCAGAAAGTTATTCCCATCAGAAGTGGGGACCATTTTTCTCTCTTCACCTTCTAGGACCCAGCAGGGCCAGCGCCTTTCTCTCATTTGTGATCTTTGTCTCCCAGCACCTCTCCCCAACACCCAAACCCACAGAACGGAAACCGGAGGAATGGAAAAGTCCACCTTCGTCCTTGAGGCAAGGAATTCTACTGGGGCCTTATTAGGCTTTCACTGCCTGCTGGTCATGCCTTCAATTAAACATTCCAGCATCTGCTGTTGCCATCACCAGAACACCTCAGCGAGATCTAGCACATTTCTCGGATGGAAATAATGGGACCGGAAGAAGATAAGGAAGGGCTGAATACATTTTGAAATCTGGCTGGGGGAAGTCAGGATCACCGCTGTGTTGGTGATCTGCTGCTGCATAACCCATTCCCACACCTTTAGAGGCTTTAGGCAACACGTACTTATCTCACATTTGCCATGGGTCAGGAGTCTGATACAGCTTAACTGGCTCCTCTGCTCAGGGTCTCACGAGGCTGCAGTCAAGGGGTTGACTGGGGCCGAGGGTCTTTATCGGAGGCTCCGGGTCTTCTTCCAAGCTCGTGTGGTCGTCCGGGTGAATTTAGTTCCTTGCAGCTATAGGGCTTGTGACGGCTTTGCTTCTTCAAGGCCAACAGCAGAATCTCCCTGACTTCTTCCACCTCTGACTTCTAGACCCTGTTTAAAGGGCTTATCTGGTTAAGTCTGGTCCACCCACACTCAAAGAGAGGAGATTACACAAGGGTGTGAGCCATCGAGGATCTTAGAATTCTGCCCCACACCCACCTGAATGACCTCCTCTGAGAAATACAAACTGAGGGAGGGAATTGCAGAGAGGGGAAGAAGCTGATCTGACCTTAGTTGTTTTCTCCACTTGTCATTCTCTATGAGTAATGCCTTCTCTAATGAGCAAACATTTTTCATTTTTAAATTAGCCATCAATGAGAGAGGAAAGCACAAAGAGTTTGGAGAATACAATTAATTTCTTTGGTGAGATTAAGCAGAAACAAAACCTCACGTGGTCCTCTTTACCTTTGCTATCACCAGGTCCTCAAGTCTGAAACCGGGGGCCACCCTTGAAAGCTTCATCTTCTTCCTCTGCCGTATAAATCATTACATTCTGTCCATCTTACCTCCTTAGTGTCTCATGAGTGCACGACTGCTACAGAGGCCCCCTAACTGTCCCTCAACTTCCACCCTAGCCCTCTCTACTCCATTCCACCCACAGCAGTCTGAGCTGGATGATCACACTCTTGACCCAGGACAGAGTGGCCCCCTGTGACCATCCTCTCAAGCTGCTCAGTTCAAATCCCTAAGGACAGCTCTGTGAGTGGCTCCATCACTGTATTAATTTCCCAGGGTTGCTGTAACCAAGTGCCATAATGCGGAGGCTAGCTGTCCAAAATCAGGATGTTAGCAGGGCCATGCTCCCTCCAAAGGCTCCAGGGAAGGATCCTTCCTTGCCTCGTTGAGCTTCTGGTGCTCCCAGGCATTCCTTGGCTTTTGGCCGCATCATTCCATTGTCTGCCTTAATCTTGCCATGGCTGTCTTCCTTCTGTGTCTCTCTGTGTCTTCACACAGCATTCTCCCTAAGTGTCTGTCCAAATTTCCCCTTTTTATATAGACACCAATCATATTAGGTTAAAGCCCACTCTAATGACCTCATCTTTATTTTTTTAAATTGCTGTATAGTTGATTTACACTACTCTGTTAGTTTCAGTGTACAGCAAACTGATTCAGTTATACATATATATATATGTTTACATTTTTTTTCAGATTCTTTTCCATTATAGGTTATTACAAGATCATGAATACTGTTCCCTGTGCTATACAGTAAATCCTTGCTGTTTATTTTATATATAGTAGTATGTATCTGTTAATCCCATACTCCTAATTTATCCCTCCCCCCTCCTTTCCCCTTTGGTAGCCATAAGTTTGTTTTCTATGTCTGTGAGTCTGTTTCTGTTTTGTAAATAAGTTCATTTGTATCATACTTTAGATTCCACATATAAGTGATATCATGGGTATTTGTCTTTCTCTTTCTGACTTACTTAGTATGATAATCTCTAGGTCCATCTATGTTGCTTCAAATGGCATTATTTCATTCTTTCTTATGGCTGAGTAGCATTCCATTGTATATATGTACCACATCTTCTTTATCCATTCTTCTGTCGATGGACACTTAGGTTGCTTCCGTGTCTTGGCTATTGTAAATAGAGCTGCAATGAACATTGGGGTGCATGTACCTTTTCAAATTATAGTTTTTGCCTAATGACCTCATCTTAATTTGACCCTCTGCAAAGACCCTCTTTGCAAACAAGGTTACATTTGCAGGTGCTGAGTGTTAGGGCTTCAGCATATGTTTTTGCAGGAGGAGAAGGTGGAGGGAACACAGTGCCTCACATAGCAATCACTCTGATAGAAATCCAGGTATCCCACTGGCCTATGGTTGTCCTCACGGGGTGACTGGACAGAAGAACACAGGCTTGAGGAACAACCTAGCATGACTCCCTCTGGGTAGATACCTCCAAGGCCTTACTTTTGTGACGACTGGAAAGTAGCCTGACTAGAGCCACAGCATGGGTGCTGTGACATTCCTACCCACAGGAAGATGGGGTTTGGAGCTGGCAAGAACATTAAGTGTGCCTCTGGCAGTGGCCTTTCTCTGGCGTCCACCTATCCATCCTTCAGATATCAGTTTGAGCTATCCTTTCTCAGCAAAGCCAACCTTGACTCTGAAGGTGGGTCCCCTGTCACTTGCTCTCCCAGAACCCATTCTCCTCCTTCACAGCAGCTTCATGGGCTATAATGTCACACTGGTGTGACTACTGGATTCATGTTTACTTCTCTTTCTAGACTATAAGCTCCACGAGTTCAGGACCCATGAGAATTTTGCTGGGTTTTTATCCCTGTCCAGCACCCAAGCACGTACCTGGCAGTGAGGGGGTATTCGATCAATACTTGTTTTATGACTAAATGAATGAATAAATGAATGAATGCCTAGGGAACCATTTTGCTTCCTCGACATCTTGATGAATGGTACAGAGATGAGGACAGCTGGAGAACTATATAGCCCTGATGTTTGTGATGGAAGCATCTTTTGTGGATCGCCAAGTCTCTGAAAAGAGGAATGTTTATATGGGCGTTCACCTGAATTACATTCCCATGGAAGCCAAGCGACTCCCTGACCCTAGCCTCAAAGTAGCTGTAATTTAAGCACAGACTTTAGCAAAAGGGCAGTACAGTGTAATGGGTCTTCAGGGCTGCTTGTGAGAAACTGGTGCTCCTTATGTTAGACCAGGAGATGGCTGGGATGCACAGGGACTCGGTACAGAGGAACATGGAGCCCCGCTACTCAGTGTGACGCTCAGAGCAGCAGCAACAAGAACATTTGGGAGCCAGTTAGAGAAGCCGACTCTCAGGTCCTCCTACCATCTGCGTGATCAGGACCTGCATAATGGGCTAGGCTGTTATATGTTTGCCTACTACCAGGGGATTTCTAAAGGTGATATCTTAACACTGAAGAGCAGATTGGAGTTTCAGGAGGCATGGAAATGGAGGGGAATATATTTCTGAGGTTAGAGATTTTTCTGTGGATGCTGCCTTGGCCAACACCTGGATTCATGGTTGCCTTTGACATGTCCTGATATCTGGAGTTCCTGGGAGTAAGACTAGCATCACAGTCACAGCCATTAACAGCAGAGTGCCTCTGGCTCTACTCCCACTCACTCTGCAGAGACTAGGGGGCCCCTCAGATTCCTCCCAAATGGTTCTGAGCCCTCCTGCTATGTTCAGCAGGCTTGTGTTCTTGGCAGCCTGTGGTATCACCTCCACCACCGCCTCCACTGCAGCTGTTGTGGCAGAGTCTGTCATCTCTGCCTAAGCCGAAATGGCCCCTTCATCCTCAGTGCCTGACAAAGGCACTGTCGCTGCTACCCACCCTACCAGAGATGCCTCAACAGCCACTGGCAACCACCAATGTCTGATAGGGGTGCCCAGACCCTATGCCAGATGGCTGGTGTGCAGGCAGAGGAACCACCTTCCGTAGGCCATCAAGGGGCTGCCATCAGAACTGCCAGGCTCTCCCCACATGTATAGTGCCCCACTGAGGGTAGAGAATTTCCATGCCCTTTTCTTTCGTATTCCTTCCCCTTGCCTCAGGCCTTGGAGGCAGGATCATCTTCGTGAAGGTTTTTGGTGTTGGCCAGCTCTGGCCCGTTGTCCAAGAACCAAGGCAGTGTGGTAAGAGGTTAGGAGCTCAGGCTCTACAATCAGCCAGCTGGGGCTGAAATCCTTGGCTCCACTCTCACTAGCTGTCTGACTTTGGTTAGTAACTTGACCTCTCTGAGCCTCAGTTTTCTCATCTGCAAATAAAGATACTGGTAGCACCTACTTTCTAGGATAGTTGTGAAGCTTAAACGAGATAACCCATGTAATGCACTTAGCAGAGTGTCTGGCACATTATAAGTACTCAATAAATGCAAAACGATTACTATTTACTACTATCCTTCACACTTAGGGTGAGTTCTTTCCCAGGGGTCTCTTTGATCACAAATGCTAACAGATGGCTGGT
Source organism: Kogia breviceps (assembly GCF_026419965.1). Lineage (NCBI taxonomy): Eukaryota > Metazoa > Chordata > Mammalia > Artiodactyla > Physeteridae > Kogia > Kogia breviceps. The sequence goes on along the minus strand of NC_081330.1, from coordinate 100,608,848 downwards.
GGGACCCTGCCACCCCTTACAGACATGACTGGATAAGTTTGAATCCTACCATGACCATAGCCTAGGTTCAACCTGTTACAATTACTATAGTCAAAACCACTGTTCTTGGATTCAACACAAAGTTTCGATTTATTTCACATAGCATGGGTGCTAATACTAATAGTTATAGTAACACTTATTGAGTCCTTGCTTATGCCAAGGACAGGGCATATAATAAACTTTTAGCTTATTTAATCCTCATGACAATCCTACAGATAGTTGCTATTATTATCCCCACTTGACAGATGGGAAAATTGAAGCACAGAGAAATTAAATAACTGTCCCAAGGACACACATCTTACTAAGCAGTGGAACCTAGGCTCAAGTCCAACTTTCTGGCTTCAGAGCCCAAGCATAAGACTTTTATCCCCTTGTTAATCAACAGGTAAAACTTGGATGCTAAAAAGCATTAAGTACCTTTTGCTTTATGCTCAGTACCAATGCTGAGTGGCTTAAAACAATGATCTATTATTTTTTTAACATCTTTATTGGAGTATAATTGCTTTACAATGGTGTGTTAGTTTCTGCTTTGTAACAAAGTGAATAAGCTATACATACACATATATCCCCATATCTCCTCCCTCTTGCATCTCCCTCCCACCCTCCCTATCCCACCGCTCTAGGTGGTCACAAAACACTGAGCTGATCTCCCTGTGCTATGCGGCTGCTTCCCACTGGCTATCAGTTTTACATTTGGTAGTGTATATATGTCAACGCAACTCTCTCACTTCGTCCCAGCTTACCCTTCGCCCTCCCCGGGTCCTCAAGACCATTCTCTACATCTGCGTCCTTATTCCTGTCCTGCCCCTAGGTTCTTCAGAACCTTTTTTTTTTTTAGATTCCATATATGTGTGTTAGCATATGGTATTTGCTTTTCTCTTTCTGACTTACTTCACTCTGTATGACAGACTCTAGGTCCATCCACCTCACTACAAATAACTCAATTTCATTTCTTTTCATGGCTGAGTAATATTCCATTGTATATATGTGCCACCTCTTCTTTATCCATTCATCTGTCATTGGACACTTTGGTTGCTTCCATGACCTGGCTATTGTAAATAGAGCTGCAATGAACATTGCAGTACATGACACTTTTTGAACTATGGTTTTCCCAGGGTTTCCCTATGGTTTGCCCAGTAGTGGGATTGCTGGGTTGTATGGTAGTTCTATTTTTACATTTGTAAGGAACCTCCGTACTGTTCTCCATAGTGGCTGTATCAATTTAGATTCCCACCAACAGTGCAAAAGGGTTCCCTTTACTCCACACCCTCTCCAAGATTTATTGTTTATAGATTTTTTTGATGATGGCCATTCTGACCAGTGTGAGGTCATGCCTCACTGTAGTTTTGATTTGCATTTCTCTAATGATTAGTGATGTTGAGCGTCCTTTCATATGTTTGTTGGCAATCTGTATATCTTCTTTGGAGAAATGTCTATTTAGCTCTTCTGCCCATTTTTGGATTGGGTTGTTTGTTTTTTGGTATTGAGCTGCATGAGCTGCTTGTAAATTTTGGAGATTAATCCTTTGTCAGTTGCTTTGTTTGCAAATATTTTCTCCCATTCTGAGGGTTGTCTTTTCCTCTGGCTTATGGTTTCCTTTGCTGTGCAAAAGCTTTTAAGTTTCATTAGGTCCCATTTGTTTATTTTTGTTTTTATTTCCATTTCTCTAGGAGGTGGGTCAAAAAGGATCTTGCCGTGATTTATGTTGTAGTGTGTTCTGCTTATGTTTTCCTCTAGAGTTTTATAGTGCCTGGCCTTACATTGAGGTCTTTAATCCATTTTGAGTATATTTTTGTGTAGGGTGTTAGGGAGTGTTCTAATTTCATACTTTTACATGTAGCTGTCAAGTTTTCCCAGCACCACTTATTGAAGAGGCTGTCTTTTCTCCATTGCATATTCTTGCCTCCTTCATCAAAAATAAGGTAACCATATGTGTGTGGGTTTACCTCTGGGCTTTCTCTCCTGTTCCATTGATCTCTATTTCTGTTTTTGTACCAGTACCATACTGTTTTGAATACTGTAGCTCTGTAGTATAGTCTGAAGTCAGGGAGCCTGATTCCTCCAGCTCTGTTTTTCTTTCTCAAGAGTGCTTTGGCTATTCGGGGTCTTTTGTGTTTCTATGCAAATTGTAAAATTTTTTGTTCTAGTTTTGTGATAAATGCCATTGTTAGTTTGATAGGGATTGTACTAAATCTGTAGATTGCTTTGGGTAGTAGAGTCATTTTCACAGTGTTGATTCTTCCAGTCCAAGAACATGGTATATCTCTCCATCTGTTGGTATCATCTTTAATTTCTTTCATCAGTGTCTTATAGTTTTATGCATACAGGTCTTTTGTCTCCTTAGGTAAGTTTATTCCTAGGTATTTTATTCTTTTTGTTGCAATGGCAAATGAGAGTGTTTCCTTAATGTCTCTTTCAGATTTTTCATCATTAGTGTATAGGAATGCAAGAGATTTCTGTGCATTAATTTTATATCCTGCTACTTTACCAGATTCATTGATTAGCTCTAGTAGATTTCTGGTAGCATCTTTAGAATTCTCTATGTGTAGTATCATGTCATCTGGAAACAGTGATGGTTTTACTTCTTCTTTTCCAATTTGGATTCCTTTTATTTCTTTTTCTTCTGATTGCTGTGGCTAAAACTTCCAAAACTATATTGAATACTAGTGGTGAGAGTGGGCATCCTTGTCTTGTTCCTGATCTTAGAGGAAATGGTTTCAGTTTTTCACCATTGAGAATGATGTTGGCTGTGGGTTTGTCTCATATAGCCTTTAAAACATTGAGGTAAGTTCCCTCTATGCCTACTTTCTGGAGGGTTTTTACCATAAATCGGTGTTGAATTTTGTTGAAAGATTTTTCTACATCTCTTGAGATGCTCGTATGTTTTTTCTCCTTCGGTTTGTTAAAATGGATTATCACATTGATTGATTTGCGTATATTGAGGAATCCATGCATTCCTGGGATAAACCCCACTTGGTCATGGTGTATGATCCTTTTAATGTGCTGTTGGATTCTGTTTGCTAGTATTTTGTTGAGGATTTTTGCATCTATGTTCATCAGTGATATTGGCCTGTAGTTTTCTTTCTTTGTGACGTCTTTTTCTGGTTTTGGTATCAGGGTGATGGTGGCCTCATAGAATGAGTTTGGGAGTGTTCCTCCCTCTGCTATATTTCGGAAGAGTTTGAGAAGGATAGGTGTTAGCTCTTCTCTAAATGTTTGATTGAATTCACCTGTGAAGTCATCTGGTCCTGGACTTTTGTTTATTGGAAGATTTTTAATCACAGTTTCAATTTCAGTGCTTGTGATTTGTCTGTTTATATTTTCTATTTCTTCCTGGTTCAGTGTCAGAAGGTTGTACTTTTCTAAGAATTTGTCCATTTTTTCCAGGTTGTCCATTTTACTGGCATACTGTGGCTGTAGTAATCTCTCATGATCCTTTGTATTTGTGCAGTGTCAGTTGTTACTTTTCCTTTTTCATTTCTAATTCTATTGATTTGAGTCTTCTCCCTTTTATTCTTGATGAGTCTGGCTAATGGTTTATCAATTTTGTTTATCTTCTCCAAGAAGCAGATTTTAGTTTTCTTGATCTTTGCTATCATTTCCTTAATTTCTTTTTCATTTATTTCTGATCTGATCGTTATGTTTTCTTCCTTCTGCTAACTTTGGGTTTTTTTTGTTCTTCTTTCTCTAATTACTTTAGGTATAAGGTTTGGTTGTTTATTTGAGATGTTTCTTGTTTCTTGAGGTAGGATTGTATCGCTATAAACTTCCCTCTTAGAACTGCTTTTGCTGCATCCCATAGGTTTTGGGTCGTCGTGTTTTCATTGTCATTTGTTTCTAGGTAGTTTTTGATTTCCTCTTTAATTTCTTCAGTGATCTCTTGGTTATTTAGTAGTCTATTGTCTAGCCTCCATGTATTTGTATTTTTTACAGATTTTTTCCTGTAATTGATATCTAGTCTCATAGCGTTGTCGTCGGAAAAGATACTTGATACAATTTCAATTTTCTTAAATTTACCAAGGCTTGATTTGTGACCCAAGATATGATCTATCCTGGAGAATGTTCCATGAGCACTTGGGAAGAAAGTGTATTCTGTTGTTTTTGGATGAAATGTCCTATAAATATCAATTAAGTCCATCTTATTTAATGTATCATTGAAAGCTTGTGTTTCCTAATTTATTTTCATTTTGGATGATCTGTCCATTGGTGAAAGTGGGGTGTTAAAGTCCCCTACTATGATTGTGTTACTGTCAATTTCCCCTTTTATGGCTGTTAGTCCCCTTTTATGGCTGTTAGCATTTGCCTTATGTATTGAGGTGCTCCTATGTTGGGTGCATAAATATTTACAATTGTTATATCTTCTTCTTGGGTTGATCCCTTGATCATTATGCAGTGTCCTTCTCTGTCTCTTGTAGTAGTCTTTATTTTAAAGTCTATTTGGTCTGATATGAGAATAGCTACTCCAGCTTTCTTTTGATTTCCATTTGCATGGAATATCTTTTTCCATCCTCTCACTTTCAGCCTGTATGTGTCCCTAGGTCTGAAGTGGGTCTCTTGTAGACAGCATGTATACGGGTCTTGTTTTTGGATCCATTCAGCTCGTCTCTGTCTTTCGGTTGCAGCATTTAATCCATTTACATTTAAGGTAGTTATCGATATGTATGTCCATATTACCATTTTCTTAATTGTTTTGGGTTTGTTATTGTAGATCTTTTCATTCTCTCGTGTTTCTTACCTAGAGAAGTTCTTTTAGCATTTGTTGTAAAGCTGGTTTGGCGGTGCTGAATTCTCTTAGCTTTTGCTTGTCTGTAAAGGTTTTAATTTCTCTGTCAAATCTGAATGAGATCCTTGCTGGGTAGAGTAATCTTGGTTATAGTTTTTTCCTTTTCATCACTTTAAATATGTCCCGCCACTCCCTTCTGGCTTGCAGAATTTCTGCTGAAATATCAGCTGTTAACCTTATGGGGATTCCCTTTTATGTTATTTGTTGTTTTTCCCTTGCTGCTCTTATTATTTTTTCTTGGTATTTAATTTTTGATAGCCTGATTAATATGTGTCTTGGCGTGTTTCTACTTGGATTTATCCTGTGTGGGACTCTCTGCGATTCCTGGACTTGATTGACTATGTCCTCTCCCATATTAGGGAAGTTTTCAACTATAATCTCTTCAAATATTTTCTCAGTCCCTTTCTTGTTCTCTTCTTCTCCTGGGACCCCTATAATTCGAATGCTGGTGCATTTAATGTTGTCCCAGAGGTCTCTGAGACTGTCCTCAGTCCTTTTCATTCCTTTTTCTTTATTCTGCTCTGTGGTAGTTATTTCCACTATTTTATCTTCCAGGTCACTTATCCGTCCTTCTGCCTCAGTTATTCTGCTATTGATTCCTTCTAGAGAATTTTTAATTTCATTTATTGTGTTTTTCATCATTGTTTATTTGCTTTCTAATTCTTCTAGGTACTTGTTAAACATTTCTTATATTTTCTCCATTCTATTTCCAAGATTTTGGATCATGTTTACTATCATTACTCTGAATTCTTTTTCAGGTAGACTGCCTATTTCCTCTTCATTTGTTAGGTCTGGTGGGTTTTTGCCTTGCTCCTTCATCTGCTATATGTTTCTCTGTCTTCTCATTTTGCTTAACTTACTCTGTTTGTGGGTCTCCTTTTCTCAGACTGCAGGTTTGTAGTTCCCGTTGTTTTTGGTGTCTGCCCCCAGTGGCTAAGGTTGGTTCAGTGGGTTGTGTAGGCTTCCTGGTTGAGGGGACTGGTGCCTGTGTTCTGGTGGGTGGGGCTGGATCTTGTCTTTCTGGTGGGCCGGGCTGCGTTCAGTGGTGTGTTTGGGGGTGTATGTCACCTTATTATGATTTTAGGCAGCCTCTCTGCTAATGGGTGGGGTTGTGTTCCTGTCTTGCTAGTTGTTTGGCATAGGGTGTCCAGCACTGTAGCTTGCTGGTCATTGAATGGAGCTGAGTCTTAGTGTTGAAATGGAGATCTCTGGGAAAGCTTTCACCATTTGATATTACTTGGAGCCAGGAGGCCTCTGGTGGACCAGTGTCCTGAACTCAGCTCTCCCACCTCAGAGGTTCAGGCCTGACCCCCGGCCAGAGCACCAAGACCCTGTCAGCCACACAGCCAGGTATGTGGGGAATTTCTTGTCTTTGGGGAAGTCTGAGGTCTTCTGCCAGCATTCAGTAGATGTTCTGTAAGAGTTGTTCCACATGTAGATGTATTTCTGATGTATTTGTGGGGAGGTAGGTGATCTCCACGTCTTACTCCTCTGCCATCTTGAAGGTCCCTCCAATGATTTATTATTTCTCTTGATTCTGTGCATTGGCTGCAGGTTCTTTGTTAGTCTTGACTAGGCTCACTCCACGGGCTGCGTTCAGCTCGAGAGTTGGCTGGGCGTTGGGCTCAGTAGGGATACCTGGGTCAGCTGAGCATCCCTTTCTTTGTGGTCCTTCACCCCACATGGATGGTGGTGTCAGATCATAGTGGTCTCAGTGTTCCAAGAGAGCAGAGGTGGAAGCTACAAGATCTCCAGAAGCCTGTTTCAGAAGTTGTAGAGGATCACTACTGGTACATTCTGTCAGCCCAAACAAGTCACAAGCCCAGCTCAGATTCCAGGGAGGGGGACATAGAGTCTACTTCTTGAAGGAAGAAGCTGCAAAATCACATTGCAAAGGAGTATGCCTAGTGGGAGGGGAGGAATTTGTAGCCATTAAACTGTCTACCACAAATAGATAAAACCTGACATGAGATAACATGTAACACAGCTCTGTTATTGTGGACCCTGGGTTGCACACGGCAGAACTCTAACTCCAACTGGCTTATCAAGAAAAAGGAGGGGAGAATTTATTGTGTCACTTTCCTTTTAAATCCAAGGGTTAGTCCAGCCTAGTCACCAGCACTTGGTATCTTGTCCTTTCCTTCTTTCAGGTGGGACCACCTCCATATATTGGTAGATTCGACATTACCAGTTTCATCCATACATTCCCACTAAAAAGAACCTTTTCTCCATATTTTTCCAACAAACGTCTCAGGATTGCCTGTCCTTGGCCTGGGTCTGGACATGCATCCATCTCTGAACCTGTCACTAAAGCCAGGAAGCTGAAATATGCTGATTGGCCATTCTTGGATCATATGTCTATGGAACGGGGTATAAGCCCAGGGTTGTGCTGGTAAACATTTAACAGCCAGCTCTGGGGTGAGAGGAAGAAGATGCTTATTTGTAGGCTTTGCCAAGGTCAGTGGTATAAATACTCTCACCATGGCTGAGTTCAAGTTGCCATCATGATGCACATTGAACATGGAGTTTGGAAGAGATGGCACGATCACAAGCAGAGCTAGTAGAAGTGTTCGCCAGCACACCACTACATAACCCTGCCCAAATCACAGGACTAAGAGTGGGGGAAGGGTGGTGCCCTGGGGGAAATCAGGAGATAGAAACTAAATAGACCAATAAAACCCCACCGGATTTCCAATCTAATTCCTTTATTTTCTTTCCCCACAAATGGACAATATTTAAGGGACTAGTATTTTGCTTGCGGTTGTTTTTAATAATCAAAGTCAATAGGAAGTTTGGAGATCGAAGAAATCAAATCAACTTTATGAGGTTGCTGCAATTATTGCCCCCATATAACAGATGCAGAAACTGAGGCACAGAGCGGAAAGGTGACTTGCTTATGGTTACACAGCTAGTCAGTGGCAGTGTTAAGAATGAGCCTAAATGACAGTCCCTCCTGTCAATGGTCTCAACTTCTACCCTCTATTGCCTTCTCACTGCTAGAGTGGGGTATCTCATAACCCCAGAGAGCCCTTTAGTGGATATTTTGCAAAACTGAGGGTTCCTTCATAATGTGTCTGTGACATTATGTCCCGTGTTTGAATATGGGTTTTTATTAAAGAGGGAAAGGCAAGCCTTTTAAAAGAGCAGGCTCTAGACGGCTTCTTCTGGGAGGACAAATCCCATCCGGACACATGTGGGTAGGTCGTGGCTCAGGCTGCATCTGCTTACAGCAGGGAACTCTGGCCTGTAAGAGTGTGTGGGTGTGTGAAGTCTTCTGGCCTCCACCTCAGGAGCTGAAACCAACCTGTGGTCGGTGGCTCAGGAGACTAGAGTTAGCTGCCTGGAACCGACAATTCCAGGGAGGACCCAGGTCTCCCTTAGAACCTCCTGGACCATTTATGTGACCGCCAGTCCTGGGACAATCAGAGGAGAGTGGAAGTGGCAGGACCCTGAGGTGGGGAGGGCCACTCCGATGACTAATGTGTGTCCAGGAAGGCCTTGGCTGGGTTGGGTGTCTCCTTCAGGCTGGAATCGATGATTTGTGGGTCTGGGAGTTTGGATTTTATGACCTGAACCTTTAGCCTTTCTGGGGTCTGCGAGAGAGGCCCAAGAGGAGAAGTTGCCAGGGGCAGTTAACGTTTGGCCTTGGTTTGATTTGTTCCAGTTGTTTTGCAGCGGCCCCTCAGTCTGTTGTCATCGATCGTGGGGAGTCCCTGGGCACCCAACTCCCCAGCTGGAGTCAGGCTGTAGGAAGAAGAGGGCAAGAAATAAAACAAGGATGAGGACCCCTGTCTTCCGGAAGGAGGGCGCAAGGACAGAACGGGGACCTGCACAGTGGCAGGGCGTCTCCGGGGAGCCCTTGTGCTTAGAGCCGTCGGAGCTCAGTGGAGGGAGGGAGGGAGGGAAGACTTTTTGGAGGAAGGGGGCTTCGCGACTATTCAAAGGGCATACATAGGCATCTTGAGAGGAAGGCGGAAAGCACTGGAGCTGAAGGAACAGCCTGTGGAGGGGTAGCGTCGGAAGGTTCTGGGGGGAGAAGGAAGTGGGAAGCAGAGGACAGAATTGAGGAGAGGAGATGGGGGTGGGGAAGTTGGATAGGGACCGCTTCAAGCCTGGAGCAGAAGGGAAGGGAGAACACAAATATAAATGAAAATAGGATTCCTGTCTTCCAGGAGCTTGCCAGTGAGTCTCTGATGTTTTTGAGGAGAATCCATGTTATCCAGGAAATCCAGGAAATTGAAGAAATTTAGAGGAACCCCTTGGAGGGAGACATTGTCCAGGCATCTGCTGTACATGAAGCGTCTAAGTTACACATTCGGGTGCTTTTCCTCCACCCAGACAATGTTTTTCTTCTTCCATAACAACAAGCCTACAGCTGGGGAAGGGGAGGGGGTGATTTTTAAAAAACCATTCCAAGAGATAAATCTTGTAATACTAACCACTGAACAGCTGGCCCTTTAAAGCATAGAACAGCCATTTAGCCATTAATCCATCCCTTTAAAATGCAGAACCAGCGCCCCCCCCACACCCCCATGCATGCACGCGCGCCCGCGCGCGCGCGTACACACACAAAGGATAGTTCCATTGCATTCAGCGCAGCTACAGCTGACACTGCTCTTGTACTTTTCAGGTTCGCGCGTACAACCCTGGGTCCAGTTGAAAGAGTTTAAGCCAGCAATGGGAACCAGGGAAGGGGAATGAAAGAGAATCCACAAATTCTAAATGCCTTTTCACCAAATTCCTCTCTGGGGACTCCCCATGATCCTGGATCCTGACACAGCAGTACCTGGTGCCCTTTCCAGAACCTCTTGCCTTGCCTGAGCTTCTCGCTTTCCTGGAAACAATCTGCAAGGGCAGCTGTCACCACCAGGCCCCACAGCCCACCAGACATTCACCAGATCTCCTTGCAGGTCCGACTCTTCTGTTTCTCTGTCTTATTCCCCATGGTCACCTTGAGTGATCTATACCACATGTTGTCCTCATTGTGCCTAGTTGCCCTAGGGCTTTGATGAGACCATCCTGTCTGTCCTTCCCAGCTTAGAATCTTAGTAGCCTCTTTGCATCTGTGCTTTGTAACCTTCCTGAGAGGCAAAGAAATACAATTAAGCCCCATCCCTCTCCCTCTCTCTCTCTCTCTCTCTCTCTCTCACACACACACACACACACACACACACACACTCACGCACGCACATGTGTGCATGCACAAACACATGGCTGTGACTGACAGGTTTGGAAAAGAGTGGTGTGTGTTTGTGTTTTTGAGAGAGAAAGAGAGAGAGGGAGAGGGAGAGGGAGAAGGGGGGAATCAGATGAGTAACTGTTTGGGATGGGATGAATTGGTTAGCTGTCAGGTATAAGAAAATTAAGGCCATTAGCTATTTTCGATTTTTTTCTGTCCTGTCAACAAGATTAGCAAGCCAAATGCTCAAGGAGCACATTTGGGGGAGTTTTGAGTGCTCCATGAAACCCGCAAACCTCTGCTGAGGGAGATTGCCTAGAATTCTCTCCCGCCTGCCCTTTCAGTGGGTAATAATAACGGGAGAATTAGTGAGCAGACAGATGCCGCGCGCACTGGTGCACAGCGCTCGGCATTGTATAATGATGAATATATTCACAATGGCTGTTTCAATGGTTGTTTCTTAAAATGATAAAGTTAATTTTGCTGGGCCCTTCTTTATGTTTTAAATCTGAGCCTCACAAAAGATGGAAGCTGAAATCACCTCTTATTCTTTTATTCACAATGGTTTCATTATGGCATTTGGAAATACAAACAAAAAAATTGTATTCTGCAGGGAGCTGGGAAACACGCAAAGCCTGGTATGTTCTCCCAGCATCTGGATGTCCAGTGATTGCTGCTTTGTTTTGATCTTGGTTGGTGTTTAGACAAGTAAACAGGGTCCTTGGGCAGTGGGTTGTTATTATCAGTATTTACTCAAAATCGGAGTGTAGGGGTTTATACCTTTTACAGTGTGATCTCCGTAAGATGTTATCTCAATAATAATAGTCATAGCAGATACAATGGTACCTTGGGTGCCTACAATGTGCAGGTAAGTATACTAGATGCTTTTCAGTTATTAATTTAAATCCTCACATCAACCTTTGCAAGATAGGTCTTAGGTTGAACCACATGAAATTGCCGTTTCTGTAGATCAAAATATCAAATATAGGTGGTGTCATGTGATTCAAATTAATGTTGTTTCTCTATTTTATAAAGACACGGTCTCAGAGATATTAGGTAATTGGCACAAGGTCAGTCAGCAACGAAAGGGCAAAACAGAGGTTTAGACCCAGACCTGCAGAGCCTGGGGGTTCTTCTTTACCCCAGGCTCCTTACAGCTTGGTTCAATGTGCATTATTATTATCTCCAATTACATCCAAGGACATCACTGAAAAACAAAATGACTAGGATATACAACCAGGAAAAGGCAAGGCAAAACTCAAACTGTAGGTCTTAAGGGAACCCATTCATCTTTCCCATTTAGCAATGAAACCCCAAGAATAGGATAAGCTTCAAGCAGAACTGCAATGACAGATGAGCTGGCATCTTTCCACCTGGCAATCAGCGACCTGTGTCACACATCCTGCACCTAGTTTCCACAGCCCCACAACATGCCCTCTACTCCCATCCTTGCCCAGGGGGTAATCCTGAGTTCCTCTGCCACATTTCCCTCATAATGTGTTCACTCAGAAAGCCCCACTCATTCCTGAACCCCTGAATCTGTGCCACACTGGAGTGGTAGCATTTTAATGGAGGACGTTTGGGGCACTGTCTTAGCTTGGGGTCCCCCAGAAGCAGGTCCTAAGACAAAGATTTGAGTGTGAGGTGTTTACTTAGAAGTTAATCCTAAGAAGCTCTGATAGAGGAATGAAGAAGTGAGGCGGGGAAAGAAAGGACACCGATACAAGGTGTGTTACCGAGCAAGTGACCTCCGTGGGCTCCCCATTGGAGCTCAATCCAGCTGGGGACCTCTGGGCGATAGTAGAATATGCCCCAGAGTTATCCCAACCAAGAAGTGAGGAAGCCAGTGTATATATCCACCAACTCATTGGCTGAGGACAGCTTCCAGGGTATAAACTCCAGTTTGCCTTCTTAGAGTCCTGAATGTTCTCCCATGGCCAGAATCCTTGGCAGGTATTCGCTGTAAATGCCTGCAGGATATAGGAGTGAGTGCTAAGCGGAGCTCTTTGAGAAGAGCTGGCCCAAGAGATTCCAAATCTGATCACCACGTCTGTGACAGGCACCTGAACATCATCTGAACTTAAAGGACTCTGTCTCCATGAAACTCAAGAACATCTCTACACTCAAGGACAGGCAGTCGGGTCAGGACATCCTGAGGCATGAGCCCCAGTGCCATTCACCTAGTACCTGCAAAGCCACCTATTCCTCAGGTGTGTCCTAACCGAAGTAGGACTTCCAGCATTTCACTGCCTCCTTTTTCCAGAACCCCTTTCCCACAAATGTGCGACTTCTCTGTAATGCATCCAATGGGATTTTTCAGCCCCTGGTCCCTCTTGAGGTCACTTTTCACGCTATTAAAATGGGTGATTCCTTGGGGATACTGGGAGAAGGCACCTTGCAAGTTTCAGAACTTGATTGGTGGTAGAATTTTTCCTGTCTCTTCCCAACTTTAATGTGGCTCTAATTCTGACTTCGTTGCAGAGCCGTGAAATCAAATTAGGAAGTGGGAGGGAACGCGCAACCCCTTCAAGCACAATCAACTTCTGATGGCTTCCCCAAAGCTCTAGTGAATCTGCGTACACCTCCAGTAATACAAGATTGCTTTTTGCAGCCCTTGGTTTTTCTCCTTTCCTAACGAGAAAATGGGCCAGAGCATAGGTATGCAGGTAGCTAATGCAACAAGGTGTCGGAGAACCGTGGCTTTTTACTGAGTTGGGAAGCCTTGGGGAAGGGAGAGGAGGCTGATTAGGAGGAAGGGAAGGCAGGGGCAGCAGCAGCAACTTCCAACCCCGATGGTGGGTCTGTGATGTATCAGCTAATGTGCGAGACATTGTGTGGAAACAAAGAGAAGGAAAACATAATCCCTGACCCTGAATGGCTAGCAGGCTGTTTGCTCAGAGCCTTGCAACTCCAAGTGTGAAACAGCAGCATGACCATCACCAGAGAGCTTGTTGAAATGCAGAATCCCAGGCTCCCCTACAAGACTTCCTGAATCAGAATCTGAATTTCAGCAAGACCCCCAGGGGATTTGTATGCACGATAAAGTTTGAGAAGAGCTGGCCCAAGAGATTCCAGATCTGATCATGTCACATCCGTGCTCACAACTCCATTCTGATCTCATCCTGACTTCCCATCCTCAGCTCTCACCACTCCTTATCATCCCTTGGAACTCTCCACTCCAGTCTCGTGATCACATCACATCCTTCCATCCATCCTCGCGCTGTTTCCTGCAGCGGCAATGCCCTGACTTTTGTCTCCTGCCTATCAAAAATCCTCTTCATCTTCATGCCCAGGTATCCCCTCTGTGACGCCTGACCCAACCCCCCAGTCAGAATGTCATTAGTATTCATTTGCCGCTGCCTGACTTCCTTGTTCTTAGTTGTTTGCATGCAGCCTAACGGTTAGAAGGATGGGCTTTAGAGCCTGATCATTTTGAGTCCGAATCCCAGTTCTACCCATTTTGATCTGTGTGTGCAGATTAGATCACTGTTTTTAATTTTTTGCACCCACCCTCTATTAGAATTACACACCCGCAGCCTTTTCTATGTGACTTTACAATTTCTCCCACTTGGTTGGGCATAAAATACTTCCCCGTCCATTGATGTTAGTCTTGCCGTGTGACTTGTATTGGTTAATAGAATATGAGTGAAAGTGACAGTGAGTGAGTTCTGAGCCTATCGTGTGTTTTCAGTTGTCACCCTGTGATTCTACCATCATCATGAGTAGAACACACCCCAGGTTAGCTGTTGGGTCCAAAGAGGATGAGATACACAGGAACAGTCTTGAACTCAACCTGCAGCCAAGCCAGGATGACCCACATCTTGAAGCAGAACTTCCCAAGCGGACCCACGGACCCATGCTCAATAAAAATAAGCCTTATTATGGTATGTCACTGAGTTTTGTGGTGGGTTGCACAGCATAATTTGTGGCACTAGGTAACTGATATACTATGCCTCTCGAAACCTCAATTTTCCCATCTGTATAATGGACAGATAAATATCTACCTCATATTATTGTTGTGATGATTAAAGTGTGATAATATATGCAAACTGAGTTCACAGTAGTGCCTGATAAATACTAGGTATTTATAAATACTAGATATTTAATATTAATAGTATTATTATGTCTTCCCACTAAACTGGAGGCTTTTTTACAGTAGGATCTTTGTCTTACCCATCTTTTTCTCCTCCCAAATGTGTATCGAGCTCCTAGAAAGCACTCATTCAGTGAATAGAATCAAGCATTAATACAGAAAGTTGCTCTTTTGCTTGGGCAGTTCTTGCCCTGCAAATCCTTACTCAGCCTTTAGTGACGAGCCTGAGCTTGTCACAGCAGATAGATGAAAGCTTCAGGATTGAGGGTGTTCTGTTCAAAGCAGTGGTTATAGTAGGCCTTGGGGGTATTTTGCTGAGTTTTGTGTGTAGTTAAGGAATCTAATAGTGTTTTGATTTGTTTCTCAATTAGAAATGCTACACATAGAATTTCATGGAAAAGAAGCATTTCTTCTTCAAAGGAAGTTGTGGGAAATACAGAAATACCCACCCCTCTGCCTTCCAAATTCAAGTGTGAGCCTTACGTGTATTCTTCACCCAGTCTGGAGTTTAACCTCTGAAAAGCTGGCTGTGGAGGTGGGAGGGAGTGATGACTGGGGCAGGGCCCCGTGGCATCTGTCTCTTTAAGAAACAGAAATGAAACCTAATTAGCATAGACTGGCTGCAATTAACATATAAGTCCCAGTTCTGGGAGTTGGAGGAAGGGAAAAGGATAGAGCTAAAACTTAATGGGGTTTTGTTAGACAAAATTAGCTCCCACAGAACAGCCATAAAAATATCTAAATTATGAGAGCCTCTTGCCATTTGCCATTAACATGAAGGGACATGCTAATATTTAGTGGCGCCATGTCCTGGAAATTAACTGCAGTGAAGAAAGCCCCAGGGGCATCCCCATGAGTAATAAGGGCAAGTCCACTGACTCAACTGTTACCCAACTGCTTGACTGAATGTTTTACAGAAACTTAGACTCTGCAAATCACACGGATCTCAGCCAGTCTTTTTGGCAATGGTTCCAGAACTGTCGGATGACACCTCCATGGGTGATATATGGAAAGGCGAAGTCTCTTTGTATAGTCTTTGAATTTGGGTACTATTTTCCTCAAAAGAAGACATTCCTAAGGCTGATTTGTGGACATTTGAAGATGCCTCCAATTCTTTCTCTCTCCATCTTTATGCTCTCAGGGAAAATTAGCCCCTTTGCTTTTAGAATAGTGCCAAACCAACTGGTATGAGTTTCATTGTAGACTCCTCCCATGGTTTTACTTCTTGCCTTCCCTTGGGGGAAAGGGGTAAACCATTATCCTCTATTTTCTTCTCCTAAAAGTCACCACTGATCAGCTAAACATACAAAGGTTTTTTTTCATGGTCCTCGGTCTCTTCTACCCCCATTTCATTAGACTTTGTTGACCAATCTCCCCTGCCTTGATTTCCATACCGCGTTCTCTGAGGCTTTCACTCTGCCCTTTCTCTTTTAGTGGGTCCACTTTCTCCTTTCACATCTACAGGCATTGCCCACAACTCCTGGCCTCTATCCTAAGGTCTTCTCTTACTATTCTCTTTGAAGATGAATTAATCATCATTTGCTGGTGTCCACCATCACTTATAGGCTAGTGTCACTCAAATCTGAAACCTTGGCCTGACTATTTAGCCCTGTGTTTCAAACTTCCAGCGGGACAGCCACATTTGGAGTTCCTATTTTCATTTCCAATTCAGCCTGCCCACACCCCCATCCATTATCCTCTCCTATTTTAGGGAGATGCCCATTATTTCCTCCCTGACCCTCATCTGCCTCTTTATATCTCTGGAGAGTACATCCTATACACTTATTATTCTCATCCTCCTCCACAGCTGGTTGGATCAGGATCCACAAATACCTGACGCAGGAGCTCATCTGTTAGGTGGCCTACAGCCTCACTCTCCAGAGTTCAAACTCAGTTGAGAACAAGAGCATCCTGGAATGGCATGGTGGGGTGAAGATCCAGAAAATCTTGCTACTGAGATCTCCAAGCTTAGCCTCTTTCTTGCCCTTTCTAAGGCTTGGGTTGTCAGCTTTCCCTTGCATTCTGTAGGATACACTGATTCTTCCAACAAATTACAATTTTAAGTGAGTTCTAACAATGTTTTGACAGCCATGAAATTTCTGACTGAATCACACTTGATTTGCTTGCCCTCCCCAACTTTCCATTCTATATCTTTGAAACCATTGTTTTCCCAGGCTTAAAAAGGATAAACCTTGGAGACATTTTTGAAGCCATCCTTTACTACTTTATACCTGATCAGTCTTAATGACTTTCTATTCCTTCCTCTGAAATACCTTTGAGATTTTAGATCCTCCTTTATCCACGCTCTGATCACCTTCAAGCCGGGCTTCTCCACTCTAAGCTCTACCCTTCCAATCTCTCATTCATTTCTTCTTAAAACACTGCTCTCATGAAAGTATCCCTCTGCCAAAGAACCTCTGAGTTCTTCTCCATGCAGCCTCTCCAATAGGCTAGTTCAGGCTCATTCACATGGTGGTCTGATGGTCCCAAGTGTAGCAAGAGGACAAACTCCAAGGTGTCAGTCCTTTTGAAACCTCTGCCTATGTCTCATTGGCTAAAGCCAGTCATGTAGACAACCCAGATTCAAGGAGAAAGGAAACAGACCCCATCTTCTGATGGGAGGAGCTGCAGTGTCACATTGCAGGGAAATGAATGCAGAGAGGCGAATAATTTGTAAGCATTTTTCTAATCTACCACATTCAGCATGAACTGGGAGTGGGCCTCATTAGTATTCTCTTCTTGTCCATTCTGTCACGGGAATATCCTCCCTCTCTGCTCTTTTCCCTTAATTCAAATTCTTCTTCCCATAGGTTAGGGACAAATCTCTGAACTCTGCTCTAAGGATTCCCAAATAACCAGCTCTGCACCATTTCTGGTCTCTGGCCCCTCCCTTACTTTTTGGTCATTTTCTTGAACTCATGTCTTTCTTCTGAACTGGAATGCAAATTAACCAAGGATTACTTTTCATATCTTTATTTATGAAATATATATTTATAGCTTTCATATATCTTGACTTTCATGTCTAGTACAGGGTACAGCGTCTGGGAGGTGCCAAATAATACTTGCTGGTTATTTGCTATCAAGGAATAGCTCAGAATTCTCCTCAAAGCCATTTTTTCTCTGAAATTCATTTAAGTTAAAAAAAAATAAATAAATGTATGCCCTTAGCACTCTGAAGAAGGTTGCAGGGAAAGCTCAGATGATCTAAAGATTTCAGCTTTCTGACTAGGTGAGAATCACAGCTCCAACTGGAATGCCTTTCCTAACCTTGGGCCCCATGAAACCTGTGGGTCTCCTCAGCCAGTTTTCTTCAATGCCCTGGCCACGCGACCACTCTTAGCAGTCATTCTGTAAGCTCAACGCCATACTCCATGGCTGGCAATCAGCATCTTTCTTGCTCTTGATTTGCCTGTTGAGAGAATTCCATGAAAAATACCAATCTTCCAGGCCTCAACAGGACAGTTTAGGGACCACAATCTGAAAATACCCTCTGCCTGCAGGCTCTAATTTTCCCTGGGCTCCTGCTCAGACAGTTAGGGCTTTATTGTCTGTGCTCCCAGGGACCCTCCATAGACAGGTTGGCATAGAACCTGCCTTATGAATGCCTCTGCTCCAGTCAGATCTTTCAGTGCTTAGACCCCCTTTGCCTCCCAGGCTTGCTGATCCAGGGCCCTATTTTCCTAATTTGTTTGATCCTAGAGTATGTTGCTTGTCCCTTGGGTTGCACATCAGGCCAACTCTCAGAAATACCTTCTGAAATCTGATCGGTGTCCCTTCTTGCATTTCCCTTTCTGAGAATTTGGAAAGGAATCCAGGAAGCCCGGTCATATGTAGCCACTGATTTTTATACCACTGTCAAAAATAAAAACAGTCTCCAAACATCAAAACAAGGCTTAACTTCTAGACCTTTGGGGTGACGTGGGATGATGGATCAAGCTCAAGGATGCTGTGCTGTTTCTGATCCTGACACTGGGTTTTTACACTGAGGACTCTTTCTGATGATATAAGAAAATACGTGCCTCTGGAAAGATGGAGAAGAGTGGATAAGGAAAGTGCATGTGCGCGAATGTGTTTCTGTGTGTCTATGTGTAGGGGTGTGTGTGTGTGTGTGTGTGTGTGTGTGTGTGTGTGTGTGTGTGTGTAAAGAAGAACAGCAGGTTTCCCAGTCTAAGAAATTTTTTGGCTGTGGGACGAGATTTGCATGCCCTTCTGTGTCGCAGAGACTCGGTATGTTTGAAGCACATCGTCGGGGTGCCTGCATCTCAAATCACTGGCTGTGTGCAGCCTTGATGAGGCACCCGATTTACATATTCTCAATTTAATCTAAAGTAGGTACTAATTGATTACTGCTGAATGTCTGCACGCTCTGATTATCTGTTCAGATCCTGAGGGGGGTGGAGGAAAAGCAAGAGATCTTTCTTCTGTGAGTAAGATTTTTGTTTTCTCTGATCCAAGGAGCACTTATTTGCTAGGCCTGGAGGTCTAGCAAACTCCCGTCTAACCTCTCCCCACCTTCACCCCCAGTTGCTGAAAATACCACTGGCTCCAACACTGGTTTTTTTTTTTTTATGTTGTAGAATAAACTATTCTCTATTGAGTTATTCAGCATTTATCAAACAAATATTTTGGAAATGTCTCCCAAGTATATGTTATTGTCATCTCCATAAGGACAGGATTCCATAGGGCTTGAGAGTACAGACTCTGGAGCCAGATTGCTGGCTTTAATCCAGGCTCTGTCACTTACGAGCTGTGTGACTTTGGGCAAGTTGCTTAACTTCTCTGTGCCTCGGCTTAGCTGCCTATAAATGGGATTAATAGCAGTCCCCACCTCACAGGGTTGTCAGGAAGATGAAAAGAGTTCATACATGTAAATCACCCAGCACAGCATCAATCCGCTATATAGTGCTGTTTCTTCACAGCTCTGTGGAGGGTTTGCTGCGAGAAGAAGGCAAAGATCTTGATTAAAGTTCCCCTGGGGAATTTTAGGATCTTCATTTGTTTTCACCTTACCTGTCCTGCGTCATCTCAGGTATCAACAGTGACAGGGAGCCGGTCTGAGAAAATATAGATCTTGCTATGGGGGTGGGTATTATTAGCTAGAGCCTTCTGGAAAGGCTTTCCCTGTCAGTCGAGGTAAGGAGTAGGAAGGAGGAAAGGGAGGCTAAGGGTTTGGGGGGGGTCAGTGAACACTCCTTGGACGTCTTCTGTATGCCAGATTTCATGTTGGTACTGGTGACACAAACATGAAAGCTATGGCCTGTTCTCTGAAGGACTTCACTGCTGAGGGGCACTGCTGCAACTGCTAGGCACGTTTCCTCTGTTATTGCTCCTGGAGCATTTATTTTAGGTTTCAACCCCGCTGGTTGAAATTGAATTGCTGGTCTGCTTTTTTTTTTTTCTTGTTACTGATATGTAACATACAGGCAGAAGACATGCACAAGGCATAAGTGCACAGCTCAGTGAGTCATCACAGAGTGAACACACTGTGTAAGCAGCACCCAGATCGAGAGAAAGGGAACATGACCGGCCCTCAGAAGCCCCCCTCCTGCCCGTACTCCCCTCCAGCCACCACCATCCACCAATAGGTAATCAGCTTCCTGACTCTGAGTCCCACCCTCAGGTTTCCCAGCTGGGTGCTAGTCCTCGGACAAGAGAAGCTCAGGGAGCAAGGTTGGGAGATGTGACAAGATCAGGCATGATTGGGAAATGTCTGGATCATTACGATGATGGTCTTGTCCCTGGTGTCTGTGTGGCTCCCCTTAAGACTGCTTTGACTTTTTCAAAAGGAAAGCCATTCTTGGCTGCTTCACACCAGAGCCAGCATCAGGCAGAGCAGGGCAGCCTTTCTGTGGGTCTGAGCAAGCCCCCATCCAGAAATGTGTCCAGTGAAGGGCCAGGATTTCTCATCCTTGGCCAGCCTGGCTCCTGAGATCTCTTACGGAGACAGGCATATTAGCAAAAGAAGACCCTCTGATATCTTGTAAGGCTGACGATTAACCAGGAAGTAGCTTAGCAGGGATGAGTGCAGTTAACCGTCTCAGAACTTCCCTCTCTCATCCAGAGAGTTCAGGGTCTTAAAAGAATGGAAAACAGAAGAGGTCGATTTTGCCAGGACCATCCAGGACATCACAGTGGGGAGTTCTGATCAATCAGGGAGGGAGGCGGGCATTGCCTGGAAAGAACTGACAGAGAATAGCAGAGTAGCGGTTCCAGTTATCTATCGCTGCATCACAAACCTCTCCAAACTTAGTGAAGTGAAACAACAACCATTTTATATGTTTAGTGAGGCTGTGGGTCAGAAATTCAGACAGGGCACAGCAGGGGCGCTTGTCTCTGCCTCAGCTGGGAAGACTTGCTGGCGGAAGACTTGATTATCTGGAAGCTTCTTCACTACATGTCTGGCACCTGGGCAAGGATGCTGTGGAGACTGGGACTGTAGACAGGGGGTCTACACGCAGCTTCTCCATGTGGTCTGGGCTTTTCATAGCACAGAGGCTGAGTTTCGAGAAAGAACATCCCCAAAGAGAGTATCTAGAGAGCAAGAGTCCCAAGAGCCCCAGGCGGAAGCTGCAGGCTCTTTCTCTCTTTCTGACCTAGCTCAGAAGTCACCTGGCATCATTTCCAACGCCTTCTACTGGTTACCTGTGAATCACGAAGGCTGGCCCACATTCAAGGGGAGGAGAATTCGATTCCACCTCGATGGGTCCTAGTGTAGAACTACTTGTGGGGTTGGGAGCTCTTGTTGCAGCCTGCTTTGAAAAATACCATCTTCCACTATAGATAGCAGCTAGGACTCTGGAGTAAGACCCACCTGGTTTCATTTCCCGGCTCTGACACATATTAGCTACGTGACTTCAGGCAAGTATCTTAACCGCTCTGTGCCTCAGTTTCCGCATGAGTGAAACTGGAATGATGATCCTGTCATCATTGTCAACAAAGTGAGCCATGCATGGTGTTAGCAGAATGCCTGACACACTGTAAGTGCACAATGTCACCTTTAACTGAGACCCAAGGAGGCGATTGTTTAGGACAAGCTTCACCTATGACACTTTTTTTTAGGCTCATCTTAGTGAGGAGGTTAATCACGCAATTCCCATACCAGGCTGTATAACAGCCCAGAACTCACTAGCAGCAACAAGAACGACAGACGCTGTGCATTAGGGGATAGCACTTTACAGTTTACAAAGCCCTTCCATATTCATCCTTCATTTAATCCCAGGACTCCCATTTTACAGATGAGGCTTATCAAGATGTGACTTACTCAAGGTCACATAGCTGGTAAATTACAGAGCAAGGCCACCATCCCAGAGTTCCCGTCTAAAGCCCTTGCTCTTATCTTCTCTGATAATCTCAAGGGCACTGCTAAGTTATCAAAGGAAAAATACAATTTAATTAGAATTTAATTAATTTGAAGAGTGCCCTAGAAATGAGGAGAAAGGAAGGAGGTCAGATTTCCAATAGCCAAGGAATGTCAGAGCCAGGGCGGGAAGGTGACTGCCGTGTGCAAGAGGAGACCTGAAGTTATGACTCTCCTCCAAAGAGCTCAAAGGCATTCCTGGAAAGTGTCCCATAATGCTTTTCAAAGTTGAGAGTTAATCACTCAGCCAAATAGCACCTTTTGCTCTGCAACCTCAGAGTCCCCTAATCACCCCTCACTCCCCTAAAACTGAGAAGCCAGTGGTGCCCTCTTCTTTCTGTGTTTCCCTTCAGATTTCAGTCCACTCACATCAACATCAAAATGCACAAATGCTGGGAAAGCATTGTAAACCCTGCCTTTCTGGTGTTTTCCATCCGCTTTTGGAAACAAACCAAAATACCCATAAATATTCAAGCTTATAATATTGACTTAAAGCTCAGTTAGAGCCCCGGCTGCAGTCAGCTCCTGATTATCCATGTGTGACTTATCCACAGCTAATTTGAAAACTCAAACTTACTTCCTTCGAACTTGCAGCGCACCCTTGGCCCCCTCTGCGGGTGCTGGCTCGGGGATGCAGGGAGATGAGGTGGGAACGTGCCCAGCCGAGGGCCTGACGACCCTGCTTTTGCTCTTGACACAGCTCCTGACTAGCTGCATGACCTTGAGTACATGTCTTTAGCTCCCGGGACCTCCAAGGTTTTTCAACTGTAAAATGAGGTAGCAAAGTCATCAAAACAAATGGGGAGATAAGTTTGCTGCACAGATACAATATTGAAATCGATGGTCCAAAAGGCCCATTTCCTGGACAAGATGGTGTGTGGCCTCAGAACTGATGAATGGCAGACCCAAGCCTAGCACCCGAGACTCCAATGGTTATTTCATGAATTTCATGGCCAAACACGTGAGATTTTTCTATTTCCCCAATTAAGATTCTCCCCAGTGAGCACAGATAGTTCAAAGATTCAGAGATTTGGCTCTGCCTGAACATGGAAAAGGCTATTCTTTTGTTTTTCAGAATATTGGCCTTCCCTTCCAATGGAGCCAAGGTGGGGACCCAGAATTGTACGTCTGTGGGAGTCAAGACCACTGCCCACTACCCCACCCCCAATAAGACCGAATGGGGGTATCAGCAGGAAAGCTCCTGGGTCCTCTTTGTGTCCAGTCCTCTCCCTCCCACCCCCTGCCATTCCTACGGACTAGAAAAGACACTCCTGTATTTTTCTTTTTTTCTGGTACGCGGGCCTCTCACTGTTGTGGCCTCTCCCGTTGCGGAGCACAGGCTCCGGACGCGCAGGCTCAGCGGCCACGGCTCACGGGCCCAGCCGCTCCGCGGCACGTGGGATCCTCCCAGACCGGGGCACGAACTCGTAATCCCCTGCATCGGCAGGTGGACTCCCAACCACTGCGCCACCAGGGAAGCGCGACCCTCCTGTATTTTAAGGGAGAAATCGCTGGAGTCTTCTTACTCCCTGCCTTAAGCTCAACCTCCCAGACCCAGGCTCTCCTTATAGGAGGAAGGATGAGCAGTGGAGTGGTGGTCGAAAGAGACCTGGAAGCAGGGATGAGAGACGAGGTGGCAGGATCCCACCACTATATGCCCTTTGACCAAACACATCACAAGTGTGCGTTCTGTGCTCGGCCCCCCCGTGATAAAGAACAGACGCCCATTCTCCTTGCAATGAGATCTTGGGTTCAGGGAAGAGTACAGTGAGACCTCTGTGAACCTGGTTTTCATGAAGTATTGTAGATGCTCTGAAAGAAAGATGTGTAAAACCAGGTGGTGGTGAGGATGTGAGAGGACACAGAGGGGGAAGCAGTTAACCTCATCCAGGGTGTGGGGTATCAAGAACCACTGGCTGGAAAAGGTGGTGCTTGGTCTTTGAGCTGTAAAGCATTATGTCAGCAACATTTTAAATGGTTGTTCAGTCTTCCAGAAGCATAGTAGTGGCTCTGTGGTTCAGTCTGATCAAGGGGTCATTAACAATGGGGGGCTAGCCTGCAAACTCAAGGACTCCTTATGTCATTTCTGTGGGACAAGGTATTTTATGTTCGAAACAACTTGGAAGCAATCTTTAGAACACAGAGTTCTTTGGATACATGCTGCCTGTGTTGTGCAGAAAGAGACCATCGCCTACCTAAACAATACGTGGTGTGAAATTGCGAAATGACGATACACTCGACATTGGATGCTTTGCGGTCTGAACAAGTGCTTCCCTGTTTGGAACCCACGCTGGTCTCCAGCTAGCTGCAGTTTGAGATGAACAACAAATGAAAGGACATCCTTGGTGGAAATTCTAGCACCCAGGAGCAAGGTGAGAAGGGAGGCTCCCCCTCGCCTGTTGGCACATTTGTTTATACTCCCTCTGGTGGCTGATTCAGGTCTGCATGTTCTGTCCTTCTGGTGTGTGAAGCAACCATGCCCTATCTGATTCAAGAGGCCTGGAGCACTGGGATCTTGTCCACGTCCACAGGAGCAAACATCCGAACAGTCAGCATCTGTTTTGGTCTGGGTTTTAACTAGCTATTGGTGTTGGTGTTTGGAAACTCATGATTGAAATGAATGTATCTTATTCTTTTTGTGCCTATCACACTGCTTTTGTACCATATAGCTTTGTAAAACTTCATAGAATCATAGATTTCAAGCCCCTGTTCTACTTAGGTTCTTTTGAGTTTCAAGAAGCAGCAATTGAATAAGTTTACTTCATGATTACCTCAATGGGATAAGGATACTTGTGAAAGTATAAGGAAATACTGTATGGCTAGGACCTGAGAAGTACTGAGAGTTGACAGAAGGCTCCAAAGCCAGTGAGAATATAACCCCTAAGAACGGGGGTTTGTGGGCCCAACAAACTCCCATCTCAGTTCCATTTCCCTCTTTTTATGGACCTTCTTGTCATCCACTAATCCTTACCTTACATCTTCCGCTTGTTCACATTTCCTTCTCCTTCATAATGTTGACTTGCATGGGGCCCATCTTCTCCTCTGTGACTTCTCTCGGAGTAGTGATCATTCAGCTTTAGCTCCCTTTGCAAATGGATCCTTTCTCTCTTTGAATCAGCCAAAGGCACAGGCAACCACTGTAACTGGAATATATGGTACTCACCTGAAAAGAAACTTTGGACTCTAGTTCATCATATGGGAAAATTGGTAACCCAAGAGCTGATGAGACTTACCTAAGATTACACACATAACCAAGAAGTGGTGATGGTAGGAGGAGACCCCAGTTCTCCTACAGTCTACAGAGGCTATTTTCACACTAAACTGTGTCATCTGCTATGGAAGTTTGTGTGGTAGGCGTGTTCCCATGCACGGGTGTCTTGTTACTCACCTATTGTGCTTGCAGTTGAGAGACAGATGGTCTTCTCTTTTCTGCTTCCTTCCTTCTCCCCACCTCCTGCTTAGGCATCTGATATAGGACCCAGACGAGTGGCAGAATGGTGCTTAAGAGAAAGGTATTTAAAATTAGCTCCCTTTAATAGCATTTGTTCTTATTAGAATTCACGGCTGGTCTATGTGCCAATGATTTCAACGTCACTAAATTCAAACTAAGATTGACAGTGAAGTGTCTTGGTTGCCAAGTAAGATTCATTCAGAAAGGGGGAATTACACAGTAAATCTCAAATGAGAAAACTTGATAGATGAACTGAATTCTGAGTTGGTGAGGCCAGCTAGAATGTAGCTAAGTTGTCAATTGAAATATTTCACTCTTTATTTCTCTTTGGTTGAAAATATTAGAATATCATTTTGGGGTCATCCAGATTTAGAACTTCAGGTAGTCGCTTTCAGTAAGCTGGGCTTGCATTTAGATTTAGAAGTCTACGTGACTTATGGTTTTTCCAAAACTTGCTTACTAGAAAAGAAACTCTAAGAAAATCCTGATATAGCAATCACATTGACAAATTCATTCATACAGCTGGAATGCTGCAGCCAATGCAATGGGATTTTTGAATAGGAGAATAAGGACACTATCATATTCACTATTGGGTTCAACAGATCAGCATGACTCAATGAACCATCCATATAGTCATTTGTTCTCATTCATTAGACATTTATTGAAAGGCTCCTATAATATAAGCACGATGCTGGGGATATGAGGGTGAATGAGACATGGCTGCCTACAAGAAACTTACTGTCTAGTGAGGAATACAGACAAGTAAAGAGAATTACGACACCAGATCTGAGGAGCTTGTACAGATCAATGACAAAGGAGGCCATGCTAAATTGTCTGGTCTTCCTGTGGTATGACTGACTTGGCTGTAATCCTATCAATCCTCTGATAACATTGTCCAGATGTCATGACCTCATAAGCAGATGACCCTCATGCCATATGTCAATTTCCCTTGCATGGACATTTCAGTAATTATGTTGTATTCTGTTAAGCCTCATCTCTTGAGATCTGCAAAGTAAGGCATCCCCATGGGCAAGAGAAATGTTCTCTTCTGAAATCTGAGGTCATTCCTAGAGCAGATACCCCGAGAAGGGTGAATCCTTGGACAGGAACCCAGAACTTCAGGAGGAGCCTCAGCCAGATGGGAAAAAGCTCAGCCTCTCCCTTGCCTTATGCTTGGAAGCATCTAGACGTCTGAGGTATGATGCTAGGAAGAGGGATTTAGAAGTCACAAAAAAGCAAGAAACCCAAAAGAAGAGCGATCCAAAGAAGATTTCTTCTTCCTGGATCCCTGATTGATGGGAAAAGACAAGCGAGCCTCAGAAAGCAGCATGTGCTTTTCAGGTCAGATTGTGCAGCTTCGTGGTATTAAAGCCCCTGGACCAGCCTCCAGCCCAGTGCCCATCCAAGACTGGTCAGGAAGCACCTGCAGTAGTTTCCCCTGGGACACTGGGTCAGCATGCAGATTCCCGGACTCCTCCTCAGATCCAAGCCTCTGAATCAGAATGGAAAGGGAGGTAGAATTTGCATTAAAAATTTTTTTTTATTGAAGTATAGTCTTTTTCTTTTTTATTTATTGAAGTATAGTTGATTTACAATGTTAGTTTCAGGTGTACAGCAAAGTGATTCAGTTATACCGTACATATAATTTGCATTTTGGTAAGCCCCTTAAGTTTGAAATCTTGTGGTCAGCGGGGTCTTTTGTGAAGATTTAAGCCTTGATTTAATATGGTGCAATTACCCCTGCTCACCAAGAAATGGGTCTTCCAATATCATACTTGGAGTTGCTAGCTTTTATTATCACCTAGATTTGTGTTTTATTTTATCACCTGGGCTCTGGCATTCCCTTATAACATCTCCTTCTTCAGAATGTCCCATATCATGCAGTTAGTCTAGATCAGGGATTGACGAACTTTTTCTGTAAAGGGTCATATTGTAAATATTTTCCACATTGTGGGCTCTATAGTCTCTGTCACAACTACTCAACTCTGCTACCGCAGCGCAAAAGCACCCATAGACAATACTTAAACAAATGGACACAGTTGTGTTCCAATAAAACTTCATTTACAAAGACAGGGGGCTGGTAGGATTTGGCCTGTGGGCCACAGTTTGCTGACTCCTAGTCTAAGCCATTAGGCAATTAAACATATACCGCCTTGTAACATCTCCTTATATTGAGATACTCTGCCTTTTGTTAGTGGATTAGTTGCAAGGAATGGAAACCCACTTGAGTTACCTCTGGTTCTCAAACTTGAATGTTTATCTGAATCCCTTGGAGGGTTTGGTGAAACAGAGTGCTGGGCCCACTCCCATAATTTCTGACTGAATAGATTTGCAGTAAGGCCCAAGAATTTGAATTTCTAACAAGTTCACAGGTGATTCTGGTCCAAAGACCATACCCTGAGAGCCACTGCTTTAAGTAAAGGGGAAGAGGTTATAGAAGGGATTTGTGTGGGAATTAGGAGTCTCAGCCATGAGGCTAAGAACACAGGGTGAGCTCCCCAGAGGTCCTCCCAGAGATGGAAAGGATCCCTACCACTCTAGGAATTGGGTTTTCATAGGGGCTAGTCACCCTTACCATCATGGGGTTCTCTCTCCTCTAGGTTTCTGCTTCGATTAGAGTGATAACCTAAAACTCAAATATGGTCAAGCCACTTACTCACCTTTGTAGAAGAACCTGTATTTTTATACATGTTCTTAAAGTCCAAACTTCTTAATCTGGCTCATGGGGCCTTGTATGACCTTCCTACCCCCTCCATTCCTCTATTCTCATTCCCACCATCCTCTATTGGTCCACAATAGGCACTCTGGATTTTTCCTCCACCATACTCTCCACACTACCATGTACCCCTTGTGCAGACAGCCATATGCCCTGCTGACTGTGAGCTTTATGAGGGCTGGAACTGTGTTTTCCTCATTTTGTCTTCAGCGTCTGGCACGGTTGATGTTCAGTAAACATTAGATGAATGAACAAATCAATGGTTTCTTCCTCAGATTTCCTACCAGATACCAGAGAAGAGGTGAACTCAGGGGCACAGTGAAGGTAAAAGCCTTTAGGGGGCTGATGGCCCAGGAATCTTCATAGTAGAGGTTAAGTGTTGTTCTCTAACAACAACACTTAAAAGTGGAGGGAGACCACAATGAGATACCATGTCACATCCACTAGGATGGCTCTAATAAAAAACACAGATAATAGCAAAAGTTGTCAAGGGTGTGGAGAAATTGGAACCCTCATACATTGTTGGTATGTAGTCATTTTGGAGAGTAGTTTAAAAATTCCTCAAAAATTTAAACAGAGTTACCATATGGCCCAGTCATTCCACTCCTAGGTATATACTCAAGAGACATAAAAACACATGTGCACACAAAAACCTGCACACAAACACTCATATCACCATTATTCATAAGAGCCAAAAATAGAAACAACCCAAATATTCATCAAATGCTGAATGGATAAACAAAATGTGGTATATCCATACACTGGAGTATGATTCAGCAGCAAAAAGGAATGCTACAATGTGGATGAACTGCAAAAACATTATGCTAAGTGATAGAAACCAGTCACAAAAGGCTACATATTATATGATTCCATTTATATGAAATGTCCAAAATAGTCAAGTGTAGAGAGATGGAAAGAATAGTGATTGCCAGATGCTGAAGAGGGGGTCATGGGCAGTGACTGCTAGTGGGTATGGAGCTTCTTCTTGAGTGATAAAAACATTCTAAAATTAGATAGTGATGGTAGTTACACAAATGTAAATATATGATGATATATGTAAAGATATGTAAATTATATCTCAATGAAGCTGTTAAAAAAGTTGGGGCAGGGAGTGCTCAGATTGGTCCCAGAAAAAAGAGTTGGCTCCACGTTCAGAACATGCTACCATACCTACAGTGTTATCCTTTGACAACAGTGTGCAGCACTGGAACGACTTGTCTAACAAAGTCACACTGTATTTATTTATATCCCCACACAGCTTGGAACACAGTGAATTATACTGAAAAGTTTTTGATTTATTGATCTGATAAGAGAAATTCCTAATTTTCTTTTTTTTTTTTAGGGGTTTCTCTAATAACTCATTTTTTTTAACATAGTTACTGGAGTATAATTGCTTTACAATGTTGTGTTAGTTTCTGCTGTACAACAAAGTGAATCAGCTATATGTATACATATCTAATTTTCTTTATTTTCCATCAAAAATATTCAATACCTTGAGTATCCAGCACAATTTCATGTACCCCATAACTCAGTCTATTCTTATGGATGAAAATGATGAATTCCCTCAAAATGCTAAAATTGTTTTGTTGAAAAACAAAGCAAAGCGTGGTCTAAATTTATTTAGGACATCCATTGAAAGAGGCTTGCATTGTTTACAGATCTGCATCTGCTTCATACACAAAGAGCTTTTATACCAAGGCCGACTATTATTGTTTTCTTTCTTTATCATGGAACCTTTCCTGAATTCATGGCTCTGAGCAAACACAGTTTAGTGCATAAATGTAGACCAGCAACTCCCTTTATTTTTGTTGATCTTGTATGATACTGAAATTCCCATTAACTCTTTCTCCCATCCGTGATATTGCAGACTAATTCCTATCACTTCTCTAAAGCAAATAAGAAATGGCTTGTGATCAAAAACATTTTATAGAAATTACACAACCAATTCAGAAAAAAGAACAATATTGCCATATATGGATGGAAGCATGAAAACATTCATATTTGCGGGGGGAGGTTAAAGGCTTAATATACAATGGAAAAGAAAAGATATAGCAATGTCAGTTTAATGTCTGCTTCTGAATCTGAAAAATGATACTAGGATAGAAGAGTTAGAAATTGTTCAGTTGGTTTTTATTACACGTGGCCTTAGTGAACTTATAAAACTAAACTACAGCCCACAGCCAGACAGTGGTTTATCAATGGCTTTGGATCACTTGGTCATTTTCCAACTTGATCTCCAGCCCCAGGAGACAGGGGCTGTCTTCTCAAGAAGTCTTTCCTCTCTCAATCAAAATTATCTTTTCTGGAATTCAACCATTAAAAATTAGTATCTTTAAGTCTTTAAGGGTTTTTCTACTCAGTAGAGCCCCCTATTAAACTAAAAATTGCCCTATCATGGCCTCAGTTGGCAGTCTGTGCCAAGAGAATTGGAGCTCAGAAAATATACAAGACCCAGTTGATTTTGCACTAGACAGGGCTTCTTCTCAGACTCCCAAGATACCCTGACAGCCCTTAGATATGCAGCCCTTTTCCAGTCCCACCCACAATGGTGAGAGGGAGTTATTTCTGAGGACCCATCTTGCTGGAATTTCCTCACTTAGACAGGTGATAGATGTGACCTGAGTGCTCTGTGGTTTGTATAAAGTGAAGATAAAGAATCTATCCACTTGGGTGACTGTGTCTTAAGGGTCCACCACTGAAGCCAAGGAAATGATTAAGAGTGGCATATCTGTAAGTTTGAGTAGCAATTTATTAAACAATAATTGGTATTTTAAAGGTCATTTTAAAGGTAATTAAAAGCCATATAGGGCTTCCCTGGTGGCGCAGTGGTTGAGCGTCCACCTGCGGATACAGGGGACATGGGTTCGTGCCCCGGTCCGGGAAGATCCCACATGCCGCAGAACGGCTGGGCCCGTGAGCCGTAGGCAGCTGAGCTTACGCGTCTGGAGCCTGTGCTCCGCAACGGGAGAGGCCACAGCAGTGAGAGGCCCGCGTACCGTAAAAAAAAAAAAAAAAAAAAAAAAAGCCATATATTCAGGCCTTTCATAAACCTCTTCATCTCATGCCAAATGAAGAGAACTTAAACAAAAACAGTTTATAAGCCTTAGGATTTTATGATTCTTCTCTAGTCTCTCTTCCTATAGTTCCCTCACTCAGCTTCAATCTTATCCCTTCTCCATGCTTTATGCATATTTTCTTTCTTCTGGAGGCTGCCCTGGTTATAACTCTTTTATTACTTTCTTCTCCAACTATCCTTCTAGCTTTTCTTCCCTCTTCCTCTTTTTTTTTCTTCTGCTCATTCTACCTTTGCCTTAAATAACATAGTATGAAGCATACATGTTTAGAAATAGTTGTTTTTTATTAACTTTTGTTAACTTCTGTTTTTTTCTTAAACTTTTTTTTCTTAACTTTTGTTTTAGATATTGTGTCTTTTAGTTCTAGAATTTGTTTTTTTCATAGATTCTATGTTAAGATTTTCTATTTATTTATTGCAAGTATATTTTCCTTTAAGTCATTGAGCATAGTTATAATGGCGAGTTTAAACTTCCTGTTTGCTAATTCTAATATCTGGGTTGCCTTGAGGTTAGTCTTCATTGATTGTCTTTCCTCTTGAAAATGGGTGATGTTTTTAATTCTTCATAACTCAAGTAATTTTGTATTATATCCTGGACATTCTGAATGTTATGGGGACTCTGAATTCTGTTATATTCCTCCAAAGATTGTTTCTCTTTTTAAGCAGGCAATTAAATTGGTTGGACTTAAACTGCAAACTCTATCTCTTAGGTAGTATCTCAGATGTCAATATAATTATTTTGTCCTTAGCTGGGGTACTTTGTGTCTTCCCTGTGTCCGTGGTTCAGGGGTCAGCTGGAGGTTTGGGCAAAGGATACACATAGAATTTAGACTTTCTCTTCTCTGGATAACTTCATTCTAGGATTTTTCTCTCACACTGTAGTTAGTGACTGTGGGTATGAGTTGCCCTGAACATTTCAGACTAGAAAAACTGGATTTTCTTTCTTTCTTTCTTTTTTTCTTTTTTTTGGCTGTGCTGCACCACACAGCTTGCAGGATTTTAGTTCCCTGGCCAGGGATCGAACCTGGGCCACGGCAGTGAAAGCACCAAGTCCTAACCACTGGACTACCAGGGAATTCCCCAAATGGATTTTCAATGGGAGTTTTAACAGCCCTCTGCAGTGTTGACTACAGCCTATTCTCAGGCTAAGAGCTATAAACAGCAGAAGCTCATTCTATGTTTTCCCTGCTTCCCAAGGTTGATTCCCCAGTGGAATTTTCTTATTTTTGCTCACTCTCCAGAGCCTTCAGGTAGCTGGGGTTTCTTTGTGTGTGTGTGGTTTTTTTTCCCAGAGTTTATAGCTGTTATCTATGGGAAAGTTAGTCCAGTAGGAGCTTACTCAACCATACTGGGAGCAGAGACACCTTTTCTTGATTTTTGAAATGATATGGATTCAGCCTTTCCTGTGTCTTTCTCTAAAAGAATGCTAATTTACATTGTAGTTCAGAGCCTTTGATTGATTTTTTTGGGTCAATGGCCTTCAATAATGAGACAGTTCTATAGCCCAATCTAGGGAAAGATGTTACATCAAGCTTCATTTCAATTTATTCAACAAAATTCATTGTCCTCCTGTTATGAGAAAAACCTTGGGTTGCTTGCTGTGGTTGTCTAGGGACCATCCTTGAATTTTTGTGGGAGGAAGGAAAAACTGACTACCAGAATGATTATATGCTTAAGAGGAAAGAAAGATCTCCTTATCTTTGAGAAACACTGATTCTGTATCAGGTAATCATTTGACAAATGCTCTCTTGTTTAACCCTCATAACTCTGCCAGGTGGATATTATTTTCCACTTTTTATAGATGAGAGAAGTGAGGCTCAAAGCCTGCACAGCTGGTAATTTTCATAGGCTTTTGATTAAAAAAATGAGTCAATGCTAAAAAAAATTAGGTTGCTCATCATACTGTGTTCTCAAAAATAATATTGATAATGATAGTAAAAATAACAGCATCCAAGTGCTACTTTTGCGCTTAGCAAAAAGGGATTGTGACTCAGTACGGCCCCTGATTTTTGACTGACAAGGTTCCATAAATGCTAAGTATAGTTTTCTATTAAGATTGAAACCTATGAGAAAAAAGCCATGGGCTGACCCATCTTCAAAATGTCCATTTAAGATTATTTTTTGTCAGCCAGGTGGCTAACGGGCTGTGTTAGACAATGGATAGATATTGTATTCTGTCTGAAACCATAGAATTGGAGTAAAAAAAAAAAAAAGAGCGATTCTGCATTTATTTGGCTTGTCTACTGCCCGGGAGCCCAAGCTGCAGAGAACATTTATTTCATTTTAACAAATGGATGGCACCTCCCTGTTTTAGGCTGGAAGAAAACCTCTGTTCTGGCCTCAGTGTGATGGGGAACATTGGTGATGGCATATCCAGTGTGAGCCATTGTCCCCACGCTGGGCAAAAATAGTTAAACATTCTGGGGAAATTCTAAGGGAATATGTTCAGTTAATGGTAGGTTTATCTAATAACTGGATTTTAAAAAAAATATTGACTGCTTCATGTTTTACAAAGGGAACTTGCAGACAACAGAAAGTGAGCTCCCTATTGAATAATGTCTCCGTTAAGAGATGAGAATACAAGAAGAGATGTTTTAAAGCACGGTTGAAAGAAGGAAGTAATAAACCTGACTTAGACAACAGACAGCAGCCTCAGCCTGGGCAGTTGGAGATACTGGAAAAGCATTGGTTTTCAGTTTCCAACCCACTTGGTCATGGAAGCACTGTGGCCTGTAGGGTTGCATTTCTCCTCCAAGTTCTGTAGCTCACTTTGCGGTTAGTCATTTGAGCTTGGGGAAGTCATTTCATCTCTCTGAGCATCAGTTTCCCCACCTATAAAGCAAAGCGGCTGGATTGTGTTATCTTTTAGATCCCTTCCGTTTTAACTTGTAAGTATCCAAGAATCTTTCTCTACTTTCATACCCAGGTTTTTTTCTCACTGTATCCAAGAGTCAAGAATTCTACATGTGGGAAAGCAAAATGGCGTCAGAATAGATGAATGAGTCAAAACTTTTGAATTAGAATGGAAGCAAAATAAAAGCAGGAAAAAGGGCTTCCCTGGCGGCGCGGTGGTTGAGAGTCCGCCTGCCGATGCAGGGGACGCAGGTTCGTGCCCTGGTCCGGGAGGATCCCACGTGCCGCGGAGCGGCTGGGCCCGTGAGCCATGGCCGCTGGGCCTGTGCGTCCGGAGCCTGTGCTCCGCAACGGGAGAGGCCACAGCGGTGAGAGGCCCGCGTACCGCAAAAAAAAAAAAAAAAAAAAAAAAAAAAGCAGGAAAAATACATCTTTCTCACCTGAACTAGAAAATAGATGGCAGGTGATAAATGAATAGACTTTGGACTACTCTCTGACTGTAAACTTTCCTAAACTTTTATGTGAGACTAACAGTTCACTTTAAATATCTATGAGTTCTAACAGAGAAGAGCAGGCAGCTCAGATAATGAAGGTCAGAAACTAATGCCCAAATCCCACTGCTTTAGAATGTGCTCAAAGACAGCATCAAATACATGAAGAGGAACAAACACATTTGTCTCACCCATGACCCTGTCAGTAGCAGGCTTGTCCAGTGGTGGACATGGCTGGAATCCAAAGGTCAAATAGACCCAGAGGGAAGGACACACAATTTGGGGAGGTTCCAGTGTGACCTTGATGGAATAGATAGAATAAGCAGTTCAGGCTTAAAAGCCTGAGATCATGGATTGCTTTTGAACCATTATAGCTTTGAGATGCTTTGGTGGTAAAGGCACTGGTGGTACCATAGCAAAGAGGCAAGGTTGTTTGTTTCCTGAGGAAATGGTATTTCTCAGAGCATTCCTAGAAGCCAAACCTATTCTGTCTCAACTTTTTGGTTTTCTAAGGGACAGACAAATCCTCCCTCTAGCCGTACAGAGAGAGTGAATGAATCAAACACCACTGACTGAAAGAAACCAAACAGACATGAAAGAAGAAGGAAAAAGAGAGGGCAGCAAACCCTAGTAATAATATTACTGGTCAGATCTGGAGTTATTGGCAGAAGCATTCTCTTCAATATGCATGTCTTATTTTTGGTTGTCGCAAAAGCAGACCTTGAAATGAGGACTTGGATGCAGATCCCACGAAGCTCAAATGAGGGAGGTGGGAAAAGTGAGACTGGAAAAAGAGGCCAATGAAAGATACATTAAGGTGTGGGTTATCCTTGTGGGCAACTGGAGCTCAGATCCCTAGGAACTCTCTGAGAAACAGTGTAGAAACCTATGTTAGTTTCCTAAGGCTGCTGTAATAAATAATCACAAACTTTGTGGGTTAAAACAATGAGCCTTATTCTCTCATAGTTCTGGAGACCACAAGTTTGAAATCAAGGTGTCAGCAGGATTGGTTCCTTCTGGAGCCTCTGAGGAAGAATCTGTTCCCTGAGTCCCTCCTAGCTCCTGGTGGTTTGCCAGCACTCCTTGGCTTGTAGATGCATCACTCCAATTTCTGCCTCTGTCTTCATGTCACCTTCTCTGTCTTCTCATTTCTTCTTTTGTAAGGTACTTGTCATTAGATTTAAGACCCACCCTAATCCAGGATGATTTCATCTCGAAATCCTTAACTATGTCTGCAAAGACCCTTTTTCCAAATAAGGACACACTCACAGGTTCCACTTGGACATCTCTTTTGGGGGGTGGTCACCATTCACCTTACTACAGGGTCCCTTAGAATTATCCCACTGAGGAAGCTGGAATATGTAGTCCACTGACTCTGATCTCCTATTGGTTAAATATTGCCCCTATGGAAAAAAAAAAGAAAGAAACCAAAAAAAGTTTAAGACTGTGCTTCCAATGCAGGGGGTGTGGGTTCGATCCCTGGTTGGGGAACGAAGGTCCCACATGCTGCGTGGTGTGGCAAAATTAAAAAAGCGCCTGTGAGGGCGTCAAATCTCTTGCCCTTCTGGGCTGTCTTTGCTTAGGGCTGAGCAAGCTTCTTTGATGCTACTGAAATTCCCGAGACAGAGAAGCAGAGAGAGGCAGGTGCTTGAGGTGGGAAGCAACAAGGACACGTGGGAACTGACAAGCCCAGTGGCAGGGGACCTGAGAAGTGAACCAGGGGGATGTGAGGCATCAGTAATGACCGCTACAAGGCCACACCAAACAAAGACCCTGGATGAGGTGACTGCCAGGTCATTGGTGTGAATGGATGCAGACGACGTGGGAAGGCTGGGCGGGGCTGGAGAGAGCAGAAAGAGACTAAGATCCTAGCACAGCAGCAGGACTTGTGCAGACTCAAGCATGCCATCCCTATGAGTGCCTGAGCAGCACTAGAGGCCCCCGGGATGTGCTGGAATGTTTACTTGAGGAGCTGCCCAACTTCCCTGGAAAAGTCATCCAAAGGCTCAGGTGGTGTCCATTAGGTCCTGCAGCCTTGTCTTACTTCAAGAACTTTTTAGGTGGGTCTCAGCAAGGACTTCAGAAGTTGGCCAAATCCTTAGGGTTTGGGAAGGTGTTTCCTGAACATCTGCCACTGGTGAAGACCCCAGCCATTTGAAGGCACAGAGACAGACTCCATCCCTGGAGAAGAACAGGGAATAGCAAAAGGCAGACAGGATGGTCAGGTCCCACACTGATAACTTTGGCTTTAGGATAGGGCTTTGTTCTGGGTGAAGGGAGAAGAAACAGGAAAATAACTGACCAAAAATAAGGGTGGGGTCCTGGGTAGGATTCGAATCCTGCTGGCTAATTCAAGTGCCTGGAAGAGGAAGGACGAGTCAGCATGATGACCCAGAGGTTTCACGAGGCCTGGGGCTAATCTGGGCACCAGGTTTGCTCTCTGCCATGTAGGCCACAGGCCCGAGTTAGGATCCTGGCACCTAGACAGGACAGCATTGGTGTCATCAGGCTAGGTGGCCAGGTCAGGGATTATTAGAAGGTTCCCCTCATTTTTTGCCTACCTGAATTCTGTCTGAATCCCAAGCCCTTAAAGTGGGTGGCATTTTCTCACCATCCTGCCACACCTAACTTTCATGAATCCTTGGGGCTGGGGGAGGGATAAATATTTTCCTGGTCCTTACTGCTACTTCTAGGTTATTTTGTCCCTCCCTCTTCCCTAAAGCACCCCGACTCTTGGAAGCAATCGTAGACCACATTCCCCATTGCTTCTCTGTGCTAGTTCAGGTCCTCTGAGAAGCTAACACCAAGACAAGATTAGATGTACGAGAGATTTATTGGAGAAACCAACTTCGAGGGAAAAGATGGAGAGGGGACTGGAGGAGCCAGAACATGCGGGTCTAAGCCTGCAAAAGAAAGGAAGGTTGGGTAGGAAAAGCCTTAGATTTTACTGGCATGTCTGAAAAAGTTTTGGTGAAGCTGATGGGGAACTCTGGAGCCAAAGCTGCATCTCCCAGGAGTGTTTCTGCTTTCATATCCCTGCAGTGTTCACTCTCTGGCTGGGAGCAGCCAGTGAGAGGTGGGGCTTCAGCAGGGTGATGGATTTCAGAGCACAGCAGCTGGGGCCAAAGGTCAGTGGCACTGGCCACAGTCAGAGGTCTGAGGGGGCATTCTCATGGCCGCTGCAGTCTCCTCGTAGGAGTCACCTTCTGTCCTCTGACCAGACACACCCCACCTTCACCCCACACTTTCACTGAAGACTTTACCACCAAGATCGGTGTCTTACTTTCCACTGCTACGACTTTCTTAATTCTTGGTCATTTCAACATACACATGGGGAGTCCTTCCAACATTCTGGCCTCTCATTTCCTTGACATCCTCACTTCCTGGGGTCTTCACCACCTTCATCAATGAGCCATTGCCAAGGTCGCATTACCAAGGATTGCTCCATTCCCTAATGTTCATTTCAAGCCTCCCACATTCCTACCTCCTATCATCCCCTCTCACTCTCTCTAGCATTGTGACTTCAACCAACCTTGGGCCCCCTTAGATCCCCCAGTCCTGTTACTGTGCCAACTTTTCACCACCTCTTACCCCCTTCATTTCCTCCATCTCCACCTTTTTTTGTTAGAGTCCACAGTCTTCACCGAATGTACCACTCCTTGTACACAGTGTCCACTCCGTGTACATTCTGTCAGCTCCATCATTTTGCTTTTGCCTTTGCTAAGCCAGCTCAGCCTTGTTTAATTCTAGCTCCCACCTCTTCCAGCCCAGCTCCTAAAGAGCTGAAGGTGGCTGGCGAAAAACACTCTACCATTGCTGACTGGTCTGACTTGAAATTTACCACGGCAGACCTCAAGGGCGGCTTCAGTGCAGCCAGGCAATCGTACCCCATTTCCCCAATCATTTTGCTCTCCCCTCTCCCTGAGATGACTATTTCATACTTTCTCATCTTTCCTCAAACCCCCAGAAATTCCACCCCTGATCCTCCTTCTCAGCTGATTACCTTGTTTCTTAGTACCCTGAGAGAGAAGCAATCAGGAGAGGACTTTCCTAATGCCCGCCACCATATCTGTCTACCTTCCTGCATTTGTGCTCACGATTCTGACTTTTTCCCCCGAGACACGGACAAACTGTGTTCTTCTACCCAAGGCCAACACCTCCACGTGTGAACTGGATCCCATCCCCCGTTGCTCAGTCAAGGCTTTGCTCCTGCAATTACATCTTCTCTCTCTCCTGCTGCTTCCATATTTCTCTCCCTCCTGAATCATTTCCATCAGCATAAAAACATGCTGTAATACCTGCTATCAAAAATCAATCAATCAATCAATAAGACCTCCCTGATGCACACACCCTTCCAACTACCACTCGTTTCTCCCCTCCCCTTTATAGTACAACTCCTTTACAAAGGGGTCTATACTTGCCATCTTCGCTTCCTCTCCTCCCATGACTCTTGAACCCCCTCTAGTCTGGTGTCGAGGAAATGAGAAGCATTTTTCCAGCCCCACTGTTTGATCTGCAGCAAACATTTCACAGTGTCAGCCTACTTTCCTGCCTCTGATATTCTTCGTGCAGTAGGTCATCCCATCCTCAGGAGGCTCCTCCTGGGTAGGGAACCCCCAGATTCTAGCACCTGCTTGATCTGGGGCTGGGTTGACCCAGGCTCGTCTCCTCCCAGGACCCTTTGGTAGGGCACCCAGGGTGTGTATAGATGTATGAACTTGACGGAACACCACTTAGACTCACTTGGAGAAGCCATTCCGAGTCCCCATCTTACCCTGGACATTCCTGTGCTCACAGTTTCCACACCCCACCCTTCACTCCAGCAATAAAGAAAAATGGGTCCCTCTGAGGGCCCCTCTCTGTTCACAGTTCCAGGACCTACCCACCACCCCATGGCCAAAGATGAACATCTCTTCTGCCTGGACCTGGTGCACGCTTTTACACGGCCCACCTTCACTTCTCTTTTAGAAAACATGCGAGCTCTCCTTTGCAGGTCTTCCCAGGCATGGGAAGTGGAGGGACAAGTACATAAGAAATAGCAAAGCAACAGAGTTAATACATTTTTGTTAATCAACTTCTCCATGTTAGGCGCATGTTCACAGCAGTGAGTGAAACAAGCGAATTCCCATCCATATGGATATTGCATCAAATGTTTATCTATCTACCTATCATCTGTCTCTCTAGCATTCATATATCTTATCTATCTGTCTATCAAAGCCAATAATATAATTTTCTCAAAAAGAGCAGTACAATCTAAGTGAAGGAAAACATGTTCTATGATCAGGTGCCCTCCCTTCAGACCCCAAACCAGCTTTCACACTTGCTTGTCTGTTGTACTCCCTCAGTAGAAACAGCCCACTTGTTCATGAGCTCAAGTGGGTCATGATTTCCAGTTCTGTGCATTCTTGCATCTACAACAATGGCCACCTTGTGAGCTATAGGGCCATTACAATTAGCTCCACATCATCATTAAAGAATTTCTGGCTCAGAGACGTTAAGCAAGTTTCCTGAGGTCGGTCAGGACCTCAGTCGTTGAGCTGATAGTTGAAGACCAGGATTCTAAATTCAAATTGTATGGTTTTACAGGTCTTATAGGCCATAAAGATTCTTACTTTCCCAGTACCTCGTAAAACATAATAGGCGTATCTAAGGTTTGTTTCTGTAGCTGTATTACGTGCACAGAAGTACTTGTTGGCCTTGTGCTGACCACAGGGAGTAGTAAAGTCCACACCTACCTGTTTTCCTTCTTCTTGAACTCAAAATAGTGCCTGAGTAAAGATGGCCACACCGCATTTACATGTATCCCAAGCAGTAGGAGATAAAGGTATGCAGCGTTGTTCTTTAGTTCTTTACTAAGTAGTCATCCAGATTATTTTATTTCCAATTTATAATCATGCTTGTTTTTGCTATTCAAGAATGAAACTATGGTAGTATTTACTGAGAAACTCTTGATAAGTGTTATTCTAAGCATCGCACAGATACTACAGTTCATACTTTGTTTTTAATCATGTTAGTTTCAGGTATGTAATTCTGAGGTATATATTATATGTATTACCAATCTGTAGCCCCTACATAATTCTGTTCTCCAATAGATAAATATCTTTATTCTTCAGGATCCCCCAACACTTGATGAAGAAACATTAAGTCAAAGCATGTAGCCTCTAGGGGGAGCTCAAGACTTCTCTCTCTCTTCCCTCTATCCTCTGGGAAGGATGAGGACTGAAGAGATGCGTGAGTGGGTGAGATGGGTGAAGGCAAGGACATTATTGGGCCCAAGTGTGGACAGGTAGCCTTTGACTGTGCCTTGCCTGGAGGTTAGGGGGCATTGTATGTGCATAATGAGGGTCTTTTGACCTTCCCTCGGGATGCAACCTTTCGAAAATTCTCCCATATGGCTGATATCATAAGAGGGGCCCTTTCTACACCCAAGGAACCACGGCAGGAAATGGACGGGGCAGAGGAAAGGATGACACATGGACATGTGTTAGTCTGGGCTGTAACCTAGGGAAGCAATGGAGTCCTATGACTTACCACGACCCAGCCCCGCTCTCCACATCCAGGGGTTCGACACAGGGCTGAATGGGCGTTGAGGGTCAAAGCCATATGGCATCAAGCAGAGAGACTTTGCCTGGAAGTCTCTCCATTGAGCTCTTAGGGGAGCCTAGTAGGGCCGTCTGTGGCCACAGTGGGCTAATGTTTGTGGACTTGACAACCAGGGGACCTGACTCACCCCTTCATCAGTAACACAAGTAACCTGAACCAACACAGCAATTCAACTCACAGTGTAGAAAATGTGCCCGGAGAAAAAAAATATATGACATAAACATAAATACAATACTGTGTGTTATGCAAATGAGTTATAAGAAGTATATATTGAATAAGGTTGCAAGTAATGTATTACCTAGCAAACTAGAACTCTATATATGTGTGTGTGTGTATATATATATATATATATATATATATATATATATATATATATTAATATACTTTAACCAAAATGAATGCACGTGTCATGGATTCGGAGAGTGATAAAGGCAAGGGTGGGAAGTTAATAGATGTGAGTTCATGAGCAGATTACCACTCAGGGCAACTAGGGTTTGATCCTGTGGTGGGCCACGCGAGACGACACATGGTTCACATCTCGGAATCTCCTCCCTGGAGGACGGGAAGGCTGGGGCACTGATGCACCAACTCCCATCTCCCACTAACGAGGGTTCTCCCCTTGGTAATCAACTTACCTGCCCTTCTGGGTTGGTTGTGCCCATGATATGAGTTTGCTCAGTACTCTTGAGGTGGGAAGCTGTTAACGTGCCCAAGATTGTCCAAGACTTCAGGAACATGGGCTGGGTCATCAACACCTTGCTCATATGAAGACTGAGACTAGTTAGTCTAGATGACCTCCAAAGCTCCTCCCAGCTATTCAATGATTCTCTGATGTATGGAATTGCCTGCACCATGGGTTTTCTACCCTAGGTGATGGGGAGTTACCCATCTCTAGAAGTAACCAAGCAGACACTTGATAAGCACTTGGAGAGAATGTTATAGCGTCAGATATGTGATTGGAATGAGGAACTTTTCACACACTCACTGTCTAAGGCTGAGTTCCTGGGAAACAGCCCCTGCAATGAGGGTTCAGGTGTGAGTGATTCCTTAAGGAGATGCTCCCTGGGGAGGGCAGGAAGGGAGTGGGAGAAGTAGGATGAGAGGGGAAGGAAGCCAAGCCAGGGGTCCGTGTTGGGGAAGGTCCCAGCCTCAGCCTGATGCTGCGGGGGAGCTCTGCAGTATGTGCTACACCTCAGATTCTGTGGGACTGCAGGCAAGGGAGCTGGGTTTTCATATTCCCTCACCCATCAGTCATTAGCTAAGGGCCATCCCAGGAGGACATAAAGTTCGAGGCATATTTGGCTCTCCATGCATATGGGCAGAGTGGTTCCAGTTGCCAACGACAGTCGTCTGAGGAGAGCAGGTGTAGGCAGCCAGGAGCAAAGGCACAATGAAGCCAGAGGGGTGTCCAGAGACAACAGTACGAGGAATCCAAGGGGACACTGTCACTGTCTGCTACAGTTACTACGAGGATGGCAGTCATACTCGTGTGTGGGTTTTCTCTGTTTTGCTGCAGATTTACAAGGTCTGGTGGGCGAAGCCTTGGCC
Organism: Kogia breviceps; assembly: GCF_026419965.1. NCBI lineage: Eukaryota > Metazoa > Chordata > Mammalia > Artiodactyla > Physeteridae > Kogia > Kogia breviceps. The sequence goes on along the minus strand of NC_081330.1, from coordinate 100,566,662 downwards.
CCAGGGCTCCAAAAGTCCTGTCCTTGGCCTACTCTAATGCTGCAGATAGCCACCATGCAGGAGACTTAGCATTTCAGAGCTTGAACTTCCAGAATCCCATGATGCTGAAGGGGGCAGCCCGGGGACTTTTTTTTTTTATAGACTGGAAATAAGAGTTTATAAGGTACAGAAAGAATGACCCCCAAGCCCTCATGCAAACTATGTGGAATCTCTTCAGTCTGAAGTAGATTTGGGACTAAAGACAGTACAAATATTTCGGAAATAAAGGGATAAATCTAGCTATACAGAGGCAGCATGATGCTGTCATAAAAAATCCACTTTTGTCCATGCCACAGCCCTGAACCTCCTGTGCAGTCGATCAGAGACCCTGATAAATCTGGGCTGCTAGAAATGCCAACCAGCTCATATGTTTTCAGTGAGCGATGACAGGGAGCCAAATTGCTTTAGTCCGATTAGGGAAGGGCCTCTGACTGTAAAATATACTGTGTGAAAAAAAATATTGAGTTTTAGTTCGCTGACACATCAATTTAAGAGAGTTATGGCTCTCACACGGAGGCCAAGCAGGTATCTCCCCACATGTATGTGCAATAAAAATTAATTGTGGTCTTTTATACAGGGCACTGTTCTCACTTGTGGGATCAGAGGGTGACCTGAGCGTCACCTCCAGTGGCAAGCTGCAACACTGGAGGTGGTGGTTCTTTTCCCGGAAGCCACAGAGGGAAACAAACGCCAAAAACCACGGACAAGATTCACGTGTAACACTCCGAATTTTAAAAAAGATATGCAGCCATGTCATGTCCATATTTTTTCTGAAAGTATCTATATGTTTGATGGGTATGATATGTGTATATCTATCAGGGTTAGGACAAGAAAACAGAAACTTCAGCACGTCTTTCAGATGAATTCAGGGGGTTGGTTATAGGAAATGGAAGAGTGAAAAAGCCAAACAGAAAGATCAGTCAGCCCAGGAGTTAGCAACAGCAGGAAGTGGCTACCACTTTGAGGGCTCAGGGGACACAAGGAAGAGGGGGTTTTAGGGAGACCAGGGGCAGAGGTCATCCAGGGAACCTAGAACCATGGTGGAAGCATCCCAGGGAGCTGTAGCCACAGAGGGAGGAGCTGGGTTATCTCTGCTGCCAGAGGTGCTACAGGAAGCAGAGAGTGAGGGGGTAAAATACCCTGGCTTCTCCCTTCCTCCTGCCCTTAGTGGCTCTCAATGGCCAAACTGAGCTGGAAGCCGGAGGGCAAGGGAGTCTGGGAAATGTAGTTCCCTGGGATACAAAACACAACGGGGGAACGGTGAGGAATGGATCCTAGAACAGAAGGGCAGTTGATAGGCATGCTATACAGGTAAATCTCCTTTTGTTGCTTTGGATCCCAGTTTGACAGACCTGTAAGACTCTGCTGACTGTGTGATTTGGAGAGAAAGGAGTAGGCCTGATGTTCAATTGACTGTGGCGTCTTCAGCTTGGGAATGTCTTGTACCTGGTGGGCATTGCACAGTGGCAGGGCCCTTCAGAACGGGCCTCCAGATGGTGGACAGACATGTCACACATCACAGGGTGATATTTTAGAAGTGCTTCCTAGCAGACCTCCCTTCCTTGTGAGTCAATCCCTTTGACTGCACCCTGTTCATTGTTGATGCCAAGATGAGCTCCACCTAGAACAAATAATTCCACATCCTCTTCTGAGAGCAGGTGGCAAGGTAGAGAGAAGGGAGTCAGGAAGAGCTGGACAAAGCAGTGAGATGCCAGGGCCTGGCTTCCCAGTGGGCAGGGAGAGTGAGACCCTAAATATAGTGGAATAAGGAAGCCAAAAATAGAGGACTTTTGCTTCACTTCTTATTGGGCCTCTAGGAGGAGGCCACCTCACTGGGGGCCCTGCACCATCATGGGGATGTCACAGCAGAAGACAAAGCTGTCACGTGAGTAGGCAGAAAGATGGCTTTGGAGCCATCTCAGCTCCTGTGTGGTGTGGCAGGAATTCGGATGTTCCCAATTCATCCAGTGTGGTCACAGAGTGTAGCAGGGTTGAGGGCAGTAGCCATACATTGGGCCTCCATGGGTGACAAGGTGACCCTCACAGTAGTGGCTCAGGAGTGGAGGAAGAGAAAACCAGAGGCAGATGAAGGGTGTAGCTGAGGGCTGAGAGGGTCTGTGGCAGCAGTGACAAAACAGTGAGGTCAAGAGAGCCAGGCCAGGGCTTCCCTGGTGGTGCAGTGGTTGAGAGTCCGCCTGCCGATGCAGGGGACGTGGGTTCGTGCCCCGGTCCGGGAGGATCCCACATGCCACGGAGCGGCTGGGCCCGTGAGCCATGGCCACTGAGCCTGCGTGTCCGGAGTCTGTGCTCTGCAATGGGAGAGGCCACAGCAGTGAGAGGCCCGCGTACCGCAAAAAAAAAAAAAAAAGAGAGCCAGGCCAGGGGACTGCACACCCTGGCCATGCCAGAAGACCAAACAAGAGGGTTTTTTACCACCACCGACTTTAGCAGAAAATGTCAGTCATGGTGCCTCTCAGGGACACAGATGTCCCCTCACAACGGGGAGCAGAAATCTTTCCCAGGAAGCACTTCAGCTTCCAGGGAGTTTGGGTTCTCAACCCGGAGTACAGAAGCAAGACTAGTGAAATAAGAAAGCACTCTGACTCCACCCAAAAGGGAACACCATGTGGTCTCAGCCTGGATTCTAATTCTCTGGTCCTGCCGGCTGTGGAATGCTGGCGAGTGGGGAAAGCACATTTCGGCATTAAACAGACTTGGCTTGGTTTCCGGCTCTACCAGTATCTGGCTGTGGATTTCCTGGACAAGTTCCTTAACTTCTCCCAGCTCAGATTCATCTTTTATGAAATGCAGATGCTCATCCCAACCCACTAGTGCTGTTGGGAAAAGTAGAGCTAATGTATGTAACTCTCAATATTGTACTGGAAGCAGAATGGGGTTACAATCATGGGTAGTTATTATTATCAGAAATAGTCATAATGAATATAGCCTGTGTGGTGGAGATTGATTGGCTGTTGACCAGATTGTTTTATTCCTCTTCCAGTTTGGTGTGACCATGGGACTGAGTTTAAGTCAAGGGGATGGGAGTATAAGTACACAACCTTTGGGCCTGGCTCAGAAGACCTCCCATGCACTCATCCATGCTCTTTCTTCCCTTGTTTCTTGGCCACTTGAAGGGGTGAAGTGAAGGGTCTGAGGCCCTCAGAGGTGGCAAAGCTACAAGATGGAAGGACCCTGGGTCCTTGAGTCACTGCTTGTGGGAGAGCTGCCTGGCCAGGAACACTCACACTGGACTGTTCCCTGGGTGAGAAACACACTTGCGCTGAAATCGTGGGATTGTTTTTTAAGGCAACTAACCTGACTAAGATAGCCTATGTCTTCCCTCAGCTTTCCCTTCCTCTACCTGCCTTACAGAGTTATTATGAAAATAAATATGAAAACGCAAGTGAAAGTGCTTTAAAAGCCTGAAAGCACTCTAAAAAATGTGAAGTTCTGTTAAGGATGATATCATTTTCTCCAAGCCTTCAAACCTTACCGTGGACTTCTGGGTGCCCTTGTATTGTACCTCCTTGAGAGGCAGATGCATCCCCCTTGGGAGGAAGGCAAGAATGTGGGATGGGAAAGAGGGCTACTATCCCCCTCCAAGACAGTCTGGCAGGGGTCTCAGAGTTTCCCTTCCCCTGTCTTCTGACCTGAACTTTCAGTCACTGGCATCCTCTGGGCCTCTAGCACTGGAGGTGTCTGCCAATGGGGACATTTCTGGGGGTCCAGGCCTGGTCGAGAGCAGAAACCATTCTTGCTGAGGGGAGGTGGCACTTGGCAGTGCCCGCCCTGCCCTGTCACCTGCAGCAGCAACTCATAATTCATGGAGCCAGTGGCCTACGTGGTGATTTAAGGACACCCAGAAGGGACCCCACTATTCTCTTTCTAAAAATGTCTTGCCTGGCCTATCCTCTTGAGGTCTTCTCTATGAACATGGAAACAGCCTTGCGGGGCTGGGAAGTGAAGCAATAAGCTAATGTTACGCACTAACATTGTAGAATGAAATGGTGGCTCAGATCTTTCCCTCTGTGACAAGCAGCTGAGGGTTTAGAAGGTGCCAAGGAAGGAGAGTCATTCTGGAGCAGAAGTCACTGAGCTGGAAGGTGGGACCAGGTGGGCTACTACAGTAAGGACACAAGAACGTGAGGAAGAGGTTTCCAAGGAAGGAGACAGGAAGAAAGGAAGGAAGTGTGGGAAAGAGTGAAGCCCAACTAGGGCTGCTTGCCCAAGAGCAGCCTTAACTGTATCAACCCACCTCCAATGGCAATTTTAATAAAAAGAACAAATACCTAATGTTTTCTATGTGGCAGGCATTGCTCTAAGTGCTTTATGTCCTAAAACCAATCTTTGGGGGGTAAGTACCATTATTATCTCTTCAAAGGAACACCACCAATTGCCCAAGATCGTGTAACCAGTAAGAGGGCAAGCTGGGATTTGAACCCAGGAAGACTAGCTGTGGAGGCAGGTCCCTTAAACCACTAAATCATATTCCTCCTCAACTTAATAGAATTGGATCTAACAAACACTTTAGGAGGAATATTGTATGAAGCACTGAGGAAGTTGGAAAGATGGATGAGAGACATCATCTTTACTCTTCCTCAAGGAATTTCTACTATAATGAAGACCAGCCAGGCACACACTATGAGGGGTTTGGGAACAGCAACTCAGAGCAGTCAAGGCAGACAAGTAACATCCATGAAAGTGGTTCCCAGAAAGAGAGGCTGCAGACATCTGGCTCAGGTTGGGGACAGGATTCCCATTCTATACGAGCAAAAACAAGGAAGACCCAAAGTTTTGAGGGGATAAGGGTGAGAACCCGGGATAGGATGAGTTATTGACGTTGGAATTCAGATGGAGACTAAAGCTGTAATGCACTGCATCAGTTAGGAGTGATTGTTTAGCGGCAGCTAAGAGAAAATCTAACATTGACTTGGTTTTCTTTTGTTTACCCCCTCTGCCTCCCTGAATCCCAAAAGATGGGCTCATCAAACTTCCCAACTGCGTATTCAGCACTGTCCTGGGTCCTAGAACAATCTATTGAGGCAGGACGTTTTCGATCACCCTTCGCTTCTATGCCTCCGGTAGGCAGGCCCTGACCTGGAGCCCATCTCCCCCACACAACATGCTGACCAGGAAACAGGGACTCTTCCGGTCTCCATCTCTAGTTGGGCGTCTGGTGGAAGCTTGCCTCCCTCTCCCTGCAGTCCATCTTTCTGAGCTCCCTAACCCCAGCCCAGTTTGTAAGATTGTATGGGGCCAACACTCTTAGTGGTCTGCTTAACACCCATCCCCCTTTCTTCCTTGCTAACAGAAATTCAATTTTGTTTGGGAGCAGTACGTCATCCCCAGGCACTGGATCATGATTTGTCTAAGCTAATTATGACAATTTTCTTCTCTATTTCTCCAGACTCCGGGGAAGCCAGGGATATCACATGACCCAATTCATCTGGTCAGTAAGACTCTGTGTGTGAGTGTGTGTCTGGGTGTGTGCATGCAGTGGTTGGGGGATATACTCTGGGAAAGGTTGTCTTCCTGAAAAAAAGGAATAGACAAGGTTGCATGGCCCTCCCCCGCCACTATCTCCTTGTCTTAAATTTAGGCTTGATGTCTGTGGTTCCCCCACTACCCCAGTTCGTAGTTTCTGACCTAGGTATTTGGACTTGAGCAAAACTGAGCCATCAGTCTGCCTTCCAGCCTGCTCATTCTGAAGGTTCACAGTTCCTGATTTCACCAGCATGTATCAGTCACCCAGGCAAAAGCCAAGGGCCAGGTTTTCTTCCTGGCTCTCCCTCGCTACCACTCCCTGCCAACCCCCATCCTATCAGTCACCAAGTCTTATTCATTTGACCTCTTGACTGTCTCTTGAGTCAGTTTCCTCTCCAGCACCACTGCCACTGCCTTAGTTCAGACCTTCATCCCGCCTCACCTTGATCTCTGCCGTGGTCTCCTAATTGCTCTCTTCCTTCCCTCTGAACTCTCCAATCAGACCTCCAAAAGTGAGTTTCATTTCTAAAATGCAAATCTGATCAGGTCGTTTCTCTGCATAAAATTCTTCCATTACCCCTCCACCCCGAGCTTTAGCTTAGGCCCCTTGAGGTGTACCTTTTAACAGACCCTTCGGGCTGTGGTTCTTACCTACTTACTTTTCCTACTATCCTCAAAGGTATCCTTCCATCCAAGTTTATCAGATGCAGTGTAGCCTTGGAACCATCTCTGCTGTTTCTCATGACGTTCCCTCTGCCTGGATTTGTCCTTCCCTCTGATCCTCTTTGGTCAATCCTATTGGACGTTTAAAACTCAGGTCAATTCGTCACTCCTCCCTTTCCCAGGAAGTTTTCCTCAACTCTCCTTCTCTTCTGTCTACTTTGATGTCCTCTTCTCTGTTCCTATACCTTCAATATTACCCTACACATTGATCTGTAATTTCCAGCTGTTTTTTTCTAGTTAATGCTTATATAGATTGACTTGTCTGTTTACCAGGGTCACTTCTTGTCATTGCTTTTTGCATCCTATCACTTCCTTCTGGGTTTAATTTCTGAGTTCTTTTTCTGAAGTAAATCCTTAGTAATTCTTTCAGCTAAAATCATAGGTGTAAATTCTCTCACCTTGTTTTTAAATTTCTATATTGATTTCACCTTCACTTCTTTTTACTTTTTGTTATGGAAAATTTCAAATATACAGAAAAGTACGAAAAATAGTAAACACACATATTCTTCATCTGGATTTAACAATTGTTAGCATATGCCAGATTTGCTTCATCTAATTTTTTCTTATTTTTGAGTAGATAACAGGCATCCTCACTTTTACCCTGTGCAGAATATTTTTATTTTCCCTATTCTTTTCTGTATCCTTCTCTGTCCTAGATAAAATTACTTCTAGGGACTGGATCCCCAGACCCTCTTGCCCGCTGGCTCTTGGTTGGGTTTGATTCATAGGAGGATTCAGGAGAAGATGAGAAGATGGGCCAAGAGTTGGCAGTGGTTATGTTTCTCCACTAAAGTCCACAGCTTCTGTCAGGGGACCTTCTAGAGCTACAACCACAATCCTTTCTCCAGGTCTGAGTGACTGCTCCCTCCTCTTTCCCTTTAGACCCATGATTGAGAACTCGTGTAGCTCCAGGGTATTTTAACATGCTTTGTTGGTTTCCCTATATCCTGGCCATACCTTTGTGAATAGTTCCTTTCTTCTATTATCCCACTTGATTTTAATACACACTCCTAAGTCCTTCAGTGTGCATCTCTAAAAAAAAGAGACTTTTAAAACATAAAACCACAAACATACAAACTAAACAAAATTAATAGTACTTCCCTAATATCACCTAATATCTAGTCCATATTCAAATTCCTCCAGTTGTTCCAAACATTCTCTTTTATAGCTGATTTGTTTAATTTAGAACTCAAACTGAGCACCACATACTGCATTTAGTTGTTGTGTCTCTTAAATCCCTTTAAATCCAAAATCCATTACCAACTTCATAGGCAATGTTGCCTATTTCATATTGCATCATATCAGGAGGAACATGCGGACCCACTATTAGTAATGCTGTTTGATCACTGTCATCTTCACTTTTGAATGATAGTTGAGATGGGTATAGAATTTTTGAAATGACAGTTATTTCTCCCTGATTTTGGCCATTATTTCTTCTCTCCTTAATTGATGCTGCTGCAAAATCTGCTGCTGTCATTCAGTTGTTGCTCCTTGTAAATCATTTTCCTTTCTCATGGACTATTTTTGAGATTTCCTCTTTGCCTTTGTTATTTATTATGATGCGTCTAATTGTGGATTAATTTTCACTTACCCTCAGGATTCACTGTACTTTTGAATCTGAGGATTTCATTAGTTCTGAAAAGTTCTTTGTCATGAATGTTTCTAATTTAGCCACATCCCTCTAGTCTCTATTTCTATAGACTTTATTAGATACACATTGAACCTTCTCATTATATCCTCCATGTTCTCTAACTCTCTTGTATGGTTCCCATCACTTTATCTCACTATACATTATAGGTGATTTCTTCCATGTTGAAGTTCACAAATTCTCTCTTTAGCTGCATCTCTTATTCTGTTTAACTCATCCATTGAACTTTTAATTTCACCTTTTTTATTTCCAGAGATTTTATTTGCTTCTTTTCTGAATATGCCTGCTTTTTATATTAGCATAGTGTCACATCTTTTCATTATGACTTTTGCATCTTTTATTGATTTAATTATTTAAAAGATATTTACAGTCTCACTCAGTTGGTCTATTACCTCAAGTTCTTGGGATGCTTATAGGAATTTTCATTCACTTATTTGTTTTTTCTGCTGCCTCTCCCTCATGGTGAATTATGTCCTCAAATGGTTTGTAATGTGTTTTATTGTGAAGTCATCTTCAACGGGCTTTTTTAGGAGGTTGGATGGGAGTCTATTTCACTCTGGAATGTGGCAGCATTGCCACAGAGGATTTTTGCATTTGCTTTCTAGGCCCAGATTTTATGGTTGGAGGAATTCCTATATCATGCATGTAGGGTAAATTCAGACTCCATAGGGCTTTGCATTCTCATTGAGAGCTTTTAATTGACTACCTAGAGCTCTGGGAAAAGAGAAGAGGATATTTGCCACTATCCTGGACTCGTGGCCAAGTTGTCTACTTCCCTTCTTCATCCCCATAAGGTATCAGCTTTATGCAAAGACCTCACCTTTAGCTCTCCCATTTTATGAGGGCCCACAACCATATTTTCTGACTCCATATCCATGTTCAAACTCTGACTCCTAGCTCCTAAAATCTATATTCTTTCTGATAGATTCCCTGGATGCCATGGGATCAATCTATGCATTTATTGTGCCGGCTTAACTTTGTGTTTGATCCGGGCACCTTGGAAGTTTCATTTCCAGCTGGAACTAATTTTCTGATATTTTATTCCTACACTTTTCCAAATATTTATGTGCTATTGTTATTGTCTGCCTAGTTTATTATCTCTATAACTAGACTGTAAGCACTTTGCGGGCATCATCTGTAACAGATTCAACTCCAAATTCCTCAAATCTAACAAAGTTCCTGGCAGATAATGGGTGCATTATGAATAATTTTTTAATGTCTGAATGCAAAAAGTTTTTTGTAATTGTGAAGTTAGTGTTTCCCTAGGCATTGACTTACAGTTAGTATGTCCTGTGTGAACATTTTTCATTAATCCCCTTTGACCCATTGTATCATGGAGTCTGGATGTTGACTTTCTATGTTTCTGTCCATTCTTTCTATGTTTAGAAGAAAGCATTTCATCCACGTATTTATAATGCACATTCCACTGCCTTCTTCTTTAATATGTTTTCTTATTATTTGTTAGTATACCATAACGTGACAGTTCTATGTAGTCTAAAAAATAAATAATAAAAAAAAGATTCTTCTGACTGTAAGAAAAAGAAACCCACTCAAGCTACCTCCCGGAAGAAGGTTTACTTGCGAATACACAGATCTTACAAAATCCCAAGAGCAGGAAATGGGGAACAGCAAATGTGCTATAAACTGAGATTGGGAATGGAAATTCAGAGTGAATGAAAATCTCACTCTCTCAGGGGTCACGTGGTCTCTTTCATCCTGGACTCTCTTTGTGAGCCTCACCCAGGCTCCCTCTCCCTTCAAAGGGCTTCCTTCACTTCTTTGCACATAGCCTATCAGAGCCACCCAGCCCTGAATCCACGTCCCCTTGCATTTTCAGCAGGGTATAGACACAGGGAGGCTGGTCTAATGGGCTTGACCAAACAAGGAGGGGGCGAGATGCACATAGGATCTGGAGGGGCTCAACACGGATTTACAGAATGATTGAATGGAAGAAGGCACATATGAGAGAAACCTGAAACGATGAGGGTCTTTCAGCAGGGAGCCTTGAAGGCAGATCACAACCCTGTTCCTAGCAGTGTCAAGGAGGCATGACTTCATCTGAATGAGCCATATCAACATAAACTCATCCACTCCTGGGACCCTAAGCACTTCTACCCCAAAACTTCTGAGCACTTGCTCCTGTAAAAGTTGCAATAACAGGCTATTGCAATAGAATAGAATCAGAGCCTATTTAACAGAGGATGGTACCCTAGAGGCTATTGTGGGGATTATTTCATTTTGCTTCATATTCTGTTATTTGTGTAAATGTCTGTCTCCCCTAAAAAATTTGGAGTCCTTGAGTGCCAGAAATATGTCTCATAAGACATCTAAGTCTCTGAAGCACCAAACACCTTGCCTTGCTCACATCCCAATCCCAGGCTATCCCCTTACTAGTTGCATGACTTTGGACAAGTTACTTTGCCACTCCATACCTCAGTTTCCTTATCTGTAGATGGGGGTAATAATGGTACCTACCTCTTAAGGTTGTAACGAGGATTGAATAGCCAGCACGTGGTAAATAATTTACAACAGTTCCTGATACATAGCAAGCTCTTAAGAAATGCCAGCCACTTATTAATCGATGTTGTTTTCCAACTGGGTTGGGTTTTTAAAGGCTCCTGAGACATCTATTGACTGATTTCCACGTTGGCTTTGCTGTTTATCTACCACATCTGGGACAGCTGTACCTGCACCACTTCATGGGCCCTCCTGGCATTTGGAGGTCACTGTTGGGGACAGAAGCTGTGCCCAGTCAGAACTGAGTCCCAGACGAGGTATTTGCCACTGGGTCTCATACTGGCCTAGGACTCAGGCCCTTCCTCACCTACAGGTACCCTTTCATGCTGCCTGGAAGCTGTGCAGCCCCCTCAACCCAGGCATGCACACATCCGCACACACACACACACAACCTGGGGCACACTCGTGGCTGCCTGCCCTTGCTGGTATCACTCCTGTTGAGTCCTGCTTCCCCAGGGCCTCTTTTGCCCTGTTCCCTGCCACCCCCTCCCCCCATCAGTAATCTCCATCTCTTGGTTTTCCTCTCTCCTTGCCCTCCCAAGTGATAAATAACTCCCCTGATGAAACTTCCACGTGAACAGGAGAGAGGGAAAGGGCTTTTTCTCCCTCACTAAGTTATACATGGGCACTTTTACAAGAGCTATTGGAAGATGCCCTGCCTTTATCCTACTCAAAGGAGCAAATCCAATGATGCACATCTGTCTTAGTTTGGTTTTTCTGGAAACAGAACCTGAGACTAAGACTTGGGTATAGGGCCCTCATTTCAGAGGTGATCCTAAGAATCAGGAAAGAGGGAGAAAGGAGAGGGAGACTGGAAAGGGGGAAAAGCCAGGGTAAGTGTGTGGTCAGGTTGCTATCATAGGCGACCAGGGTTTGGCCCTGCTGGGACACCGTGAGAAGTATGTGGAATGCTTCTGGACTTGTCCACCTGAAAGAAGGGAGGCAGGAGCATTTAGCCCTGGCTCTTGTCCCCCAGTTGGTTGAAGACTGCCTCTTCGGGTGTCAGCCTTGCACTTCTGGATCATACTTGTGCACTGGGCAAGGGGGCTGCTGCAGTGTCAGAGAAACCCTAGGACAGAAAGTAGAAAGATGAGAGGTCCATACCTGAGGTGGGATGCTACCAGCTGGAAGTGAGTTTGAGCTTGCAGGAAACTGACTGCCAGTAGCTTCGGCTAGCTGGAGGATGTGACTCGGGGGACGAAAGCGTCTGATACCAGGTGAGAGGTGTGTGAGCACAGGCATCATGGAGGCAGTGAGTAGGGCCTGCCCTCCCTGTGTTGGAAGCACTTGGCTGAGAATAGCCCCGTTACACCACCAGCTCCTTCTCCCTGCTGCCCGCTCTTTCTGGAAAGGCAACAGAGGCTCCAGACTGTATCAGACACAGCTCCATCCTGCCTGGAGTCCTGAAGCCTGGCTTAAGTGCCACAGCACTAATGCATGACAGCCCATTCCCCCCCCCACCCCCCCCACCCCCGGTCACAGAATTTGGCTGGATTCTGGCCTGAAGCCATATGGTCGTTCTCCCAGATGTCAGGGGTGGCTGTGCTTTTGTGCCGATTTTCATCCAAACCAGCTCCTGAGCTGGTTAGAAGAGCAGCAGGGAATCTTCGGGCCAGACCACCAAGACTCAAATGAGAGCCCCTCAGTGCAAGCGGTGGAAGGTCCTGTTTCATCAGCATGAGAGACCTCAAGCTGGGTGACTGGAAACTGACATGGCTTCTATTTACTTATGAAATTTGTAACTGTGGAAATTAGCCTTAGAAGTTGTAGACCCATTACTATTAGCTTTATCGTCCTCCTAAGACATACCCTGAGGCATTCCTCCAGATTGAATCCTATTGTGCTTTGCAATAAACCCATAATTGATAATGCCACGGAGCTTTAATATGGATGGAGAAATGAAATCTAGAAAGTAAATACATTCAGAATTTTGCTAGCAGGCTGAATTTAAAACTGATTTTCTGAACCTACCAGGATTATTCCTCCTCAATAATGATTTAATTTGAATGAGCCGCCCTGAGAGCTCTTGGGGGGGGTGGGTAGGGAGGACCAATGTAGCCTGGTTTCTCATGGGGGCCCCTTAAAGAACTTTATCCTGCATTTTGCACCTGTAAGTTTGTGAAGATAAAATTAAACTCTAAAATTATACATGATGGACCAGTAAATAACACGGGCGCCCGGGTCCTGGCCGCTGTTCCAGTGTCCTGATGCGATCACTTGTCACTAACGCTGTCATCAGAGGGGCACTGATTCAAGTCGCTTCTACAAGGCGAGCAATTACACCGTGTTTCTCCGCGAGCTGGGCAGCAGCAGGGAGGGCCAGCTGAGAGGGAGGGAAGCTGTCTTCATAACTGCTGGCCTGTAAACAGCCACTTGGGCTGCAGGTGTTGGGGGAGCGTCCATAGGTGGTCCCGCAGGCTGCCTTTCAGGAAAACAGAGCCCCGGTGGACCCCTGAGGAAATCCATTTTGCTCACCCTCTAACAGCCTTGCAGGGAGGCAGGAGGGGAGAGTCCAGGTTGCAACCTTATGGAGGTCACATTCCATCCTAGAAAGGGCTGGCACTCAGCTCTCCACCAGACAGGATTATGTAGTTAAAAGTATGGATTCTGGAGCCAGACTGCCTGGGCTCATGCCTCAGTTTTATCATCACCTGCTAATGCTGTGGCCTTCAGACAATTGCATAACCTCTCTGAACTTCAGTTTCTTGATTTGTAAATGTGGAGTGTCGAAGGTTCAGTTTCCCAGGGAGCTGACTGCGAGGTGAAGATTAACAGGCAGGAAACAATGAGGTTGTGCTCTTGGGATCAAAACTTATGGAAGTTGCAGTTTATGTCCTCTGGACCTTCACATTTTCAGATACAAAAATAATAGCATTTGATAAACGCTTTACTAGAGAAAAAGAGCAGGAAGAATTTTCGTGATGAAAGCTGCCCGGTAGCATCAGAGAAGGATTCTCAGAAGAGAGGGCATTTGAATTGGGTCTAGAAGACAGCTTGGATTTCAAAAGGCATTCCAGGTGGAGGGAATAATCTGATCAGAGGCTTGCAGGGAGTGGAGAACGGTCTCAAGCTTGGGGAGTGGTTGTAAGCATCTGGGACTTAAGGGGGTGAGGATGGGGAAAAAGCTGGTAGATGAGGTTGGCGAGGCTCCCTGGGACCAGTGTTGAGAAAGACTTTGCATCTCATGTTATGGAGGTCAAACTTCATTCCCCAAAGCCAGAGTCATCAAAGTGCCAGGACCATGATTTGTGCTACAGAATAATCTCTGGTGACAGTCATTAAGCTGAGACAGAGGGAAGAGACAAGAGGCAGGAAAACCAGTTAGAAGATGATTGCATTATTCTAGATAAGAGATGACAGGGATCAGGCTGTGGGAGTAGAGAGGAGATGACAAAATTTGAAAACAATTTAGGTGGTTGGGTCATTTGCATTAGTGGAACTGAGGTTTCCACCAGGAGCCACAGAGTTGATGGTGAGGTCACTTGCTGAGAGGAGAGAAGTAATCGACTGTATCTTGCCTGAGTGGTGCCCAGGTGGATCTGGAATACCAGAGGCAGTGAGTGTTCAGTTCAGAGCAGAGGAGAGGTGCCTTTCGGGTCGTGGGTGTGGCTGTGAGCATTAGGGCTGCATAGAAAGAGCAGGAGGACAAAGTAGAATGCTGGGTAGCATCAGCTCCTAGCGTGGGCAACAGTGAACACTTACCAATGGAGAATGAAAAAGAGCAATCAGAGAAAGAGGAAAACAAGGAAACTGGGTCCCAGGTGCCAAGTGAGGCGAGTTTTTCATACACATGGTCATTATGTTGTGTGCTAATCTTGTTATTAGTTAACTTTCTATTTTGAAATAATTTTAGACTTACTGAAAAGTTGCAAAAAATTACAGTATGCTCATATTCCCTTCACCGAGCTTTCCATAATTGTAAGGACTTACATAACCATAGCACACTTAGAAAAATCAGAAAATTAACATTGGTACAATACGATTAACTAAATTACAGACTTCATTCAAAGCTCACCAGTTTTTCCACTCGTGTCATGTTTGTTTGTTTTCTTGTCCCAGGATCCAGTCTATGATCCCACCCTGCATCTAGTTGTGTCTTCTTAGTCTCTGCTGGGCATTTGAGAGGAAAGGAAAGGCCCAGGTCACATGCTAAAGACAAATCTGGAGGGACAACTACCATGCAGATACCATTCATTTTGCTAGTGGTTGGGGCTCCATCCCAGTTACTACTGCTGCGTAACAAATTAGCCCAAAACAGTGCATTAAAACAATCATTACTTCATTACCCCTCATTGTTTAGAACAAGGCTCAGAGGAGGTGGCTTGTCTCTGCTCCACAATGTCAGGGTCTCACCAGGAAGACTCTAAGGCTGGGGGCTGCAAGCATCTGGATGCATCTCCACTCACCTGTCTGGTGGTTGATGCTGGCAGTTGGCTGGGACCTTAGGGGGGCTATCAGCCAGAGAACCTCCACATGGCCTCTCCATGTGGCTGCTGGTCTTCCTCACAGCATGGTGGCTGGATTCCAAGAGTGAACATCTCAAGAGGACTAGGTGGAAGCTGTATCCCCTTTTATAACCTAGCTTCCAAAGTCACATAAAGTCAGTCTACCATAGTCACAGACCTGCTCAGATTCCAGGGGAGGGAACATCAAGCCCACCTCTTTGTGTGTGTGTGTGTGTGTGTGTGTGTGTGTGTGTGTGTGTGTGTGTGGTACGCGGGCCTCTCACTGCTGTGGCCTCTCCCGTTGCGGAGCACAGGCTCCGGACGTGCAGGCTCAGTGGCCACGGCTCAGGGGCCCAGCCGCTCTGCGGCATGTGGGATCCTCCCGGACCGGGGCACGAACCCGTGTCCCCCGCATCGGCAGGCGGACTCTCAACCACTGCGCCACCAGGGAAGCCCAAGCCCACCTCTCGATGAAAGGAGCATCAATGTGACATGAGAAGAAGAGCACGTGGGATGGAGATCTTGTGGTGGCCATCTTGGAAAGATAACCTGCCACGGGGTCTTTAGGTTTCTGGGCGTGGTGGGGGAAGAAGGAGACTGAGAGGGTACAGAGTACATAGCAATCGGGAAGTGGGGAGAGCTTGTTTCATATTTTGTAGGTAATTTGGTACTGGAAGGACGCAGAGAGCCTAGAGGAGGAAGAGGAGGAAGAAAATGTTTCTTTTAGGCAGAGAGATAGCTTGAATGTGTAGAGAGGGAGAGAGTGAAGAGATTAGAGGAATAAGTTGGATGATGGAATAAGTTCCCTGAGCAAACCAAGAAAGAGGGCACCGTGCAGTTGCTGAGACAATGCCTTGGAGCCAGCGAGCCTGGGTTCAAATCCCCACTCAGCTGATCATTCCTGGGTGACCTGGAGAAAATTACTTCTCCTCTTTGCACCTCAGTTTCCTCACCTTTAAAAGGAAGGTCATAATAGAGCAAACCTTTCAGAGTTGTTATAAATATTAATAGAAGATAAAATATTGCAACTGCGGCTGGCACAGAGTGAATTGCTCACTACTCATTAACTCCAGAAAGCTAAGAATCAGGATGGGGAGGTGCTATCCTGCACAAGGGAAAAGGGGTTATTCTTGGTGGGGAAAGGGGATGCTTTTCTTCAGAGACCGATGAAAAACAGGAAAAGGTAAAATCTGAAGGCAAGGAGGATGGAATCTAGAGAACTTATGCCTCAACTTGCCTCTGTGTTTTCCTTGAGTTAGGATATCAGGGCACCTAACTAGGCTGGGAGAGCAGAAGGTGGGGTCGTGAGCTTAAGAAGAGTAGAAAAGGAGGCAGCAGACTGAATGGATGGAAGTGTGTGGCGGGGGGAAGGACCGTGGGGCGGGGGATATGGGGGATCCTAGACTGGGTACAAGAGGGCCGCCCTTGTCAATAGTTCCACTGAGGTGGGATAAGATCACTGCATAATCTCCTTCTGGGACACTGTGGTGAGATTTTCCCCAACAGGTTATCAGAGAGGGGGATGTGGTCGTTTGGATTGACCCAGGTGTTCCGGCCCAGTGGGAAGACCAGCGGGGAGGGTCCTGAGACTGCTGATAAGGCCCCCAAGCTAATGATCACTGGTGGAGCTCAGGCCAGTCTGAGAGGAAGGAGGGGAGGGTGTTTACTGAGGAATGCGAGGAGGTGGGGCGTGGAGGGGGGTAGCCCGGAGGCCTGGTGGACCCAGGAGGATTAGATAAAGGGAATGAAAGAGTGAGAGGCTAGGAAACAGTGGTCAGGGAAGGTGATTCCTGAGCTCACAGCTTTCCATGTACATCAGGTCTTGGTCAGAGAAAAGATGACCACTTAATATAATTTGCTACAGCTCTTGACTACCCTGTAGGATTCTGCCTTCACCTACTTCCTAACTGACCTTTCTCATGAAGTCCCACCCTCCAAAACACACACACACATACACACACACACACACACACACTCTCAGGTTCTCTGAGCCCTGTGTTAACTGGGGTTTCTGGTTAGAGCATCCTCCAAATATCTCTAATGGCTGCTAGTACTCAGCAGGGCGAGAATGTCCCCCTGTCCTTCAAGAGTGGGAAGGAGAGTAAAGAGGTCCCCCAGGTCTGGGGCACCCAGAAATCCTGAGCATGTGGGGGTGAGCCAGCCCCTCAGCACCCCTGAGATCTGGCATCTCAGTGTGTGAAATGGGGAGAGTTATCTCCATGTGAAATTTCCCACAGCCTCGTCACCTGGCACATCCTGCCCTGGTGGTGTTGATATAAAAACAACTTGAAAGAAAAACAAACCAGAAAAATGAGGAAGTTCACATTCATTAAGCAAAGCAAACTTTTTTTTTTCCTTCTAAAATTAACTCTTTGACAATCTCTCTTGGTGATTGTCTGTGAAGAAAGGAAGGCAGGAAAGAAAAAACAGTGTTGTTTGGATCCATGGTATACTTCCCAGTCTAGGGCGTTCAGCACGTATCTAAAATGTTGAGTCCTCTGCTTTATTAAATTATAGTAACTAAAGTCAGAAAATCTGCCACTTATTGATAGCTTTCTAAGTGCTGGGCACAGTAACAAGCACTTTTCTTATATTCTGTTTAATTCTCATAACATTCCTCTGAGGTAGATGTTAAAATTCTCAATTTGCTGAGGAGGAAACTTAAAGCTTCCATAACTTCCCCAAGATGACACAGTAAGCAAAAAAACTAGGATTTGAACCCAAGATTACGTGATGCCCCAAATGCATGCTTATAATCATTATGGTATATGGACAACTTGGAAAAGAAGAAGAATCATCTGCAAAGCAACACTGTGACCCAGTGTTTGGGTGGATTTTCATCTTGTGTTTTTACATACTTTAATGTATGTGTGTGTGTGTGTGTGTGTGTGAGTAGGAATCTATGTAATATACTGCTTTAAGCAAAATTTCCTCCTCTTTCCAGTTAACATTACGCAACAGTCCTTTGCCCATGGAGCTAGTCAGTCTTCCCAGACATCATTTTTAATGGATCCATAGTGTTTCATCTGGTAAATGCACCACGAATTAGTCTATCAGTCCCTTGTAGCTGAAGGTTTAGATACTGGTATTTGCGATTCTGCTGCTATAGCATTCCCGGGCATACAGTGTTTTTCCCATACACATCGTGTTTATGATCATTTCCTTAGACTAGATTCCTGTGGGTAGGAGTGGAATTGCTGGGTCTAGGCATATGAACATTTTTATGGCTCTTAATTCATATTTACCAAATACCTTCCCAACACAGTTGCATTAATCAACGTTGTCATCAGCAACGATTGCCCTACACACTCCACAGCACTAGGTAAGATTTTAGGTAATTTTATTGCAGGAAAATGGCACCTCATTATTTTAATTTGCAATTATTTCCTTCCTAATGAGGCATGGCATTCTTTTTTTTTTTTTTTTTTTTCGGTACACGGGCCTCCCACTGTTGTGGCCTCTCCCGTTGTGGAGCACAGGCTCCGGACGCGCAGGCTCAGCAGTTGTGGTTTACAGGCCCAGCCGCTCCGCGGCATGTGGGATCTTCCCGGACCGGGGCACGAACCCACGTCCCCTGCATCGGCAGGCGGACTCTCAACCACTGCGCCACCAGGGAAGCCCCATGGCATTCTTCTAAACGTTGGTGAACTAGTCGTGTTTTCTCTTTGGTGAATTATCTGCTCATGCTCTTTGCCCACTGAAATATTAGCAACTGGGCATCTTCCTTGTCCCACGTTTTCTGATCTCTCCACAAGAAAGAACCTTGCTACAAGTATTTTATCAACGGTGTATGCACGTTCGTGATGTATATCTAAACAAATATTTTTAACTCTGCAGTTAAGCTGGTCGATCTTTTTCCTTTCTGGTTGGTTCTATCATTTCAACATGTAGAAAGTTCTCCTTCCCCTAGAGGCTGGCTAAATACACACTTCTGTGTCCTTCTGCTTTTTTCTACTAGCTTAAAACAAGTCTTTCTTTTTCCCATGTGATATTCTTTTGTGTATTGAGTGAAAGGGGACGGCTAGCTCGAAGAAAGACCACCAACCCTAGCTTGAACGATGAAATTCATAGATAATCCAACAAACGACAACAAACAGAAACCAACTCATCATTTCAAATTATTCCTCTGCTAAATCTTTCCAAAGATCTGATAGATTATGTCATAAAATTGACTGGGGAAAGTTTATTTCCCTTGTCCAGCCTTTGGTTGAAGGGCTGATAAACTGTGAAATGACTCAAAGGAGAGCAGACAAAGGGCCTGGGTAGCCCGTAAACTGGTCAATAAACCCTCCTCTCCCCAGCAATTGACAGGTACACGTGGAGCTCCAAGCACCAAGTCAAGAACTCGCTGAGATGGTAGGAAGGTGTGGAGACTAGTATTCAGTCTTCACTCTTCTTGACTTCTCTGCAGAATCTGATACCATTGGCCAACTTATGGAACCAACCTTGACTTCCCTTCTATCATTTCCGGTTCTCCTCTGGCATCTTTGACTATTCCACCGTCTCCTCTGCAGACTCCTCTTACGTGGCTCACTCCTTTGATGCTTCTTTTTCCTGGAATTTGTCTTCAACCTCCTTTGTTTCGCCCTCAGCTCACTTGCCTTGGATGAATTCACCTGCTTATGTGGCTTCAATTACCATCTACCAGCTGATGATTGCAAAATCCATGTCTTCTTTGAGATCATCCATCCAACTGTCCACAGGATATCTCCATCTGGAGGTCCCCACCTGTGTTTTGAATCCACTGAATCTCAAATGAGCCCACCAGCCCATCTTCCCACCACCACCACCAAAATAGCCTCTGACATTTCTGTCTCTTGGATATACCGCCTCAGGGGAAGGCTTCATTTCCTACCTAGTCACACAAAGTAAAAACCTTGGAGTCAGCACCCCCTGACTTTTCCAACTGCTCCTATTCAGTCCTTTCCATCACACCTCCTTCAAGCCTCTTAAATCCTTCTCTGCCCATTTTATCCCTGTGCAGCCTCCTTGGTTTCAGCACTCATGTGGACTGCTGCAGAAATCTTCAAACTGACCTCCTTTTCCCACCTTCATGGATCCCTTGCGGACGTTCCCTGGCAAGACACACAGGACCTTTTATGATCGGCCCCAGTTTACTACCCCCTCTTATTTCTTTTCCCTCCATCACTTATGCCACCCACAGTAGCCAGGTAAATTGCGGTTCCTTCAACTACACCGTGATTTTGCACCTGCTGTTCTTACTGCCTGTAATGCCATCTCGTGCCCCTGTGGTCCTCATTTCCAAACCTCTGGTTGTCTTGGCGGTCTCCTTGGCTATACCATGCCTGGGTTTCATGTGAGCTCTGTGAAGGTAAAGACGAGACCCAGACTCCACCAGCCTGACTCCATCTCATGCCCTTCGGGCTTATAATATTCTGTGAGTCTTGCTCTAATGAAGGTGATGGTTGGTCTGAACCCAGGTCAGAAATCTTGGATAAAGTCTTTTGCTTTTTAGGCTTATTTGGGGGCTGCCAACTTGTGAGAAAGCCAAGATGAAAGTACAATTTGATTTCCATTTTTTAAAAAAGAAAACTCACGTGTGTTTCATTCTTCACACTTGGATGCTCTTTAGTATGCTTTGTAAGATTGTTTCTCCAGGGTGACTTAGCTGAGCTATGTTGCTCTCACATAAGCTGCGGGGCCAGACCTGCATTTGCATACATAATCAGAACTGCCTGTCTGCACTAGTCTCCCCGGCAGGCAGCTCGCTTGGGAGAAGGCTCAGGCTGCCCCCAAAGATGTGGGTGGCATCTCCCCAGCTAGGAGGGCACCTGACAGCTCAGAACAACACAGTTCTTGAATCGCAGCATGGTCCCCGCGCAGCCAAATTGGACTAGTGGGTCCTGCGTCCTTGATCACTCATTCCTGTGACCTTTATTGGGCACTTGCTATGTGCAGGGCACTGAGTGGCTGTTGAGGTCCCTGCTTAGTTGGGGTTCCCCCCAGAGCAGACCCTAAGACAAGGTTTAAGATGTAGATAGTTTTTTTAGGAGAATACCTAGGAGGCACAAGTGAGGCAATGAGAAAAGTGAGACGGGAAAGGAAGACGAGCCGATGACGGGTTCTTTAATGAGCAAGTTACTGCTGTGGGCAACTGGGGCACAACCTCCCTAAAGACTCTCGGAGGCAGCATGTACAACCTGCTGGGAATCCTCTCTCTGGAGGCTGGGAAGCCTGGGGCATCAATCCACCAACTCTCATCCCCAGGGCTGTTAACTCCGTTGGCCCCAGGGGCATTAACACCCCTGCACTTCTGGCTTGTGCCTACTTGCAGCAGAGCAAGCTTCTAAGGCGCTGGGGAATCCCTGCGGCCCAGAAGCCGAGAGAGGCAGGCTCTTGAGGGAGGAAATTGTCAGTGTGCTTGGAAGTTGCCCATCACGGCTGTACGTAACTCAGGTGGGTCAAGGCGATACAGGACGGGGCATCAATGGCGTCTGCTACGGATGGAGAGATGCATTAGGCATGGCACCTCTGCCTTCGAAGAACTCGTCGCCTTATGGGAAAGACAAGCAGGCCAACAATCCAACCATTAGCTGGCTCAGAGCTCTACACAAACCGCAAGGGGGCAGGTGCTTTGCCCTGGGCTGGGACACGTGGAAGAGGAGTGACATCTTCCAGGAGCACGTGATATCTGGGCCGAGACTTGAAGGATGCTTGTTCCTCAGGCACAGAAGGAGGAGCAATGAACTTCAGGAAGCGCAGGGGGCAAGCCCCGAGCGTGCAAGGCCATGTGCAATGACGCTCAGAGCGCCTGGTGTGACCAAAGCTTTGGCTGCTTTACAGGGAGCGGGAGGCTATCTGACCAGACTGCAGGCTGGGTCTGGATCATGCAGGAGCTTGAATATGCCAGAAGGAGACATTTGCATTGCAGCCCCCAGGAGGCAATGGGGGCCCATCAGTGTTTAAATAGTGACAGGTTCTGAGCTTTAGAAAGCTCACTCAGAGAGCGGCTTGGAGGGTGGGTTGGATGGTGACGGGTGAAACTGGAGCCCAAGGATCATGATTAGGAGGCGTGTCAGTCAGGCTCTGGGCAGGACACAGATGGCATTCTCAAAAGGAGGGGAAGAGTTCCCAGACACTGGAGAGTCCTATGGCTCAGAAGAGGGCCGCTCAACAGGGGCTGGGGCCTTAGGTAGAGGAAAGCAGCCCCGGCCAACCTCACCGTGGCAGGAAGGATGAGGGAGCCAGGGGAACAAATCCTCCAGCCTCTCTGCCCGCCCACTCTCTTAACTCCTGCCGGAGATGCTCGTTGGTCGAATCCAACCAGAAGCCAGGTGGCAGGGCGCCCGGTTTATGCATCCCACAAAGGTCAGCCTTCCGGGGCTCAGAGCAGGGTGGAAAAGCGCAAAGGGTGGATCTGGAGAAGCAAACAGGACCTCCAGCCCAGGAGGTCCCTGCCATCGGCCAGGCCAGAGATGACAGCACATGACGTCAGCGTTGAGGCCACGGAGTTTGAGGACGCTGTGGCACTCTGGTGGAGGTGGGGAGTGATCTGAAGACACCGGGCTGAAATCCCTGCCACTTACAGGATCGTTTTTGAGTACCGATCTCTTTCTAATGAGCACAGACATCTGAGCCGGGTAAGGCTTTGTCTGTTATCCGCCTAACTTTAGTGTTCAATGGAGTGTTGAGGGCAAAACCTGGATGAATCTTTGAGAGAAAGAACCTTGCAGAGAGGAGCCACCATAGATCTCCATGGAGCCAGGCTGGAGTCCTGTTAGCCATAGGGTAACAGGAAGGGAAAGGAGGCAGCACAGCTCTGGGGACAAAGGGCTGAGGAAAAAGGGTACGGGAGAGTCCTGGAGAAAAGCTTCGCCCAGGCTACAAGGGCCAAGGACTGATCTTATCTAGGAGTCTGTAGGATCACACAGAAAGAGGCCAGCTTCATAGAAACCCACCTGCTGTACACACACAATGCCTGCTGCCACACACACAGGCGGCACACAGAGTTAATCCCTCCGTATTAGTCTGGTAGAGCTGCTGTAACAAAGCAGCACAGGCCGAGTGCCTTAAACACCACGAAGATGTTGTCTCACAGCTCTGGAGGTGAGAAGTCCAAAATCAAGGTGTGGGGCTTCCCTGGTGGCGCAGTGGTTGAGAGTCCGCCTGCTGATGCTGGGGACATGGGTTCGTGCCCCGGTCTGGGAGGATCCCACGTGCCGCGGAGCGGCTGGGCCCGTGAGCCATGGCCGTTGAGCCTGCGTGTCCGGAGCCTGTGCTCCGCAATGGGAGAGGCCACAACAGTGAGAGGCCCACGTACCACAAAAAAAAAAAAATCAAGGTGTGGCAGGGCCATGCTCCTTTTGAAGCCACAAGGGAAGTATCTGCTCCAGGCCTCTCTCCTAGTTCTTGATGGTACCTTGGTGGTGGCAACATAATTCCAATCTGTACATGGTGTTCTCCCTGGGTGTGTCTATCACACTGGGTCCAAATTCTCCTTTTTTATAAGGATACCAGTCATCCTGGATTGGGCCTCACCTCAGTGATCTCATTTTAACTTCATTGTCTGCAAAGACCCTATTTCCAAATAAGGCCACATTCTGAGGTACTGGGGGTTAGGACATATCTTTTGGAGGGGACACAGTTCAATTCATAACCGCCCTCCACCATGCTTACATGGCGTTGGTGTGACCACCTCTCCCCAAGTCAATCTTTGTGTGGGATCCAAGGAGTCTTGGGGATGTTGAGACCATCAACTCCGCAATCCTCCCTAGGACTACAGAGGATAGGGCTAACATGAGCCCACAGGGATAGAAGTCCTTCCTGGAGGGCCTCAAAGGAATTCTTTAAAAATTAAGCATACACAAAATGTAGGCATAGAGATCCACAATTGAATTTCAAATTTCCAGAAACCATGAGAGGAACATGGTACCATCTATTAAGTGTTTGAGTCATGCCAACCTCTGGGCTTGGATTTGCCCCCGAGACAAGGATTTGGGTGCAATCATTCACTTGGGAGGTGATCTACAAGGCATGGTGAAGGGTGGAGCAGTGAGAGAGGCAAGGGAGGAAAGCCAGTGGGGGCGGGGTGGGTGAACGAGTGTGTTACCGTGGGCAGGCGACTGGGCTCAGTGCCTCCGGAGGCCTCTGAGAGATTGTGTAGCACATGCCTGGGTGCCAAAGCTGGGGTTTGTTTTTAATCCATCGACTCCCATCTTTCACTGGTGGAGGGCCTTCAGGACCAAAGAACAAGCTCAGGCAGAAAGATGCAGGAAGCCACAAGCTGACAGGAGCTGACTGCAGTTCACCTCCGGGGTGGGCCCCAGGCACGTGGGTGGAGCTTCTGCTGGCCCCAGGCATGGCCCTTTAAGCTCAGCACAGAAATAGGAAGTAGATACTATTCCGCCCACTTTGCAGATGAGGAAACTAAGGCTCAGGGGTTTCCAAAACATTCCAAAATTCACTAGTAAGTAAGTGGTTTATACAGGACAGGAACTCATTTCTATATGACTTTTAAGCCAATATTCTTAACCACAGAGCTTCATGACTGTGGGAGCAATATGCGTTTTGTGTCATGTTATTCCAAAAAGATGAGACTTTTTTCTTCTTTCTGAATTAGGTCGGGAACTAAAGCTGTCACAAATTAGAGACAGAGTGACCGCCAGCAGACAGCTCACACCCCAATTGCCAGGCCTTTGAATATGAGCTTAATTCTCCTGGGTTTCTTCACCATACTCCCTAAGACTTGTTTCTGAGGAGAGGTGCTGGAAGGAGAGTCTCCCTCCCGCCCCTGGACCCCCTACCGAGGCCTATCGGGAAGTGTGGCAGGACAGAGGCCCATGGCAGCCACGCTCAAGTTCCAGTTGGCGGCCATGTTGTCCTCGGCTTTTGTGGACTCTCCCTTTTTCAGACTTGCCACTGCCTGTCCCTTCCCAGCTGTTTGTGAGGCCTGGGGCAGCAGGGAGACCCTGCCAAGGGGCCGCTTAAGTCTCTCACCACCTACCGCTATGATGACATTCTCCCCAGGCTGGCGTGGAGTGACAGTGATAGATTAAATGCACCAATTAAATTAGATCCTATTTTAAAGAGCTTGAGCTGGATTTACTTTTAATTATAGTGCTGTGCTCGCTGATGAGGTATTGTCGAGGACTTAACAATTGGTTGATTGTGCATCCGAGTGTTCAGAGCGCAGTTTCTGGGGAGAGACTGGGGAGGGTTTACTTCCTAAGGAGCTCCTTGGGATAAGACAGAGGGAAGAAGCAGCCAGGGAGAGAGGGAGCGAGGGCAGGGTGTCCTATCTCCACTGAGAAGCCATCTCTCTTCTCCTTGTTTTCTGCTTTCGGAGTCCCGTGTTACTTGGAGATTGAATGAGCCCAGTGCAGGGTAGAGAAATGGGCCAGAGGCCATGGAGTTGCACTGGCTTGGGACCCATGTTGCCTCTGTGCCACTTGGCTTTATGTGTTCCCCAGGCCAAGGTAACTAACCTGTCCTATCTCCTTTCAGTGACTCGTTAATTCATCTCAACAAGGATTTATTGGGCCTCTAGAATACACTGGCACTGTTCTAGGTACTGGGGATAGAGGGGTGGACAAAACAGGAAAAAAAATCTCTGTCCTCATGGAACTCACATTCTAGTGGTGGGGCTAAAGGGGGCAGCAAGAAACAAACATATTACAGGACATCAGGAAAAGAAAGCAAGGTAAAGGTGTGATGGGCAGGAGGGTCTATTTCAGACAGTGGTCAGGGAAGCTCTCTCTGAGGGTGGTATTTGAACAAATTCCTGAAGCAATGTGGGAATCTTTTTTTTGAATTTTATTTTTTAACATTTTTATTGGAGTATAATTGCTTTACAATGGTGTGTTAGTTTCTGCTTTATAACAAAGTGAATCAGTTATACATATACATATGTTCCCATATCTCTTCCCTCTTGTGTCACCCTCCCTCCCACCCTCCCTATCCCACCCCTCTAGGTGGTCACAAAGCACAGAGGTGATCTCCCTGTGCTATGCGGCTGCTTCCCACTAGCTATCTATTTTACGTTTGGTAGTGTATATATGTCCCTGCCACTCTCTCACTTCGTCCCAGCTTACCCTTCCTAATCCCGATATCCTCAAGTCCATGCTCTAGTAGGCCTGTGTTTTACTCCCATCCTACCCCTAGTCTCTTCATGACATTTTTTTCCCTTAGATTCCATATATATGTGTTAGCATACGGTATTTGTTTTTCTCCTTCTGACTTACTTCACTCTGTATGACAGACTCCAAGTCCATCCACCTCATTACAAATAACTCAGTTTCGTTTCTTTTTATGGCTGAGTAATATTCCACTGTCTGTATGTGCCACGTCTTCTTTATCCATTCATCTGTCGATGGACACTTAGGTTGCTTCCATGTCCTGGCTATTGTAAATAGAGCTGCAATGAACATTGTGGTATATGACTCTTTTTGAATTTTGGTTTTCTCAGGGTACAGGCCCAGTAGTGGGATTGCTGGGTCGTATGGCAGTTCTATTTGTAGTTTTTTAAGGAATCTCCATACTGTTCTCCATAGTGGCTGTATCAATTTACATTCCCACCAACAGTGCAAGAGGGTTCCCTTTTCTCCACACCCTCTCCAGCATTTATTGTTTGTAGATTTTTTGATGATGGCCATTCTGACCGGTGTGAGGTGATATCTCATTGTAGTTTTGATTTGCATTTCTCTAGTGATTAATGAGGTTGAGCATTCTTTCACGTGTTTGTTGGCAATCTGTATATCTTCTTTGGAGAAATGTCTATTTAGGTCTTTCTCTGAGGGTGGTATTTGAACAAATTCCTGAAGCAATGTGGGAGTCTTTGAGGGGCTGAGCCATGTGGATGTCTGGAGGAACAGCGTTCTAGGCCAAGGGAGCAGTGCCGCCTGGTCAAGGGCTGTCCCCTCTGCCCCTAGATCCTCTGCCATACTACCAGCTGAGCCCTATCCATGTAACCACTTCTTAGATCTTTGTGATTGCCCTACTGGGGTTCCTGTCCCCAGAGGTGTTAATCTACAAATGTGTCTGGCTCTGTGAGAGAGTGCAGTCACCATGCACTGATTAAATGACACATCCTGCCAGTCGCCATTGAGGACACTACTTTTGGGACCCGACTCTTTGTCGTAATGAGAAAGAAGGAGTATTCAGAACAAAAGGCCCATGAGCCAAGTTTCCATGCACAGGTGTACTTGAAAAGTGCCTTGGACTGTAAATCCAAATGCTTGGATTTGGGTTCCTGCTTTGTCACTCACAAATCAAGTGAATCTGGGTAAATCTCTCACCCTTCTGATCTATAGTTTTGTCATCTGTAAAATATAAAACAAGTGCGTTGTATCAGGCCTATGGTATCTTACAGCTAAGGATGGAAGAAGGGGGACAAGTCTTTGAAAATCACGGAATCATGAAAAGAGAGAGGGAAAAGGCCTAGAAAGACATCAGAGGAGCCCCCAGCCTTAGCCCCTGGGCATGGAGAGTTTTCAGAAACCTTTGTCTTCAGTTTAGAAGTGACAGCCCCATCAGTGGCTGGGGTAAAAGAGAAGTTCTTCCCCTGACTCAGTTTGGGTCCCCAGAAGCAGAACTGAGGTACAGATTCAAGGACAAGCAGTTAATTTCGGAGATGAGCCCCAAACACACTAGTAGGGAGAGTGGGCAAGTGAGATAGCACATCATTCAGCCAGTTGCCACTGTGGGGACACTGTGAGTCCACGCAGAGCATGTGCCCCAGAGTTGTCCCACCGAGGGCAGGGAGCTGGGGCATTTATACACCCAGTCCTGTTGTTCAATGCTTGAGGGTTGCTCTGGGGTATTGGGAGGGGTGTTAATTCTCTGGAACCGCTGACTGCCAGCTACAGCAGGCAAAGTACACTTCTAGGCTTCAGAAAGCCCTGAGATAAAAGAATGAAGGAGTTGGTGCCTGAAAGTTGGGTGGCATTCACTAAAGTCAATATGGGCGAGACTCCGACAGCCCCCAAAACAGGCAGCACCTGCCCAGACTGGCCTGCAGGCAGGGGGCCCTGAGCTGGGACTCCAGACCCACACCATAGGGGCTGCCTCTCAGCAGCAGGTGGCAGGTCTGCTCCCTAGCCCGTGGTCCACACGCGTGTGGTCAGGCCTCTGGCCTTTGGGAAGTAGCAGGGACAGGAATCAGGGAGGGAAAGCCCAGCTGAGAGAGACTGAGCTTAATGCTCTAGGAAGTTCAGTGTGCCATGGAAACACCGTGTGCTCAGCCCCTCAGATACTGGAGGAGCCTGGCAGATGGAAGTATCTCTGTGTGCTGCCCCCTTCAGGGGACGCCCGCCCTGACTGGCAAGAGAGTGGCTGGCGGTATTACTATGGCAGCCAACAAAAACCCACCCAAGGATGCTCTAGCGATGGAAGAGAGGAAGTGGAGACCAGGATTCCAGGGAGTGCACCTCTATGGCAGGGGGCCAGAGCCAAAGATAGTTGGTTTTCCTCGCTCTTGACATTGTAATTGTGACCCATGTTACACACACACACACACACACACACACACACACACACACACACACACTCCGCTCTAAGCTGGCTGGGGCCCAGGAAAACACCTGTCACAATGTTGTGCCGACTTGCTGTGTAAGCAGAAACTAGTGGGTGTCTCTGTTTTCCCCTCCATCCAATGATTCAGATGGTACCGGTTCCTTGGCCTCCACCGTGGGAGGCGGCAAGACCTGACGCAAAAACGTCTGGGAGGCATTTGGAGCATCTTGAAAGAAAGAGGTTGTCAAGCATTCCTGTTATGAAATGCAAAAGTTTTTCTTTTCATTTTCATGTGAAACCTTGTGAGTTTTCAAATTGCATTTATGCTATTTCAAACCAGCAGCTGTTCTGAGACCACAAGCCATCCAGAGCTGCTGACCACAAAGTTAAGTAAAAATGAAATCCGAATTAAGAAGATGTTCTCCTGAGTCACGGCCAGATTCCAGGTTGGATCTTAAAAGCTTCCTCCTTGGCCAGCTTCCTGCGCTGACCCCCAGGCTCACAGAGCTCTGGGCTACTGCGTATTCCTTGCCATTATATATTGAAAACAGGAAATGAAGGGGCCAGTCGGGGGGTCGGTAAGGCTTGAAACAACTTCAGAGAACAAGCTGATGAAGTCATAGATCTTATCTCCCTTGCCTTTTCCATGTCCGGTTTCTTTAAAGATAAGGTAGTGAATCAAAATGTTCAGCCTTTTTTTTTCAAGATGGAAGCAAAGGAGGATTTCTTTAATATCCCCTTCCCTCCCAGTGTTTCCAAAGATAACCAGATGAGAGAAATGCCTCATGATCGTGTGCACGTGCATGCAAAATGCGATTATGGGACAATTTCCCCATCTTGGTCCCTGAGGGCTGGCGGAAGCCAGCGAGGAGGGATGAGGCTGGGGACGGAGAGGACGCAGGTAGCCGCTGGGGCCTTGCGCGATGGTTGTTAATGATGATGCCTTTGTTGTCCTGCTTCATTAGGGCAGGGCTCAAGCCAGAGGGGACGTTGTGGGCCTCTGGCCAGTCTGTGCTGGAGAACTCAATGAAGGTGATGGTCAGGGGCTGGGGGAGAGCGGGCAATGTTATGTGTTTGGGTCCTGCCTGTGAGATGTGGGGCACACCCAGCAGGATTGCCAGCGCCGTGGGCATATTTCTTAGTGCCAGATCCCCCTGGCTGGGCTGGGTCGGGCAGAGTATTATATTGAGAGTGACTTGAAGCAATATTTTTGTCTAGGAGGACAAATGTGAGATGGGGTGAAGAAGGCAGCAAAGCATCCCAGTTGACCACTCAGATGTGAGGGGTGAGGCCAGAAAAACGAGCCATGAGGCATTAAGGGACACAGGGAAGGTGTGAGGAAGGGCTGGGACAGCTCAGGGGAAGCAAGGACCTTAGGGTGTAGTGACTAAGGACACAGGCTTTGGGACCAGCAGTCCTTGGTTCAAATCCAGCTCTGCCACAGGCACGTGACCCAAACCTGGGGGGTTGGTTTGGTTTGTAACATTGGTCAATACCTGTATCAGGGGGTTGTTATGGAAATGAAACAAGTTAACTTTAAAAAAAAGTGCTTGAGGTGGTGAAGTGTGCAGGGTTCTGGAAGGATGTATTGATGTAGTTCTAGGAAAATCATGCTTAGGGAGGGGGGAGGCTGCCAGGTTAAAGGGAAAACACAAAGGTAGGCGCGATGCTTATTTATGAAACAGCTTCGATGGCCTTTTGGTGAACCTCAAGAACAATTTACATCTGGCAAAGCAAATCTGGGATGAGCCAGAGAGTCTGGGTTTTGTCAGCTGTTGGGGGCAGCCCCCTGGGAAAGGAGGCCCCTTGACTCTCTTAAGCAGTAGACACCTGGACTTGGCCCTGCCGCATTCTGCCAAGTGTGATGGGTGTGGGTCAGGCCCTAGAATGGCCAGGCTTCCCTCTTGAGGCAGTTGGGAAAGAGGAACTTGCGGGAAATGAAGGAAGAAGAAGGGATCTATGGAGTGAGAGGGACTGAAAAGGGATGGTAGAGAAAATACAGAAGAGGTTGCGGTGCTGGGGGGAATTGTGCAGTGCACAACATGTACGGCTGTCCAGACGAGCCCAGGAGTGGGGATGTGAGAAGAAACAAAACAAATTAGAGAAGGGAAAGGCAACGGGCAGGGCAGCAGCGAGGGACACAGGGGATGGCCGTTCCAGGTTTGATTTCACTCACAGCCCAAGAGAATGGAAGGTCTGTTGCTTTGGGAGTTCTTTCTGCCACTGAAAAGTTTAACATAAATGAAAAAGCACAGGCCACAGGCCATGTGTTTGTCCCAAAAGAAGGAAGAAGAGAAGATGGATTAATATTCCTGGGATAGGGACTTAGCAAACAGGTTATTGTCCCCTCGCCCCACCCCCGCACCTCTCCTGGCGGCACCAGAATGGGAGGAAGGCTCCTTCAAATACTCTCCCATCTCTGCTCATGGGCCCCTTTCCCCACCCCTCCATCCCCCAGGCCCTGGGGAGCTCACTTCTGATTAGGGCAGAGCCTCTTATGTTCACATTCCCAGATGGGTATCGGCCTTTGAAACCCCCTTCCAGGTGAACAGAAACTGGCGAGTGAGGCATTTTAATAACCTTTCTCCAGGCATCTTGGAGCAGCCTGACATTCCCACTGGACTCCTGGGAGCCAGGCTCTTTCGGGTGGAGGTGGGGGCATTGGAAGCCTCTACATGCAGCTCAAGAGTTTAGGATGCCTCCAGCACCAGGCCCAGAAGGAGCCATGATGGCCCTTCAGTGTAAGGGGCATGGGCTCCATCCTCTTTGTCAGTGATTCTCAGCCCTGGTTGCCCATTTGATTCAGCAGGAAGCTAAAAAAAAAAAAAAAATTCTGGGCCCAGTTCCCACCCTGAAACAATGGAATTAGAATCTCTTAAGCATGGGACCCAAAGATCTATATTTTTAAAAAGCTCTTCCAGGTACTTGTAACAACCAGGGTTGGGAAACTACTACTCTAGCCACTTAAGTGACTCCAAGTAGCAACTCACATTCCCTCTCTGGGCCTCAACTTACCCACCAGCAAAACAATGGAGTTAGACTTTGTAATCTATATATCCCATTAGTCCTAATATTCTGCAACTCTGTGACCTAGCAGCAGGCAAGACACCTGTATACTCTCCTCATGAGTACATAGGCACTCAAAACATACACACACATACACGCTCATATATTCCTCTCCTGCTCTAGTCTATAAACTTCACCTCGTCCCTCCTAATGTACAGAAATACTAGATCTCAACAATTCCTCCCCCCGCACCCTTCCTTCCCCAAAGGAGCTGACAGAAAATTCCAGAAACATTTTAGATAGAAGACCAAAAGTCAAAAGTTCTGGGACAATAACCAGAAGTTGAGTTTGCTAAAAGAACTGAAGGTACAGAAATAAGTTGCCAGCCTGGATGGGCCCTGGAGGTTCCCTCTAACCCCTCTGATTGTTCCTGAAGAAATTAGACTCCAGTAGGTGTAGTTCATTGTCTAAGGTCACTCAGGTGGCAGAGCCAGGGCAAGTTCGAGACCCAAGTATGGTCTAAGGACCTTCTGTATCAGAATGATCCAGAAAATGGCTTCAAATGCATGTTCCTGGGATTTCACATATGCTATTCCTCGTGTGTGTGAGGGGAGCAGGAAGCTGATTTGAAATCTGCTCTCCTGGTGAGCCCAGAACTGTTCTGCATCCCACGATCTTGGTAGCAGGGAACAGACCTGGCGTGCTGGAGGCCAAGTACAGTAGCCCAGAGGTACCCACCTCTGCTTGGTGGCTGGAAATTCTCAGTGCATGTCACTCTTTTCTGTAAAGTTGGATGGCTCACTGGTGGGAGGTGGGGAGGCAGTGATGGGAGGAGAGTGACCCAACCGTGACCCAAACCTGGTGCCTGACTGGATGGGCTGAGGCCACATGCCATTACCCTGGCCCCTCCCCCAGCAGGAGCCCACTGGAGGGGTGCCTGTGCTGAGCGGAGCCCCAGTCAACATCTGTAGCCCAGCAAGGAGGGCAAGGCCGAATTCAGGGGTTCAGCTGTGACATGGGCAAGGCCAGATTGTGCTCCAGGTCAGATTGGATGTCATTCACTCTTGCAACTCAGCAGATGTTAGAGCTGCTGTCTTTTGCCCTGCCCCCACTATAATCTGTCAGTGAAACTTTAAGCTTGAGGGCCTGCTCTGTACAAAGCTTTCTGCCAGCCATTTCTGTTCTCAGAAGGGCGTCGTAAAAAAAATAATCATGGGTGGCGTGAGCTGAGCCCCTGTTATGTGCCAGGCTCTGTGTGAGATGCTTTACAGGCCTTTCCTTGTTTGATCCATGAGAGTGTGGTAGGCAGGATAATGGCCCCCAAAGATGTCCACGTCCTAATCCCCAGAACCTATCAATGTTACCTTATCTGACAAAAGGGACTTTGCAGGTGTGGTTAAATTTAACTATCCTGAGATGGGGAGATTAGCCTGGATTATCTGGATGGGCCCAATATAATCACAAGGGGCCTTATTAGAGAGAGGCAGGAGGCTCAGAGTCAGAAAGAAGACATGAAGATGGAAACAGAGGTTAGAGAGGAGAGAAGATGCTACATGGCTAGCTTTGAAGGTGTAGGAAGGGGACACGAGCCAAGGAATGTAGGTGGCCTCTAGAAGCTGGAAAAGCAAGGAAATGGTGTCAGGGTGGACATTTTTGCTGATCTGTCTTCTTTGGGTAAAATAGATCTCTGACTTGCCCTCAGAGCACCACGCCTCTGCCACAGCCATGAGACCACATCTCAGGTCCTAGAGGGGGCTCCCCTTGGCTTAAACCAGTGAAGATCCCCCTCTCCTTGGCCACATTTGAGCCTCTGGATCAATGCTGGGGCCTGTGGGTGGCAGAGGGGTGAGAAGGGGAGAAGGTCCCTCTTCCTTCTTCAGGAGCTACTGGAAGAGATGCTCTCTTCCACTGAATGATGAAGGGTGAAGGTAGGAGGCTCTGCCACTCCTGGGCCACTGACAACCACAAGGGGAGGGTCTGTCAGTGGTCCAGGTGGGTTGAATGTCTCCGAACTGTATCCTACCATCATGGTTTGCAGAGAGGGGCCCTAGAGTGGAGTGAGGGCATGGCTGGGAGGCCTGGCAGAAGAGCTATTTGTATAAGAACATATTGTATCACGGGATAGATGATGACGGGCCAGGGCAGAGTTTCCTCTTAGGCTTTCAAGCAGTGGCTCTGCCATGGAAGACAGGCCCCTGTCTTGTGCCTAAGTATCCAATACACGTTTGTTAAGTGAATGAATGAATGGATGAATGCTGAATGAGAGTAGAAGGCAGCTAGGAGCACAGCAGAGCAAGTGTGTCACCCGATAATAGCTGGTAACTGATCTCAGGAGGAAAGACGTGGGCTCCCTGACACAGAAGGGGCTCTGATTTTGTGGGAGTGGGGACTGAGCTGAGAGGGGGCGACCATGCCTAACTGGGTGAGTGGATGAAGCATGGTTGCCTCTGAACAGAAACCACGGGGTGGGGCTGGGGCAGGCTCACCCTAGCCCATCCAGGAGTAGCCAGAGGCAATTCTAGAAATTTCAAGAAATCTAGAATTCAAGCCAGAATTCTAGAAATTTCACTGAGCGGGCCAGAGCTGGTGATTATTCTTGGTCCTGTTCTTGGGGGCCTTTTCTCATTCACACTCCGGCACAGTGAAGAAAAAAATCAATGATTTGACAAACCTTCCTCAGTCTGCGGATTGCAGACCCCCATCTTCCCATGTCTCTTCTCTAGCACGTGCTGCTACCTTCTTTCTCTCTCTGCATCCCATAATACGTGCAGGCAGCACCTGACGTCAATCGTCTATGGAGTCTGGAAAATAATTAGGAAATCTTTTTTGGCCACAGTCTCATTACCATCACTCACCAAATGGTCCTCATGTGGATCAGAATATTCTCAGTAAAATGGCTTGAAACAGCCAAACTGGAAGCAGCAGCCCCATGTCCATCAGCAGGGGAGTGGATAGATAAATCAGGGTATATACATGCACAGAGGAAAATGAACAGTTACTTGGAGCAACACAGATGAATCTCACAAGCACAATATTGAGCAAAAGAAGTCACGTTGAAGATTCCAGGTTGTATAAGTCCATTTATGAATACATTTCAAAGGTAGGCAAAAGGAAAATGTGATGTTAGGAATTAGAATGAATAGAGTGGAGGGAAGGGATAGGGCTGGAGGAGGAATGAAGGAGGCTTCTTGGGTGCTGGGAAGGCTCTATGTTTTGACCTGAGTCGCAGTTAAGTAACACCTGCTTTGTGGTAATTCATTGGGCTGGATACTCATGGACTGTGTGCTTTTCTGCATGTGTGTTTTATTTTTACAATAAAAAAGCTTGGAGGCCATAATGCCATTACCCAGGAAAAAGGAAAATTTACATGGCCAGTGTTGCCTAGTTGGAGACCCACTTTCCTACCTCATGCTACAGGGATCCACGCACATGATTTCAAGGGTTGTGCTTGGCTCTGGTGGTTCCATATCACAGTAGACCTGGTCTCCTTGGCTTATTGTTTTAAAAATCATCCATTTCATATACAGGCACAGCTTTCCGAAGGCACACTTGTGGTTTTGAAGGTGTGGAGTTCAGGTCAGCAGTGCAGCCTCTGCTTTCCTCCTCACCCACACGCCCCTCCTAAACACCAGGCTCCTTGCTTGGCAGCTGACTTTAGCCACGCCCCCTCAGTCCATCAGAGATGGGGTCAAGGTTTTAACCCCCTTTCTCCTAAGTGAGCTCTTGCTCCCTATGTAAATTTACCTGCACCTTCCCTAGAGTATATCAGGTTCCTCTTCCCTGAGCTTTAGTTGTGGGGGACAGCCTTTTTCAACCCTTCTCCATAACAGTGGTGTCTACTTGCTTTATGGATACAAAACTGAAACATCAGTGATGGGTCCCTCATGAGCAAAAAGGTCTGCTCCCTGGGGATTTGCAGTCTCCTCTGCTAGCAATGAAGAAGCTGATAACTCTTAAGGATTAACCTTAAGAAGGGGAGGGAATTTAGAGGGGACGAGGGAGGGAGGGAGGAGAGGAGGAGGAAAGAAGGGGACAGGAAGGGGTAGGGGGAAGGGCAGGAGGCAAGGGAAGAGCACAAGGGAAGAGGAAGGGAGGGGGAAAGGAAGAAAAGAGGTTAAATTAAATTCATATGTTGAAGTCCCAAACCCCAATGTGAGGGTATCTGGAAGTGGAGCCTTTGGGAGGTGCTTAGGTGTAGATGAGGTCATGAGGGGGACCCCATGATGGGATTAGTGCCTTTATAAGGAGATGAAGGGACCAGAGCTCTCTATCCCTGCCATCTGTGTACCAGGAGGAGAGTGGTTACCAAGAACTGGACCATGCTGCCATCCTGATCTCACACTTCCAGCCTCCAGAACCATGAGAAATCAATGTTTGTCGTTGAAACCACCCAGTCTGTGGTAACTTGTTATAGCAGCTTGAACTGACTAAAATACTTGCCAAATTAAAGGTGCCCCACGTTTCAAGTTCGTCTTCATGGTGTGTCCCAGATACTGTTTTCTGGATCACTCCTAGTTCATTAACCCGCTCTGAGGTGCAAAAACCAAAGGGCAACAAGTATGTTCTGTTCAGCACATGACTAGGCTCAGTCCTTGGGAATTAACCTTAAGCCAAAGACTCCAACGGAACTGGTAAGAGTGCAAAGCCCTTGTAGCAAGCCAAATTCTGTTACCCAGGGAGGAGGCATGTCTCCACATGGAAGAGCATGGCTACATAAGTCCGAAGTTTTGCAATCCAGGTAAAGCATTCCCAAAGAGAGGAATACTCCACATTTAGCCTGAAATTAGTGTGTGTCAACCCACAAAGACATATTTCTCCATCACACACACTCCAATCTGCTCTCTCAGGCCATACAAGGATAGGACCTTGAAGACCTACAGGCCTCAGTTTCCCTTCTCCATCATTCCATCCCTCACCACACCACTCTCCTCCTTTAACTGCACTGGCTTCTCAAGCATTTCCTAGATACCCAGGTGGGAGGCCCATTCCCCATCCCTGAGGTGAACCTCTTTATTCATCTCCTACCAATAGCCTCCTTTCAGCCAGGAATTGGTCAGGACCTGACTGGCGAATCCATTTATGGAAATGCAGTTGCCCCATGTGTCAGTTAAGACAGTACTATAGCATGAGCTTAACACAATGGCAGTTTATTTCTTTTTCAGGGAAAGTTCAGTTGGTGGCAGAGGTTGGGACTCTGCTTCACACAGTCATTGAGGGATTTAAACAAATGGTGAGCTCTGCCTCTCTGACAGTAGATATCCTAATTCCACTGGTTCAGGGTGAGATGTGGGCATCCATTTTTTAATGAATTTTTTTATGTTCCACTGGTGACGCTATGGGCGTCCAGGGCTGAGAAGCTTCTATCTTCCAACATCACCCTGGGAATCAACATCCAACCACCAAATATGGGAAATGGAAGAAATAGATCAAAAGACTATGTGGGAGGTATTTATGTGCCAGGGCTGGAAGTAAGATACATCACTCTGTCTACATCTCATTGGCCAGAAGTCAGTCACATGGCCACATTTCACCCCCAAGGACAGCTGGGAAATGTAGTCCAGCTGAGTGCCCAAGAACAAAATGAGTGGGTTAAGGATCATCCCCCTGGTTTCTGCCCACCCATATGGCTATCTCTGAAATATGATCTTAAGCTTAGAGAAGACATGTCAGTTCTTTTTGTTTACTTGTTTTATATGACAAAAAGGATATGGAGCCTAAGAGAGTTAAAAGTTTTAGAAATTCCCAAGGGAGTTAATGGCACAGCCCTCTACTGAGATAGTCTGACTGGGAGACGGTAAATGGTGCAATGTTCATTCACCCTTGGGCTGAGCCAGGGGTGTAACCATAGAACTAATGGATGTTTGAGGAGGGCGTGTTGGGGAGTGGGGAGAGAAGAGTCCCCTAGAACACGATGTGAGGGGCAAGACTGTGCAAGGCAGAGCAGAGCCCAGGGGCAAAAGAAACAACCGTAAGGAGAGAGGGGGAGGTGAAGGGCCATAGTTTCCAAAATGGATGAGACACAGCCCCTGCGTCGAGGAGTCCACAGGCTCCAGGGAGAGAGCAAGGTGTGTGTGCCCAGCTCCTTGTAGTAAAATGCTAATTGGATGGATGGCTGGGTCTAATGCACAGCCTAGTCTTTCAGGCCATGTCTGGTGTGAACCAGACAAGAGAGCGTGTGGGCCAAGGCGGGGGGAGGGGGCACTGTTTAGGTTCTGGAAGACTCAAATTGGCAAGGTATCTGTGCTTGGGAATTGAAGACATTCAGAAAGCCTTCTCCATCCAAGGACAGAGCCAAAGTCATGTGCTGACCAGACCATATTTGTTGCCCTTTGGTTTATGCACCTCAGAGCAGGTTAATGAACTAGGAGTGATCCAGAAAACAGTATCTGGGACACACCATGAAGACGAACTTGAAACGTGGGGCACCTTTAATTTGGCAAGTATTTTAGTCAGTTCAAGCTGCTATAACAAGTTACCACAGACTGGGTGGTTTCAACGACAAACATTGATTTCTCATGGTTCTGGAGGCTGGAAGTGTGAGATCAGGATGGCAGCATGGTCCAGTTCTTGGTAACCACTCTCCTCCTGGTACACAGATGGCAGGGATAGAGAGCTCTGGTCCCTTCATCTCCTTATAAAGGCACTAATCCCATCATGGGGTCCCCCTCCTCATCTACACCTAAGCACCTCCCAAAGGCTCCACTTCCAGATACCGTCGCATTGGGGTTTGGGACTTCAACATATGAATTTGGAGGCAACGTAAACATTCAGTCCATAGCAGCCAGCTAAGGAGAGAGATGAACATCTATAAATGCCTGAATGCGGTGTATCCACCAAGCTCAGACCAGGAGAGGTGGGGCAGCATCACTGGAAGGTGCTAACAAGGCTGTCCTAGGACTGGAAAAAAAGATGCACACCAGACAAGGCAACTGAGACTCCTTTCTGCCCAAGAGGTGCTACGGGCCTCAAACCTGAGCAGAACCAAGAATGCGGGTGGCAAACGGGTGAAGTCGAGGGATGGTGTGTGACTCGCGGGAAAGAGGCCATATTATTTTGTCTTCTTACCTAATTGAGATAGACATGCAGAAAATTGCACAAATCACAGATGTAAAACTTAATGATTTTTTTTTACAAATTCAACACATCTGTATAACCAGCTCCCAGATCAAGAAACAACATGACCAACATCCTTGAAGGCCCCTTGTATTCCTTTCCTTTCACAACCTCTGCCAGTGAAGGCTATCCTGACTTCCAACAGCATAGATGAATTTTGCTTGTTTCTGAACTCTGTATAAACGGAATCATGTGAATATGTACCATTTTGTGTCTGACTTCTTTCACTCAAGATTATGTTTGTGAGGTTCATCCACAGTGTTGCACTTAGTTGCCTTTGTTCGTTCTCACTGCTATATAGTGTTCCATTGCGTGAATATACCATGTTTTATGTATCTGTTCTCCTGTTGATAGACATTTGAGTTGTTTCCAGTCTTTGACTATTAGGAATATGCTTGAAGGTGGCTTTTCAGTGAGCATATGCCTGCATTTCTGTTGGTAGACACCTAGGAGTGGGATTGCTGGACGAGAGCTATGTGTTTCTTCAGCTTTAGTAGATACTTGCAAACAGTTTTCCAAAAAGCTACTAGATCATGGAGACACTTTTGAGAGTGAATGGGTTGCTAACTGGTTAAGGTACCAGAACCAGAGGAATAAACTGGGACTGTCCTGGGCAAACTGGATCAGTCGCCTCCCAATCCACACACCCTGGACCTTCTTGGCAGGGTGCACCTCGGAATAAGATGGATGTGGCTTGAGGCTTGTGGGGGCATTCTTGCAACTGTGTGTGTTTCATAAAGCTGAGAAGCTGCAGATGTCCTTGCGATAGAAATTCATAAACTAACACCTTCCCCTCAGCAAGTAATGGGTTCTGGACACATACCCTCTGGCTAAGCTCTTGTTTTA
The DNA here is from genome assembly GCF_026419965.1 of Kogia breviceps. NCBI lineage: Eukaryota > Metazoa > Chordata > Mammalia > Artiodactyla > Physeteridae > Kogia > Kogia breviceps. Next base: position 100,527,371 of record NC_081330.1, on the reverse strand, counting down.
TCATTTATGAGCATTCTCCCAACATCTCCTCCAGCCTTCATAGAAGTTGGTTGAAGCTGAAACTCTTGGCAGGTCCCTGAACCATACAGCCAAAAAAATTATACGCTGTGCACATCTGCAGCGAGAAACGTGAGGCTTTCTAGGGGAGATTTATTGCCTCCTTTCCCTCCCCCTTTTGGAAGGTTTCTGGGTGCTGCTCCTTGTGTATAGCATGTGCCTCCGGCTTATCACTACAGTTAAGTATAAAAGCAATTAATTTTCCCCCCTTTTGGAAAGCGGAAGTTTTAACCGCACTTCAATACCATTTGCATTTCTGATTTCTAGCAAGTTCACACTTCCAGCAAGAAAAGTCCTGCTGATATAATTTGTTTTTTTAATTGTGTATTCTCTGGCAGGAAGCTGCTGCTTTTGCTTCCAAAGCAGAAAACATGTACACATTGGGAGGAGCTCAGCTCTGACCTCTGCTACAGGGTAGCTCGCCTTCTTGGCATTAGGGAGGTGAGGACAGGTGTAGGAATTTGGAGTGGGGTCCTCTTACAGATGTTCAGATATGCTGAGCTCGTGAAATTCCATTGCCTGATTTGGGTGAAGTGGGCAGCTTTTGAGAAGCATGTCTGTGTACCTGGTTGTAATTTCCTCACATGTTCAGAGAAATTTTCGTAAGACAGGCCGGATTTATTTCTTGCTCACTTTCACTGGTTAATATCCTTTGACACTGTTTCCACAACATTATTTCGACTTACAGAATGTTTAGGCTGTAAGGGATCCAAGGGACCATATGACCTGATGATCCACTCATGTTATGGGACCATGCAGTCAATCTACCACACTCTACCTTGCTTCATGGCATTGTCCCGGCGTTGCCATAGGTGGAGTGTACTTCCCTGTCCCTTGATTTGAGGCATAGCCAAGTGACTTGCTCTGGCCGATGAAATGGGCCTTAAGATAGTTAGGAGCCTAGACCTCAAGAGGCCCCACGTACGTCCACATCCTCCTGGTGCCTCTGCTATTGTATGAAAAGAACATGTGCACCTAGCCCACTGGGCCAGGAGGAGAAGAGACACGTGGAGCAGAGCTGGCTCAGACAACCCTCAGTCCTGTGGCACGAAGCCGAGCCACTGCAGCCTACAGTACTGCTGCCAAGCTAAGCCCAGCCTAGGTCAGCTAAACAGACCCAGCCGCCCCCCCCAGGTCTGCGCTACTAATTGCTTGTCGTTGGATGATACTGAGACCATCGGGATTTTTCCCTGGTGTTTGCTAAGCAATACAGATGCTGGAGGCCAGGGAGGAAAAGCGACTCCCCACAGCTGGCTTGTGTTCAAGGCAAGTCTAGAACCCGTGTCCCCTGTTCTCAGGCTTACAGCAGATACCCTAGGATTTTCACGTGCCTGGCAAAGATACTGCTCAGTCGTAGGTCTTGCAGCTTTTGGGAAATGTAGCTTGTAAAAAGTCATTGAGAGAAAACAGATGAAACTTTACATGGCTCTGGGGATTAATAAAGTAACGGGGATTGTTCCACTTTTGGTTTGAAGTGAATCTGAACTGGCTGCTCCACCCCTATCCCCTTCTGACAGCTGTGGAGTTCCCCAGGACAGAGGGTGTAATAGCTTGGGAGCTGCTCCAAAGAGCCTCTATAAGAGCCGGGGCTTCACTAGCCCTGGAGGCCATCATAACTGGAGCTGGGGTTTGGTCCTTTTCTAGACAAGCAGGAAGCCCAAGCCCCCATCTCAGCGTCCTCAGACCCAGGCCAGCCTCTGCGAGAAGCACAAGGAAGATCCAGAAAGATAAACTGCCCCACACCCCAGCTCTCTCCCCGCAAACATCAAAATCCCACGTTTAGAACTCGGCCCCTTTATGCCAATGACCCCTGAGATGCCGGAACTTGATGGGGGTGGACATGGAGGAGAGGTGCCACACTGGAAGCTTATGTCACCCATTTACACCTCCCTGTAAATAAAGCCTCCTGCCACCCTTTCTGGGACTGGCCACTCACTGACCTGTCTCGCCTTGGCCTGCAGAGAAAAAGGGTCGTTCATCATTAGACTAGCAAGAGTTAACAGAATTCCTGTGTATTAGCTTTTCTTCCCAATGACTGCCATGGCTGCCTGTCTCGTGGCACCACTCCACAGGAGATTTTATCATGCCAAAGAACTCTCTTTTCTCCACTTTTCAAACACCCTGTCTTGATAAGGGCTAGGGCTCCAGATAGAGAGTGGGTATGAGAAATGGGGGAAAGAAAACCCCAGGCTGCCATATAAGGATGCACAGTTGATACTTGATCAATACCTGCCTCCATTCTATAATATCAGTTCCAAAAAGAGGGAGATCACATCTACCCTGTTCCCAGTTGTAGGCCTAGTTCATACCACAATGCCAGGCACAATAAGCAGCATCAATAAGTATTATAGGAATGAAGGAGTGAATGAATGCACACACCTGTTCCAGGAGATAACCCACAAAGGACATCTTTGCACACCCAGCCCAACACGGTTCAGCGTGTCAGGCCTGGGCCTGTAGGTCCTTTGGCACCTGGTTGCAGCCTCTCTTCCATTCCGCATGGCGCCACGCCATGCTAAGCTTGTCTCGACAGATCAGTCGCTCCTGAGCTGACATCTCCATCACCCAGGGCTCCGTCATGACTGGAAGACGTAGGAAAGAGACTGGGGGCCGTGGCGACCACGGCAAGTGATGGAACTTTCCTCCCCCCCACCCGGGGCAGCCTTGGTCTCTTCTTCCTGCCCAGCCCTTAGCCCGGATTCCCTGGCAGGAGTTGGTGAGCTGGCAGCATGTGCTACCCTCTGGACCCAGCGCTGCTTATCTAGTGCGTCGCGCCGGCCGGGCAGCAGCACAAAGTCAGCGATACAAAAGAGTCCAGACTGGCAGGTGCCACCAACCCCCTATGACAGGGACGAGACTCTGACAGGAGGTGTCCGATAAGGGGATCACGTGGCCTTTCTTCTTGCTCACTGCCCCGAGAGGTTATCTGAGTCCAGTTCAGAGAGGATGACAGAAAATGCTTCTGAGTGCTTCCGACTTCCCCTGGTGCACGTGTGCTGCCTTAGTCCGGGTTCACCCGAACGCCGGCGCTAAGTCAAGACGTGGGTGCAGCTGACTGATTTGACATATGATCCCACAGAATGGGGGAGAGGGAGCAGGGAGGGTGAGACAGGGAAGGGAGGAAATTGAGTTTATCGTGTGCTTATGAGCTGTGGGCACCTGGTAGAGATCCACTGAGAAACCCCGTGGAGCAGGCCTCAGTGAGTGGGGAGGATGAGGCATTGATCCTCCACCCCCTGGCCCCCAGTGCTTGAAGGCTGCCCCCTGGGCCCTTAACTCCCTTACATTTCCCAGTTGCACCTGTGCTAAGTGAAGCAAGCTCCCATGGTACTGGAGCAAGCCCTCAGACAGAGCAGATGAGAGATGCAGGTCTGGGGGCGGGGGAGATATCCTGTGATCCAGAACAGTGCACCTCAGCTGCAGTGAACTCAGGTGGGTCTAGACGGTGCAGGTGGGGCATCCACATGGTCTACAATTTGCTCACAACTGGCCTGGAGCCAGAAGACATGGATTCCCTCTTCCATTGAACTATGAGATCTTAGTCAGCTCGCCCTCAGCCTCAATTTCCCGACCCAGAAAAAAAATAATAGATTTTGCCCATCCAACTTATTTTAAATATCTTTATTGGAGTATAATTGTCCCATCCAAATTTGCGGGGTTGTTGTGGCAGTCAAATTAAAGCAGAGAATCAAATGGAAATTACCTTTATGTTTATATGAAATCTTGTTCCTTTAATTAACTTGTCCAAAAAGGTGTATTGCTCACCTGTCAGTAGGTTAAATATGGAGCGTTTCCAAGGATACACGTTGTCAAAGATACTTTAAGAGACCGAGGGTAAACTCCAGTTTCAGATGGGAATGTGTCAATGAGTCAACCTGCAGTGGGTTCCAAATGTTCCTCTATATAAATTTGGTCTCATAGAACGGAAAACTGTCATTACCTCAGTCAAAGAATTCTTCTAAGAGCAAATTAAATGCTGTTTGAAGCCACTAAGTTTTGAGGTTGTTTGTTAGGCAGCAGTAGATGACTGACGCAATGTCCTTCAAGGGTCATGGCAGCCTTTGCCTCTCCTTAGACATGTTCCCCTCTTCTTCCCACTACCTTCTCTAACAGTCCCTTAGCAGAGCTAAGAGCCTTCCCGTTGACACTTTTCTCCACTCCCACAGAATCCTTTACAGTACACACACCTCTCTTACGATTTCTCACACTATGCCTTATCATTTCCATTCTTGTCCGTTTACCTTTAAGGGCTATGCACTTTTTCATGGCTTAGACCAAATCTTATTCCTTTCTGAGTCTCCTATGCCTACTACAGTGTGTGGCACATAATAGGTACTCAAAAATGCATCTTTAAAAATATGAATCATTGTTTTTTAATTCATCCGTGAACTAAAATATGGGTTGAATCTAAGGGAGGGAGCCCAAGGGAATGAGAAGGGGTGTCTTTCACCCAAAAATTCATAAAGGGAATTCAGAGCTGGCCGGCGGGAGAGAATGGTTCTAGATAATTGGATTCACTTTCCTCAAACTCCAGTTGAACCTCCTTGTATTTGGAGATGTTGGAAAGCTACATTTTGCAGACTCCTTTCAAACTAGGGTTCTATCAATGTGATACAGTCTTGAGAGATTTGGAAAGTAGAAGGGAGGAGGAGGCCATCTATCTGAGGCAGTTCTGGTGGCCAAGTGGGCTCTGCCCTCCTGAGTTTTGGCAGCAGCTGGGCTGGGACTCCATGGTCCACCGTCTGGTCAACAGCTTTTTATGGGCGTGGGTGGCCTTGAAGGAAGTGAGCGAACATCTCTTGACCTCTGGGTCAGAGCTATAGGGGTGTCTGTCCTGTGGCATGAAAGCCAAAGTACATTTTTCCCTCCTTACTTCCAATGATTTTGAAAGTACCTAATTCCCTGTATTAAATCCCTTTCCACTTGAAATACCCACATTGGTTTCTGTTTCCTGCACTGACTTCCGATGCAAGTATGCTGATTGGGAGCAATCAGTGGGAAGGAGAGAAATGTCCTGTATATGAGAAGCTGTGGAGGAAGAGGTGGGACAGCTCCGAGGGAAAGCTGAGAGGCTTGGCTGGCTAAGCCCTGGGCAGTGTAAGGGTCTGGGGTAATGGAAGACATCATTGGCCCTGGTCTACTGAATGCTGAGAGGCCTGGTGAGCAAGAATAGGAAAAGCTTCCCAATTAGGGAAGGCGTGACTGGGAAGCCTGATTCCCTCGGGTAACAAGGAGGGCCAATCAGAGGATGCCTCTGGGGGCTTCACAGGAATAGAGAGCACAGGCCCCAAAGCCAAGGTCTCCACACACCATCTGGAGGAGGTGGGCAACACAAACTCAATATTGGGAACAGGGGCAGGGAGATTCTGGATCCGGTCAAGAAGGACTGGGAAGAATCCAGGCTAAAATTCAAAAATTCTGCTATTTTTGGATGATCCTGGAGCGCTATGTAGCCAACCACATTTTACAACGTGGTATTGATGAAGCTCTTAGTGGGGGCAATGATGGTTTATTGATGATGTGTATTTTCCCAGAGGTCAGAAAGTAGAATGGAATTTACTTCAGTTCCATAACAATAACAAGACCCCTGAGCCCTTGCTGCAAGAGACATCTCTATGTAAATATTGAAGACAAGATGGCCCCAGGGGTTTGGAGCAAGGACTTTCACATCAAGAAGATCTGGGTTTGAGTCTCAACCTCACCACTTTCCAGTAGTTAAACTTAAGACAAGTTAATTAACCTCTCTGAGCCCCTATTTCTTAGTTTGAAAGTGGAGACGCTAATATTAACTCCCTCAGAAGGTTGCTGTGATGATTAAATGCAATACTGCCTTTTAAAGCACAAAGCACAATGCCAGGCGAACAGCAAATGCTTTAAAAAATAATGGCCACAAACCCAGTGGATTGTGGGAAATAATCAACAGCCAGTCTGGAGCAATTTACTTACACAAAATCTGTTGTTATCATTTAAAAATTCTTTGGATAATACTTCGAAGAAAAAGTAACACATACACAGTTATGGTATTGTTTGTAAACATGTTTATATCCATAGTAATAAGTTAAAATGATGAAATATTTATTTTTAATGACTGGCAATGATAAAATTTAATACTTAAGATAGTCTTTGAAGTACTTTATATGCATTCAATCATTTAATACTCTCAACAATCCTATAAGGTGGATATTATTATCACCCTCATCTTATTATAGCTCAGGAAGCTCAGGGCTCAGAAAGGCTAAATAACTTACCCAAGGCCACACAGCTAGCAGGATGCTGAGTTCAGTTTCGACCCCTGTTGTTCTGGCTAACCAGCAATTAACCACAACCATAAAATGCCTCTCATCTGAAGAATGTTCCAGGGCAGTTGCAAGATCAGAACTTATTTGTAAGCAGGGATTGCTCTGTTATTAAAGAACTTATAAGGGAGACTAGAAAAAGAAATATATTGCTCGTGTGAGTAAATATTTACATACACCAAAATATTTATGTTCATATATGTGAGTACTGCTTTCTGCAGGGGGAGAGGAAAACGTGTAAATATTTACTCACTGGAAATAGCTGACAAGTAGTTAGGAAATAAGAATATTTATACTGTACATTGCTTTTGTGCTGTCAAATGGTTTCATCTGGAGTCTATGCACTAATTCCCAAATTGGACAAGCAACACAAGAATCCTGAAATGGTAAATCCAAGGATCCTTTTGGAGGTTCCTAACTTCTATGAGACCAATTTCCAAATAAAGTTAATTCCAATTTTCCTAACTCATACTTTCTAAAAATGTACACTGCCTTCTAAAATGTCCTGATTCCTTCCAGGAGGAATTATCCGTAAGCCCCAAATCAGAGGCTCTGTCATTACGCCCAGAGTCCCACGCTGTGGGTGTTGACTGGGAGACATACTCTGGGGACCACTTCTGGACCAGCACTTGGAAAGAAGCAGGTCAAATACTGAATTGACTGGACGGTGGTGAGCCTCAGACAGCACCAAAGACAAGAAAATTTTCAAATTAAAAAAAAAACCCATCTTTACATGAATAATGAGGATTTTGAGAGAGAGTGTAGCAAAATGGAATTGAAATAGATGAATAGATATATATATCATGGGCCTAGTGTATTGGCTTTGGGTTGGTACTTTCGCATGTCATTGTGTTTAACCCTTATTGTGGCAGATATCCTTTGTGTCAACTGGATGGCCCTCAGCTGCAAATAACAGAAAGTCTTGATGCGACAGATTTAAACAACAGAGAATGTATTACCTCATGTAATAAGGAGGTCCAAAGTGGGAATGTTCTGGAGTTGGTCTCATGTTTCTTCCATCTTTCCCTCTGCATTCTTGGCATAGCATCTTGTCCTTGGCGAGATTGCTTTATGAGATTGCCTCTGGAAGTCATTTGCAGATACCACAAAGTCTAATAGAAGTAAAGAGATTTTCACGTTTGTATGTCTCTCTTTCTTATCCAAATACTTCCCAGAAGGCTTCAACAGACTTCCCCTCATAGATCATTGGCCAGAACTAAATCACATGCTCATGTCTAACCAATCACTGCCAAGGGGGCTGGGACTGCCATATTTAACTTTGTTGAATCATGAGTTCTCTGCCTTCTGAGGACAGGGCTGAGGGCTGATTCCTTTGAAACACATGACCTCCTTGAACAAGGGGGATTCCTGAATGATACTGAGGTTTGGTAAGAAAGGATAAAGAAGGGTCATGGGGTAGGCAACCAACAGGGTCCATTGCATCTCATTTGAAAGAGGGGGAAAACAAGGCTCAGAGAAGTTGTGACCATGCATTTAGGGAATGTTATAGCTCTAATTTCAAACCCAGAGCTTTTTCTGTCATACCACAGCTGCCTCAAGTACCTCCAACTGCTGCTGCTTTCATGTTACTGGAACAGTTAGGTGCGTGGGCACAATTGATGTTTTCCACTGAGCTCCCTTCTCTATTTCCTGTCTAGACAATTGTGAAAGGGCTGTTTGTGTAAATTTAATTAATTCATAGGCATTACCCACCCACCATTGGCTACAAGCCTCCTTTCCCCCTCCCTCTCCAGCAATCCTGCCAGAGGCCACACTTGCCTTAGCTTGGAGACCTACCCAGAAGAGTATCTCTGGACCTGGGCAGCAGAAGAGTGAGCAGCCAGAGAAGGGACTCTGGTTCCTTGGCCAGCACTGTTTTTGCTGTAGTTGCCTGAGCCTATCCCACACTCTGTCTCCCCCAGGCTTAGATTCTGGATGCCCAGTACTCAGTCTCCCTAGCCTGGGTTGTATCTTGCCGATCATGCAGCTGTCTGTCGCTCTGGTGTCTGGAGAATATCTGCTCTTCTCTCCTTAAGATGATGTGTCCAGTATCTCTTAGTTTCTGGATCCCTGACTCCTTGACACAGACCAAGGTGTTACTCTTTTCAGTTCCCTTTGTCTCTAGAAATTTCCTCTCCTCCCACTTAGGTCATTGTCTTATATCAGATTGTCTCTTTCCTTATTGTATTGTGAGTTTCCTGGGGGCAGAGTCTACATCTCTTTATCTTGGCTCAACTAACCCCAGTGAAGATGAAGATATCTTTAACATGGTGGCGACCATCTTCCTTGCAAGATCTGTATGCCTGAAATTTCATATGCATGGGAGCTTTTGTGTCTTGGCTAATGAAAGAGGAAGGCTATTTGTTTGGTTTGTTTATTTGTTTGGTTTGCTTGTTTACTTATTTTTAATGCCAAAGCAGTAGGAGAATAGAGAGAAGAAAGGGAAGCGGAAAAGAGGATATGGCATGTGTTCTACCATGGCAGAGGCTGCTGGTGATCTACCTAAATATCTTAAATATGCTCCCCTATTTCTTATTAAAGGAACCTTCATTTTGTTCATGGTGGCAATATGCCCAGCTAAAAGTCTACCTTTCCAGCTACCATGCAGCTAACGGTAGCTACATGCCATAGTTCTGGCCATTGAGATATAAATAGAAGTCGTTATCTTCCAGGAAAGCTTGTGTGGGAGACTCTGGTTCACCCTTAGACTTCCCTTCAGGAATAACCAACTTGTTGCTTCAGCCACTGGGAACAATTTTGGCAGATATCCCTTGGCTGTTAGCAGCTACACAGATTGCCTCATCTGAAGAAATCTTCCCAGGAGGCTAGCCACCAGTGACTTCTCAACGTGAAGGATTAATATCTGGCCCCTTCATCCCAATTTGGGTGAACTCCAGAGGGCCATCAAGCTCCATAGCTCCCAATGGGATTGGTTGAGACCATCATTGTGACCGCATCCTGGCCCAACTTCTCCCTCTGTCCACTCTTTTTTCCTTCCCCACCTTCTCCATGTGTTGATCCTAAGAGTTCTCCCTAATAAATCTCCTACATGCGAATCTTCATCTAAGAGTCTGAATCCTGGGGGACTCAACCTGTGATAGCTCCTTAAAGAGGAAGGTTCTTTGAACTTATAGCTTTGGCCTCCCCAAAGCAGGGAGGCCAAAAAACTTAAATTTTTCCTACCTGGCACACAGATGTTACACAGATGGCACAGCAGCCATCTTGTGACCATGAGACAAGAAGAATAGGAGAAAACCACACACTCAGAACAGCCAAATAAAAGCATGAAGGAGCCTATGCTCCTGGTGGCATTGTGGAACCATGGTACAGTCCTGAACTGACTGACTGCCTCTGAACCTCTTGTTCCATGAAAAAGAAAACCAAATCACAATTTGGCTAAGCCACCGTTTAATGCAGCAAAATCTATTTCTAACTAAAACAACCATCGATAGCACCTGAAAGACAATTTTGAGGTCTTGCGAAAGAAAGGTTCATTCACTTAGCAGTCAACAAAGAGTCAACATGCTTCTACTATTATTTCCAGATCTGTGCTAGGCGTTGGGGAAATAGCATTAAATAAGATAGACAAGGTTCCTGTTCTTTAGAGCTTAGATTTACATGGAGGGGGAGACAGATAAGTACATAAGCGAGATGAATAGACAAGGTAATTGCGGAGTGTGATACGGGCTATGAAATTAATAATTGTTATTCTCTACTAATGCAAAACTTGCAAGGGGGTCTACTTTTAAAAAGGTGGTCAGAGAAAGGCTAAGAAGGCAACAGCAAGGTGATCTCTAAAGAATGAGGAGAAGTGAGTGATATGAAGCTCTAGGAGTAGGGTATGCAGAGGCTCTAGGGAGGGTGGGAATGTGTCTGAGGAATAGAGAGGAGGTGTGTGTGCCTAGATCCTAATGAGCCTGGGGAAGTAGCTGGGGACCATATCACACAGGGCCTTGTAGAGCAAGGAAATGTGCTTGGATTTTAGTATGATTATTTCAAATGGGAGGCTACTGAAACAAAGGCATGTGACATGTTCTAAGTTACTTTGTGAAGGATCACTTTGGGTGTTGTGAAGAATCGGCTGTAAGGTGGCAAGGGTGACAGTGGAGAGGTGATTTAGGAGACCAGGTGAGAAAGGACAGAGGCTTGGACTAAGGTGGTAGCTGTGGAGATGGAGAGAAGTAATGGATTCAAGATTCGGGGCGGGGTGGGGGGGGTAAGTCCAGCAGGACTTACTTGTGGATTGAATGTAGAGAATGAGGGATTTAAAAAATCAAGGATGAGTCCTAGGTTTTTGGCTTTAGCATCTGGAGGAAAGTAAGGCCATTTACCAAGATGATGAACACCTAAGGGGAACACATATGTGGTGAAAAGAATCAAGAGTTCCATTTTTTTCTATGTGAAGTTTGAGATGTTTCTTAGAAATTCAAGAGGAAACTTCACCTAATATTGGGGCCATGAAAAATGCACCACAGATCTCTTAAAGCTCTTGTTGCAGGAAGGGAAATTGATTGCTGGTCTCCGCTGCTACACTTCACACTGAGGCCACATGTCCCACAGGCCACTCTCAGGCAATGACTAAATACAGTCAGTTACGAAGGCAGGATGTGGGGACATCTCTGACAGGTGACTTTGGCTCAAGGACTCCCTGTTGACCTGACTGAACGTTTTCTGGCATTGTGCTGCATTCCAAGACTCTTCCTACCCAAGTATCCTTCCTTCCCCCTCTCCCTCCACAGGTGTCAGACCTGCATCACTGTCTGGAGCCCCTTCCTGCCTTTTCCAGCTCCCTACCTGCTTTACTTCACAGCTGCTCCCGCGCCCAAGTAAATGTCTTGCGTGTCCAGGCCAGACTGCTTCTTAGAGTACCCAAACTACCACAACTGGGCAGGTAGAAGATATATGAGCCTGGAGTGCAGGGGAGAGGTCTAGGCTGGAAATGTAAATCTTGCATATAGATGGTTGAGTATATAAAATCATGTTACTGGATGAGAAGACCTAAGGAGTGTGGGTGTATATAAGAGAAGAATACCTAGGACAAAACCTTGGAGTTCTCTTTACAGTGGTTGAGTATAGGACAAAGGGCAAAAATTGTGGCATGGAAGCTGAGAGATGAAAGTATTTTAAGAAGCAAGGAGGAACCAACTGTGCCAAATGCTCCTGAGACAACCAGTAAGATGACGAAAGAGGTGTGTCTACTGCATTTGGTAACTTGGTAACATGGAAATCAGAGCAGGTAAATTTGTTGGTTTGATGTTGGAAAAGATAGAGGTCCTGGGTGATTATTTTTAAGCTCATAGGCTTGTGAGTAAGCAGTGAGGGAAATATAGAGGGTTTGAAGAAAAAGATGAGGGAATAAAATAGTTTTATTCAGAAGGCAAATAACAAACTGCCTAGGGAGGCTTGTCATGTGGATAGAGTGCCTTTTTGAGGTTTGTGGTCATACATTTTAAGTGAAACCAATCAGTCCATTTGAGAAAAGGTCAACATGCCAGACAAGGATGAGTGGAGCTCTCCAGGACCCAAGGTTTAAAGAGCCAACCAAGTTAGGAAAGGAGGTCTGTCTTCCCCCATCTCTCTCCAGCCCAGATCTCGATGCAGCTTTGACATCCTAGGAGTTCAGGGTTGGCACCGCCAAGAAAGAACTGCTGTGTGGTGGAACCTTGGGTATGACCATGGCCCCCAGAAGAATTGTGTCCTCTGGGAGGCCCTCAATCAGGGTCCCTGAGGAAGGGACTTGTTCCCATACACACTTAAGGCTCTTTCTGGGCATTCCCAGAAATATTTGGGGAAAATTTTGTGGTCCTGCAGCCTTGTCGGTGAAAAGAATGCACTGCTGCAACTTAGATACTGAGATGGTTAATTTTATGCATCAACTAGGATGGTGCCCAGGTATTTGGTCAAACATTAATCTGGATGTTTCTGTGAAGATGTTTTTGAATGAGACTATCATTTAAATCGGTGGACTTTGAGTAAAGCAGATTGCTCTCCATAATGTGGATGGGTCTTATCCAATCAGTCAAAGGCCTGAATAAAATGAAAGACTGGTCTACCCCAGTAGGAGAAAATTCTGCCTGCGGACAGTCTTTGGACCTGAACTGCAACATTGTTTTTTCTCTTGAGTCCTCAACTTGATGGTCCTGGAACTTGAACTGCAACAGCAGCTCCTCCCTGGGTCTCCAGTCTGCCAGCCCACCCTGTAGGTTTTGGACTTGCCAGCCCCCATAATCATGTGAGCCAGTTTCTTAAAATAAATCCATTTTGTTCTGTCTCTGTCTCTCTGTGTACATCTCTCTGTCCCCATCTCTTTATCTGTGTCTCTCTCTCTCTCTCTGTCTCTCTCTGTCTTTCTCTCTGTCTCCATCTCTTTATCTCTCTGTCTCTCTGTCTCTCTGTCTCTCTCTGTATGTGTGTGTGTGTGTGTATATATATATATATATATATATATCTCCTATTGGCTCTGTTTCTCTGGAGAACTCTGACTAATATGGATATAAATTCTAGTGTGACCTCATTTGTCCTAAAAGCCTAGGGAAGTCTAGGTACTAAGATTACATCTTTTAATCCTCAGAACCCAGAACAATGTCTGTCACATAAGAGCCCACTGAGTATTTGTTGAATAGATGAATAGATAGATGGATGAATGAATATAACAGAAGGATGGATGGAGAGATGGATGACTGAATGGATATGAATGATTGGAGCAATAACTGGATGATACTGTGGTGGAAAGAGCACTGAGCTTGGAATCACGTCTTGTGTTCTGTTGCCAATTCTGCCACTTACTTACTAGCTTTGTGACTTTGAGTATTTCTTTATAATAGAAATAGGAACAATGATAAATAACAATACTTGACCTACCAACCCCACAGGAATATTGTGGCAATAGAGTGAGATGCCCAAAGGAACACCACCCTAGATTGCATTCATAAACATACAATCCTCAGATCAAAGCCCTAATAGTTCCACAGTGCTCTGCAGTGTTGAGACCACATTTGGAGTACATATTGTGTGCTCTTGAGAACTGATGATGTTTTAGAAACTATGAAGCACTCTGTACCTGCAAAGCACTTTTATTATCATCATTATTTTTTCTCAGTCTCTGAGCCTGAGTCTTGCTGTAATTGACCTTCTTGAAAATTCTGAGACCTTCCTTGTTACCTGCCTTCCTGCTAAAGAAGCTAAACTTTTGGGACCACATCTCTGGTTCACTTGACTTTTTCTTGGTTTTTTAACGGAAAAGGGAGTTTATTGGTTTGCAGACCTCAGAAATAAAAGGCTTTGTCTGGACATGGGAGTTCCAATTCACAATCTATCTCCTTTTTTCCATCTCACTGCTTTCCTTGGCCTTAGTTTCACTCTCAGGCAGGCTTTCACCACATGGAAAGATGGTGTGCTGACCTTCTCTACCTGCAACATTCTTTGAGCCTAACTCAATTTCTGATCCAGTTCCTTTTTCTCTTAAGAAATTCCCTCACCCCGAAACAGACACACATGTATTCAACCAGCATCGTCTTCTTGCTTCACCTTATGATTGAGGGTCAGACCAACATACAGCGGAACTGATAGGATATCTTCTACGAAGCTGGCCCTGGGATAAAGAATGCAATGAACTCACCGGGACTCCAGATTGGCTGGCTGCAGAAGATCCTGTGATGAAAAATCAAGATGTGTTGAATCCTTGACTCAATGAAACAAGATACCCCTGGGCTGTCATGAGAAGACACTGGGAATATTGGGTTCTGTTTCCAAAACTCAGCAGTGGTTTTCAGTCAAGACAACTCAGTCCAAGAGGCTCTCTGAAGCCACACTGAAAGGGAGAAGCCTCAACAGTCACTGAGATATGCTCATCATGTCTGCTTTAATCAAATCAGAGAACAGTCCCACTCCAGAGCAAAATAATAATATCTGTCCATTTATGGAACCATCAACTGCTTTCCTCTTGTCCAGAAAAGATGGGATTGGGCTTCTCATAGTATCAGCTTCTTTAGAGTATGCATATGCTGACAGCCTAGAGCAGGAGGCTCATGTCTTCACACAGCACTGAGCCTATAGCTGTGCTCAGGAAACAGTGTTCCAGTATTTGACAATCTGACCCTCAGCCATTGATCCTGTCCTGTTAAAATGAGAATTAGAAGGGGCTAAGAAATGGCTCTCCACAGGCCAGGATCTGACAAGTTTCTGAAATTGCAGTTTTCTGCTTTACTTCCACAGAACAATGTGTTCAGATTTTCACTCGGGGTCATGAGTAAAACATGATATTGGCAAAAAGCTCCCTGACCTAGAAGGGCAATGTGGGCTCGAACAAGAGGCAGGAATCTGGGATGCCATGCCAGTTCCTGTTCTGAGTGCTTTTGCCCTGGCCCCCTGAAACTAGAACACCACCGAGGTTGCCATTTTGGCTCTCTGTATCAGCAAAGAACTCCAACACATTTTTCTATTTAGACCCAGAATGTTAGTGCTGGAAGGAATCTTAAAGATCCATCTAGTTCAGTGTTTCCCAACACAAACTATACAAAGGAGGGGTAAGCTCTCTAAATTCTCCACCATGGATCAATTAAAATTCTATAGATGTAATATATATTTATTAAATTCTTCAATAAACAGTGGAAATCTATTTAAACTCTTTCCCATACATTTCTTTTATCACTGAAATAAAACATTAATTCACATTAAAGACATTAAAGATGAATTTTATAGGTTTGAAGAAGTAAAGGTTTTTCAGTGCTAAATTTGCAGTCTGGAAGATTTGTCCTGGATCACTGCCAGGTTGAATGTCAGGAGACCCTGAATCTATTCAACCTCTTTTGTTTCTTCTATGAAAAGAGGGAACTGAGGCCCAAGATGACAGACCTGGGACCCAAACTTGGCTCTCTTGACACCATTCCATTGAACTTTCTACTGTCCTGGGCTGTGTCACAATGGAAGGCAACAGATATCAATCGATCTACAAATAGATTTGGTGTCAGTAAAGCTCAGCACGCCACCTAAGCAGAGCACAATTTGTACTTTACCATCTGGCAGAATTCACAGTACACGTTTTCAACTTATTGATCACTCTGGTGCCCAATTTCCATCATCAGTATGCAGTAACAATTAGGATATATTTCAGTACAACAGAAAAAAATCTGCCTAACAGTGGCCTTTGCCATGAGTACGCCTGTGGCTTACTTAACAAGTAGTCTGGCTGTGGGCAGTTGCAAGGTTGGTTCAGCAATTTAACAAGACCACTAAAGCCCCTCCATGGCACAGTCCTCAGCCCAATACTTTTATCCTCAGGTTTGCTGCCTCATGGTCTCAGAATGGCTGCTGCAGCCTCATGCATCATCCTCACATGTCAGCATACAACTCAGGAAGCAAGGAAGAGGTAAAAGCCCTTACTCTCCTGTGGCCAACTGTTTTATTTAGGGAATAGTGTTTCCCAGTATTCCTCCATGACAGATCCTTTTACCTCTTATTGGCCATACCTGGTCATAAAGTACCAGTCAATTGTGAGAGAAGACAGAATTGCTCTAGTCGTCTGGGTCTAATCATGATTTATTCCCTGAGATTGAGCACATTGCCACCAAACAAACCAAGGTTCTATCAGCAAGGCAAAAAAAGGGGACAGACTTTGTCTAAACAACTATCAGCATCTGTCACACATACTCACCCCCCGCCCCACTGACACATAAAAGTAAAAGAGTTTCCACTGGAAGAAACCTCTGTGAGCTGATGCCCCGCTTCCTTTCAACATTTTGACACCATAACTAACTTGTCTCTAAAAAAATAGCACATCCTGAGCCCACAGCAGTCCATCTGATGAGCATTTGTAAGTCCCTCTCTTAAGTCACATCAGCCCAGAGGCAGTGTTGCTCAAGGCGAAGGGGCAGCTCCTTTTCTGCACTTCTAGAACCTGCCACTTTAGCTGCCGCTCTGTTCTTCCAATCCCCTTGAGGCCTCAAAAAGGAGGTCTAAGAAACTGCTAATGCCTCCGTGGGTTATCCTCACCGCATCTTACCCCCAGGAGTCCCCTTCACTAACAAACTGAGTGCCCTAAGAGGCCCTGGGCAGCAAGGGAGCTGATGTCAGTGGCAGCCAGAGTAAAGGCTCTTGGGGCTCAAGACATGAAGTCCTCTGCAGAAGAAAGATATTCTTTTTTAAAAGCTCAGGGGAAGTATTTCTCTCTCATTGACGTTTTGGATATTACAACACAGGGGTGCGTGTAAGGAGAGGAGCTATCTAGGGACTGTCCTGTAGCCCTCAGATCACCCCATCAGAAGGCACCACTTCCCCTGCCCAGGGGGACAACCTCTGACTCCATATGACCTCTGACCCAGCCTCACTCTCCCAGGCAGCACGGCCAGCTCCAAAGCTCTGGTGGCCACCAGCTCATTCCAGACCGATGCGCAGCCCTGGGTAAATGCACGCAAGCCTCAACCCGCTT
The DNA here is from genome assembly GCF_026419965.1 of Kogia breviceps. Classification (NCBI taxonomy): domain Eukaryota; kingdom Metazoa; phylum Chordata; class Mammalia; order Artiodactyla; family Physeteridae; genus Kogia; species Kogia breviceps. The sequence continues at coordinate 100,510,592 of NC_081330.1, read as the reverse complement.
CCTTGAACAAGTCCATCCCATCTCCAGGCCTCTCGAAGGGAACCTCGTCTTTCACAGAGGGCTGTTGGTGTGCGCGAGTATGTCAAAGTCTTTGCATTCCTTCTAACCACACATCTTAGGTGACGCCAAGTGCTGTCACCGAGTTTCTGGCTCTTTGGCGTTGAGTCCCTGAGGTTGTACGGCACACGAGCGCATCCACGTCATTCTGCATCTCTCTCTGCCATGTAGGCAGTTTATCTGAAGATGTCTCTGTTTTCCCCTCCTGACCGGGGACTCCTGGAAGCCCGTGGCTGGTGTCTTATTTATCTGTGCTTCCCTTGTGCCTGCCTCTCACAGCGGCCTCAGTAGCCGTTGCATTAATGACAAATGAACGCATACACCAAGAGGGAGGATAAAGCTTTCCCAGGGTCTAGATGCAGTGTTGAAAAAGAGAGGGAGAGGGAATTGCCTGGCGGTCCAGTGGTTAGGACTCTGCATTTCCACTGCAGGGGACCTGGGTTCGAGCCATGGTCTGGTCCCGGAACTAAGATCCCGCATGCCGTGCAGCATGGCCAAAAAAAAGACAGGTACACAATGATAGCGTCCGCTTTCTGGCAGAAAACCCAGTGCGATGTCCTGCGGTCCTGAGTTACAGCATGCTCTCCTGCACACACTCTGAGTCCCATGGCTGCCTTCCGAGTTACTGTATCCCCGTGGCGAGGGCCATTTCCTGTGTTCGATTTAGATCTATCAATAGAACACACTCGGAGAGTTCCACTTTGTGCTTCCTTCTCCCCTCGGTACTAGCGACGTGAATGTCGTCATTGCAGCCGCACACAAGCCCCCAGTCTCTCGCTCTCTCTGCCAGATTTACTCGGGGCTGTAGGAACCCGCTATCAATGTCAGGTCTTCTTTGTACCAAAAAGCAGAAATTATAATTGTCTCCTCTCTTTCCCAACCTTGACTTCAGATCAGGGGAGTTTGATCCTCCCTTTTGATCCACACTTCGATGTCCTTTTTCCTTATTCTTTTATGGGACGTTTCTTCCTGTCTCTCTCTCTCTCTCTCTCTCCCCCGCTCTTTCTCAGACTGCAATCCCCTTATCCCTTATCACAGGTTTTAAGGGACAAGGAACCAAGGACAGAGAGATGCTACCAAGTGGGATGAGAATTAACACACCTGTGTGTCCCTGGGGCTCTAGAAGATGTCACGGACAGGAGAGAGCCAGGTTTTCGTTGTCTGTGTGGTGGGAGAGGCATCATCTGTGTGCAGGGAGAGCGCGTGAACTGGGCACCTGCAAAAATGCGACAAAGGGAGGGGAGGGCACAGAGTGTACCCTCCCAAAGCTCCTGCTCCTAGACCACCCAATGGGCCCAGAACTCCTGGTTGCGTGGTTGCCTGGGCCGTCTGTTTGCACTCATGCTGAAACATCGCCTTTTTCTCCTTGAGCGCCTTCCATTCGAAACCAGTGAGATGCAGAAGATACACACACACACACGTTGGTGTTTCCAGCTCTGCCGGAGCCTGTAACACATGAGCTCCCTGAAGCCAGCTTGTGCTGACACAGACCAGGGCGAGACCAAGGGCTGTGAAGGAGGTGAGGGTAGAGTTGAAGGAAGCAGCCGATAGCCAGTGAGTCAGTGTGTACAAGCTTCGCAGGGCCTCAGCTTCCCAAGCTCTCAAAGAGGACTCCCACTCTCCACTGGCCTTCCATGTGTTTTGTAAGGACATCATAAACTGTCACCTGCTAAGTGCCTGACACTGTTTCCAATGCTTTAATTTTAGTAATTCATTCAATACTCGCTGCTGTCCCCCAAGATAGGTACCATTATTACCCCCATTTTCACGTAAGAAATGGAGGCACAGAGAGGTTGAATAACTTGCCCAAGGACACACAGCTGGTAAGTGGCAGAGGTGGGATTTGAACCCTCTCAATCTGGCACCAGGGTCAGTGCTCATAACTACCACACTGTTTTGCTTTGTGCGACATAAATGTGAGTGCTTTAAATGGTCAAAAGCTCGAAACAAATGTACTCTTACAAATGAGGTCAAAGGGAGATGCTGTTGCTCTGGAGCTATTATTTAGGTGGGCAGAGGAAACAGCCCTCAGCCAATGTCAGATGGGAAGCTGGTGCATAAATGCTCCAGCTCGCTCGCCCCTCGGGTGCGACAACTCTAAGGTGTGCTCCCCGGCATCCCGCAGAGGAGCCAGTGGGACTGAGTACCAGTTGTCTACAGCAGTAACCCGCTTGTCAACACACCCTTGATTGGCTGCCTTCCCTTCCCTGCCTCCCTTCGCCGCCCCTTTCAGGGCTTCCTGGATCACCTCCCATAGAAACGACTTAACACTTCAATCCTGTTGCATGGTCTGCTTGCTGGGAAACCCAGCCTAAGACAACATATACTCTCTAAGGTGCCTTCTCATTATTGCATCTTGATAACAGTCCTTCAAAGTATTGACAGATAGGCAGGTAATATAACAACCCCTTTTACAGATGAGGAAACTGAGCTCCCCACACATTCAGCAATAAAGCCAAGATCATATGGCTTGTCAATGGTGGAGCTGGGTTCAAACCTGGTTCTCCCAAATCTCAGAGTCTGAGGTGCCTACATCACATGGCTCTGAGGTTCCCTGGGACACTGACATGCTGCTGGACACAAGGTGACATGGTTAAGCATTTTCCACTGTCAACAGAAACGTATGCATGATTCCTGAGAGATGCAATCCATGACTGCTGTGGGATCAGCATCCTACCTACGATACTGTGACAGTAAGGTGTTATTTCCAAACTTTGTTGATGGCACATCCCATCCATAAAACATTTCAAGGTCCTCCATTAGATATATAACACTTATAAATTACATATATATACTTAGAAGTTATATAAATACACATCACTGTACTAACATGATATATACACAATATGGTAACTTGAATTATAGGTTCCAATCCTTGACCCCTTTGTAGTAGTAGGGTATACTCACATCCTTGCATCCTTGCTATGACCTCATGGCAGCCAGTGTGTACACTCCTACGCCTTGACTTTGGGCTTGGACCCGTGACTTGCTTTGGCCAATGGGATGTTAGTAGATGTGATGCAGGCAGAGGCTTGAGTTGGGCTAACCCTCTAACATGTCTGCCGTTGCCATGAGAAGAAGAACGTGGTCCAGTTAGCCAGCAGGTCCGAGTAGGAGAAGAAACATGTGGGGCAGACCCAGACTCAACCTGCATCTTGGTACCAAGTCCAGCCAAGCCTAGACTAAATCAGCTGTCCCACAAATATGAAGATGAGAATAAATGATGGTTGTTTTAAGCCACAGAGTTTGAAGGTGACGTGTTACTCAGCATCGTGGTGACAAAAGCTGACTGATTCAGAAATAAAACACTCAGAAAATAGAAATTTAGAAGAAATTATCTATACATATATAAATATACATATATAAATATACATGTATATATATATATATATTTCAAATACTTCTTCTGGCCCTCCATGGCTCATCTTCTGCATCTCCTGTTATATGTACACCCTATTTGTGACACCAATTCACTAAGTTTGCAGGAGTCATTTCTGTATTTGTTGATTTATGCATTCAATGACATGAATTGGGCATATAATAGGGATGCAGGGTGACAGTACATCCTGGCTACATTGAAACAGTCTTGGTTGTCTTGATGTAATTATTAACGACATCTCTTTTCACTCTTAGAAGTGTCCCACTTGGGATCAGAATTCTTTGGTCACCCTCACCATATGTCCAGCACTGTGCTGGGCAGAGAGAACGCAGGAAGCTTTAGGAGTAATTAAGAGAGGCACATCCTTGGAGAGTGTGGAGTAGGGGCGAGAAGGCAATGCTTCCTGGAGCACTGATGCCTGGGCTGAGTCTTCTAAGACAGAGCTGGAGAAAGAAGAAGGAGAAGGTGGGCAGGCACAAGGCTCACAGGTACAAAGGCATGGCTGTATCAGATCGTGCCTGGAAATGAGGCCAGGAATTTAGGAGGCGGGAGAGGTGGGTGTTGGATCCATAAGTGGTAGCCTTGTTGGCCATTCTAAGTTTGGCTAGTTCCTCGAGAGCTATAGAAAGTCCTAAGGAGGGCTGCCCTGGTGGCGCAGTGGTTGAGAGTCCGCCTGCCAATGCAGGGGACACGGGTTCGTGTCCTGGTCCGGGAAGATCCCACATGCCATGGAGCGGCTGGGCCCGTGAGCCATGGCCGCTGAGCCTGCGCGTCCGGAGCCTGTGCTCCGCAACGGGAGAGGCCACAACAGTGAGAGGCCCGCGTAACGCAAAAAAAAAAAAAAGAAAGTCCTAAGGAGTTTTAGCAGGGAAGGGGCACGGTTAGATTTGCATTTTCATAAGACTCTCCCAGCAATAACGTAGATGGGGAAGGGTCAGAGAGTGGAGGCTGGGAGGCCCGTCAGAAGCTCTTGGAGCAGTCTTGGCGAGAGATGATGAAGGCTTGAATGAAATCACAGCAGGGAGGCAGAGAGGAAGGTAATAAAGCCTATGTGACATGGTGGCAGGCTAGATGAAGAGAGGTGGAGGGCAGATCACCTTGGTCACTGACATTAACAACATCTCCGTGGGTGTAGGAAGAGTGGCTCTCATAGTTTCCCTGGGTTCCACACAGTGATCTGAATTTGCCATCTTACTTGTATAGGACTAGACAGATCCGCCTATGAGACAGCAAGAAGCAGTGTAATGGAGTGTGGGTGGAGTAGGCATGGCTGATGCCCTGGCCACATCCTCTCTTCCCACCTGGGAGGTCACTGCTGAAAGTTCGGGTATGTGCCCACGGCCTCTTGTGTCTCTCTGGCTGAGGCCGTTCTCTGGCCGTAGGGGCACGTGTGGCACATCCAGGGACCGGCTGAAAGGGCCAGGGAGTAAACACACCATGAATGATCCTCCACACTGAGCTGTATCCAGTCTCTCAGAGCATCGCAGTTGCCCCCAGCAGAAACCCACTTATGAGCATATTCTTACTCAGTTTTCTTCCCTTTTGTGTTTCATTTCTCACCATGCTTCCTGAAATCATTTCCCAAATAAAATTTTTGAACCTGAATGCCTGTCTCAAGGTCTGCTTTTGGAGAAAGCCGCCCTAAGACAGTGGTTAAGAGCATGGACTCTGGAGCCAGCCTTCCTGAATTTGAGTACAAGTTTTGCCTCTTGCTATCTGTATGTCTTTAAGGAATTTCATTCTCTGTGCCTTGAGCCTCACTCTCCTCGTCTAGAAAATGCAAACAATAATAGTACCTTTCTGACAAATATCATGTGATATCACTTATATGTGGAATGTAACAAAACGATACAAATGAACTTATTTACAAAACAGAAATAGACTCACAGACATGGAAGACAAACTTATGGTTACCAAAGGGGAAAAGGGGGCAGATAAATTAGGAGTTTGGGATTAACATATACACACTACTGTATATAAAATAGATAAACAGCAAGGATCTACTGTATAGCACAGGGAACTATACTCAGTATCTTGTAATAACCTATAATGGAAAAGAATCTGAAAAAGAACATATATGTTTGTGTGTGTGTCTAAATGAATCACTTTGCTGTACACTTGAAACTAACACAACATTGTAAATTAACTATACTTTGAGTTAAAAAAAGAAAAAATAATAATACCTTTCTCACAGGGTTATTGGAAGGATTAAATTAATTAATATATATATAATGCTTAGAATAATGCCTGGCCCATGGTAAGTACTATTTATGGGTTAGGTATTATTATTACTACTATCAACCCATTTGTCTCAATTAAATGCATTTTGCAACATAAGATTCTGATGTCAAATGACCACCATGATTCATGCAAGGAAGACTTCTCCAGGAGCTCTCATCATATACTATTGCCCTTTGAGCTCCACTTTACATAATGGAATATCTAGTCAGGAAAACAGAAACCCACTAGGTATTTCAAACAGAGGGGATTTAAGACAGGGCATTGGTTACCCTGGCATTGCAAGGCTGAAAGAGGCAAAAGAAGAAGGTAATTCAACCCAAAGGTTAGAAACTACAGGAAGCAGCTAGCATCCCTAAGGCTAGCAGGATAAAAGAGAATTGGTTACCAATCCCCATGGGTGAGGAAGAGGTACCACCACCTCAGGAACTGAGACCATGGAGGAGTGGGCATGGCTACTCCTAGAGACCCCTCATAGCAGAAGGAAATGAAAGGAGAAAGCAAGAGAGGCAGGCAACGCTGCTTCCCACTTCCGGCCTTCTGATCTCCTTCCAGTGCCTCTCTGTTTCTTTTGGACAGTTTTGGGGGTCATATGGGCTATTATTTAGTCTTCCTTCTTTCCAGGAGAAAGTTTTCCTTTTCCTCTTCCTGCAATAGCCTATCCTTCACCTCCCATTTGCAGAGTCCACCCTCCCCCAAACCTGTGCTTCTGCTGACATACATGTGATTTTGGCCCAAAGCCTCAGAGTCAGAATTTGTGTTTCCAATATGGCAGCCGCCTGTCACATACCCCCATTCTGGACTGAAGCTTCTAGCCTGTGTTCTTTTATCTTAAGGCAAAGTGAATATTCTGGTTTATGCCAGTGGGTGGTTGGAAGAATTGTTTGGTCCTATGGTCTATAGAATTCAAGGTTAATATTCTTGCATTCAAGGCCAGAATGGAAGAGGTGATGCCTGCTTCTCAAAAACCCAACCATCCTCACGTGTAGCTTATAAGTCTCAATTCAGGCCAATTCAAGTGATTAGTGCCAACTGCACTTACAGCATGTTCTAGATACTACAAAGGAGGTAGCCCCAGCCTTCCAGGAATGCTCAATCAGATTGCACATGAACTACTGATTAGTCATACCAATAATAATATAAACCAACAATGATACAATACCTTGAAGTTTTCCATACATAACAGCATTTTCTCACAATCACCCTGTGAAATAGGCAGTGTCATCACTTTACAAAGAGGAAACTGAAGTTCAGAGAGGTTAGATGACTCACCCAAAGTCACACAGCAGATAAATTCCAGAGTCTAGATTTAAATGTAGGTCAGAGTCCAAAGGTGAGCTCCTTGTACTCTGCCCATGGCACAGGAATAAGCATCTAAATGAATGTGGGAAGAGTTAGGGCTCCCAAGTAGCCAGAAATGGAGGAGGTCAGTGCAGAATGAAGTCAATGGGAACAGCTCTGGGGTGATAAGATTGGGGCTACAGATGAGTGGGATTTGGAAAGCCAGAGAGCAGAGAGCAGGCATTGCAGTGAGGGACCTGCGTTTGAGAACTGGAAGGGTGGGTTCTCAGAGAGCATACAGCTCTTTACCCCATGACAAAATGGAAACCCACTGCATTTAAGAGATCTCCAACTGGTTAAAGGCAGATCTCAGGTTAGGTCTCAGGGTTCCTGAGCCGAGATCCTTTTTCGCTTACCCCTGGCTCTTGGGTAGTAAATAGACTAGAACCAAGTTTCCAAGAAAGTAGCTAGGTCATCATCTCTTCCCTAGAATTTCTGGAATTCACATCCACAGATTGGTCCTATCCTAGCCCATGGTGTTGTTCATGACACTGGGGGAACTTATCTCCCTCTTGCAAGGCATGGGCTTTGGACACAATCAAACCCAGGTTTAGATCTTACACCAGCATTCACTTGCCATGCGACCTTAAATAGATTCTCAACCTCTTGAATTTCCATGCTCCCATCTGTAGAAGAGGATAAAAAAGCAAGCTTCATAGGATGGCTGCGGGAATCAAATCAGGCATTTATGGTGAGGGTTCCATTGCCTGTAAACAATTAGAGAGCCAATAGGTGAAAGTCTAAGAAAGAGAATAAAGGGAAAAATTGTCACATGAACTCAAGAACCCACTTGATATACTTAATAGAACTAAGGATCATGTAGCACAGCACAGCACAAACACAAGGGCCGTCTCTCACCCTGTGCGGGAGACTTCAGGGGAACCCCTTCTACAGACAAGGAAACTGAGGCACAGGGTTTGGGAATGATTTGCACGAGGTGCCACAGGTGGTTAGTGATGCAGTCAGTCTTGAAGCTGGGCCTCTCCCCTCCTGAGCTGGTGTTCTTTCTACGGTACTGATGAGGAAAAGGCAAAGTAGGGAACCACTGGAGATTCTCATGCCATCTGAGAGACAACTGCAAGGGCTAAAGTAAGCTGCCGGGGCTGTGGGACCAGAAACACAGGCGAGATGAGTTGCCTGGGGAACAGGGCTTCAGTAAATGACAAAGGAGAGCTCCAAGGAGAAAGGTAGGTTGTAGGCATCAGGGAGAGAAGAAAATTAGGGGGGATGGGGAGAGAGACAGTGTATGTGTGTATGTGTGTGTGAGAGAGAGAGAGACTATGAGTGTCACCAGCTGGGTTTCCTGGGAAGCAAACTTGGAGACTGAGCTTAGCAGGCAGCATGTTAATTAAGGAGAGACCTTGGGATCAACATCTGGGGAAAGGATGGGAAGAGGAGGAAGCAAGAGTAGGCAGATGAAGCTGACAAGCTGCTGTGACGCGGGCCTGATGACAGCCTTGGTCAAGTCCACTGGGTGCTGCAGAGCTACAGTGGTCCTTCAGAGACGGGTTGAGAAGGCCAAAAATTCTGTATCAATCCATCACCAGATACGGGCCGCCCAGCAAGCGGTGTGCCCTCAGGCGAGGTGCTCTCTGCCACTGAGGCCATCTCTGAAGGGACGGAGGGTGTCCACAGCTGGAGGGTGTCCACTTCACTGCTGACTCTCCCAGTAGCTGGGCAACAAGTCCTTCCATGATGGGGGAGCTGGGTGGCTTGCCAGTGCATCCGCCAAACTGTGTATGTGTGAGAGTGTGTCTGAGTGTGTGTTTTGCATGTGTGTGTTCTCTGCCCTTGCACTTGCACTTGGGTTCCAGCACTGAGTTGCCACAAGAGACATCAGCCCTCCAGCTTCACTTTTTTTTGTTTGTTTGTTTTGTTTTGTTTTGCGGTACGCGGGCCTCTCACTGCTGTGGCCTCTCCCGTTGCAGAGCACACAGGCTCCGGACGCGCAGGCTCAGCGGCCATGGCTCACGGGCCCAGCCGCTCCGCGGCATGTGGGATCCTCCCGGACCGGGGCACGAACCCGTGTCCCCTGCATCGGCAGGCGGACCCTCAACCACTGCGCCACCAGGGAAGCCCCTCCAGCTTCACTTTTGATGCCAGTCTTGGAAGGGTCTGGATGGCAAACCAGCTGTGAACAGCAAGCCTGCCCACAGAGGAGCCACCAGACAGAGGCCCAGAGCCACCCATTGGCAGCTGGCGGGGCAGGGATTCAAGTCCAACCGTGCAGGGCAGGCAAGTGTAGATGCCGGGATGTAAGAAGACATCTTGCCAGAGAGTGACTCAGGCATGTGAAACCCTGAGAAGATAGAAAGAAGATGTGAGAAAGACAGACAGACAGACAGACAGACACACACACATAATGAGACACGTGGGGAGAGACAGAGTCACGTAGAGAGAGGGATGAGATTGCACGAATCAGAGAGGATCAAAGAGAGAGACAGAGATGGAGGACACAGAGAAAGAGACCAAAAACCAGGTGAAGAGAGATGCAGAGGAAGCACATAGAGAAACACGGAGTGAGCAAAGACAGAGAGACCCAGAAGAGAGACAGTGGGGACAGAGAGAGGGGTCCTCAGGCTTCTTGCCCCCTCTCGGATGAGGGGGTGGCCAGGTGATGGCTTAGCTCCCTGCCAGCTCTCATTCCATACATTTAGAGGCTTCTGTTTTTAATTCAAACATCTAGCAAGTTTTACCTCTTCCATATCTTAACACTGCAGCATGAGAAATATGCTCTCATGTAGGAGCTGACGGGGAATTTGAGAGACAGGACAGAGCCACTTGGTTAAGGAGTCACGGCACGTTGAAACCAAATGGACCTTGGAGATCCTAGTGCCATCAGGTTCCTTCGTGTTATAAATGAGAAAACCAGGAGGAACTCAACTGATCTGCCTTTTTTCTGATTTGAAAGAGATGATTGGATAGCAGTTGCTTAAAAAATTTTTTTGAATTATAAGGTATGTAGTGTTTTTAAAAAGTTAATTTTAGGGTTTCCTCCTCAGTTACCATCGTGGTAGACTGTACATTTGTCTTCTCCTCCCCCAATGTATTGCCTTCTTTGTGGAGTCCCCTCCCACACTGACTTGGGGATTGGCTATATGACTAGCTTTGGCTAATGAGATGCCTGCAAAGCATGAAGCAAGCAAAAGCTTAATAATTGCTTGCACATTGGGGCTTGCCTTCCCTTCTTCTCCATTTCCTCTCAGAAGCTAGCTGCCATGTTTGGGGAAGCCCAAACCATCTAGAGAGGCCATGTGGAGGAGAATGGAGGCTCTGGACCACAGCCCCAGCTGAGCTCCCAGCTGGCAGCCAGCACCAACTTGCCAGCCACATGAGTGAGCCATCTAGAACGTGGCTCTTCCCTAGTGGAGCCCCCCAGTTGATACCACATGAAGTGGAGATGAGTCTTCCCCACCCAGCTCTGTTCAAATTGCAGAATCGTGAGCAAAGGAGTGATTTGCTACTGTTTTAAGCCACTAATGATAAGGGTGGTTGGTTACCCAGCAACAGACAAGTGACACACCTCACTCATGCTCAGAAGAGTCTGGTCCCGCACCCTGCGTCTGACAGAATTCCTAATGGGGTCTCTATACTGCCCATAGGGTTTCTTTCAGGTATTCAGTTGAGCGCCTTCAATCCTATTCAGGAGGGGCAAAGGAACTGCTAAATGGCTTTCCAATTCCACCTTTGCAGTGATAGGTGGGTTGGTTCTCTGTATATGTGTCCTTTAGAATATAAGTTTGTTTTCTTTCCCAAGATAAATATCTATTTGCATAGACAAATAAAGACAGTTGAGATAGAAAGAACTGATTTAGGGAAAGGCTCTATAGTTTGCTTGCTTGTCAGGTGCTTATGGGGTTTGAATGCATCAAGGTCCCAAACCTAAAGGTTAATGTTCTGACACTAAGAATGCATCAGTCAGAGGGTGAGGATGGGGGGACAGTTTGCCTTAATTATTAGTCTGACTCTTAATTTGAATCAATGAAAATGCCAGTGTGTCGGAGGTGTTCGGGCTGAATAATAATTAGCAAGGCTGACATGTGCCTGAGTGAAGCATTATAGGAGAGGAGGACAGAGTCCACTGGCAGGGGCTGGGCTCAGGAGGCAGGCCTGGGGCTGGACAGGAAAGAAAAGAAAGAGTTGTAACCAGAGATCTTGGCCTTGGCTGCAGTCATCGGGGGAGGGTGGAGGAGAGGCAGGCCGTGGATCAGGGCACGGCGAGCTGGCGCTCTGTGGTTCTGGGCCATGGGGAAATGCAGTCTCTGAAGCATCCTTCGTGTTGCTGAGCAAACATGGCTTCTGTTGGAAGCCACTTGGCTCCTGAATGTGCCAATCGTGGCCTTTTGAGAAATGAGCCAAGTTGAGGATGCTTCCTTGTATCGACACAGCCTCGTCGCGGGACCCAGGATGTCCCGTTGGACCTTAAACACCACCTGTCCTAATGGGCCACTTTAGTTTGCAGATGGGTGAACTGAAGCTCAGAGACTAGAGGGGCTTTGGGGAAAGTCACACAGCTGGCGAGGGACAGGGCACCTAGGTCTTCTAACCCCTCCCCCAAGATGTCCTTCCCCCAGGCCCCAGTATTTGAAAGTTCCATGTAAATTAATTATCCTGATGTATTTTCACCCTCTGATTGGGAGCAGGGCACGAAGCAGTTAGGTGCTTCCCTGGTGGGGAAGAGGACAGAATGGTTTGACAGAGATGGATGTCAGTCACCTGGTTAAGATGGAACTCAGCAGTAGCTGGGAAGGATAACTGGTGGATTGCTGGAATTTGCAAGAACCCGGGTTCTTTTGCTACAAAATTGCTTGTGTAAAATTCCACTGGAAAGTCATTTCTTTGGTTGAAACATTTCTATCCTTCTGTGGTCCTTTAAAAATATAAATGCCCCTGAAAGAGACAGAATAAAGCAATTAATCCACATCTTAGTAAGAATTAACATTATTAAGCCATCTATTCATCTCATGGACAGGAATCCAGTACCTCCTTTGCTCTCCAGACCCCGGGACCCTGAAGTGGAGTCCTTGCTTCAAGAAGTTCACCATATCGTAAGGGAGCCAGACATATGAAGGCCATACAGAAACTGCCCTTTGCTGAGCATCTGCTCGGTTCCTGGCACTGCATAAAGAAACCCAGTTTGAACCAAGCCCATCCCCCTTCACAGAGTTATCTCCAGGCAGAGAAATCTGGTACCTTCACGAGGTTACAGTGGGTGGTGAAGCTAGAATTTGGACTCATCTGTCTGATTGCCAAAGCTGGGTGTTGTCCATCACCTCACACAAAGTCCTGTGCCTCACTGAGACATGCACCGGATATGATGGGAAGAGAGTGAAGCCAGCAAGTCTAATTGCTTGGACTTCAAGGCCATCTGGGCTGGTAAGGGGTGAGGGGGTAGGAAGAGGGTACCGGGCATTGTTCATGGGAGGGTGTTATAGACAGACGGAAGAGCCTGGGCAGAGGCATAGAAGGATGAAAGGATTGTCTGCTTTCGGGAAACTACAAGTAGTTCATCACAACTGAAGCCAAGGGTGTGAGGGCAATCTGCCCAGGGAAACTAAACTAGGCAGGCAGGGCCAGCTCTCCCAGGGTGCTGCTAACAAAATCTGGATTTTATCCTGAGCTTGTGGGAAATCTTTGGCAAATGTTAAGCAAAAGTGTTTGAAAAGACATAAAGTCCAGGGCTCCTAGAGCAAAATGCTTAAGAATGCAGGCCCTGGTATCAGAGCTGGGTACCATCCTACTTCAAAACTATTTTAGTAGTTGATTCATTGTTCTCTTTCCCCTTGGAATCTAAGTTCTCTGAGGTCAATGCCATGTCTTCTTGATCATTGCTGTGACTGGGGGATCTGGAAGTCTCTGGCATACAGGATATGCTTATGGGACACTATTGGTTGCTCTTCGAAGTCCGTTCTTCCTTTCCTCCTTGGACACATAGGCACCCAAGTAGAACTGCCATTTCCAGCCTCCCTTGCAGCTAGATATGGCCATGCAATTAAGTCATCCCCAACGGAATGAAAGTGGAAGATGTGTGTGGAACTTTGCCTCACTCGCTTTAAAAACTGCTGGCCCTGAAATTCCCCTTTCACCTTCCCCCAAGCTAGGACACAAATGTGCCCCTGACCAGGCGCTGACCTTACAGATGAGAGCAGCACCCTAGTGGGTGGAAGGGCCCAACAGCAAAGGATCTCAGGTTCCTGAAGAACCACATAGAACTGAGCTGCCCTGCAAATCTGGACCACTGACCTTAGAACTGTTACATGAGAGACAGATGAATTCCTCTGTTTTGTAAGCCACTGCACTAGGGGTCCTTTTTCTTACAGTGCCTGAGCCCTTACCTTAACTAATACAATGCTCAATAAATATTTTTTGCGTGAATGAATGAATTACATTTGACCCTTGAACAATGGGGGGTGGGGGGCTTAGGGGCTCTGACCCCCACGCAGTCGAAAATCTGCATAGAACTTTACAGTCAGCCCTCTGTATCCACAGTTCTGCACCCGCAGATTCAACCAATCTCATATCACACAGTACTGTAGTATGCATTTACCGAAAAACATCCACCTATAAGCGGACCTGTGCAGTTCAAACCCATGTTGTTCAAGGGTCAACTGTATATTGTTCTGCAAATGTTATAGAAATCTTCAATCATTTCTCCAACAAGACCATACCTTGAGTGCAGGGACCCTGTCTCTGTTTACCATCCCCAAAGCACCTAGGTTGGTGCTGGACTCTTATTGAATTGAATTAAATAGAACAAACTCACTTCTGACTAGATGAGTCTCATTAGACCAGGTGTTTTAGTCGTCTGCTCTGCCAGGAGGGAAGAGGACTATCTCTCTAAACTGGTAATAGTTAGAGAGTTTAGGACGTGTTTGAGGCTCTTTGGGTGAGGAGTTACTAAGTGCAAAAAAAGTCAAGGTGGCATGATTAAGGTAAAAACCTCTGGGGTGACACTAGAAAATTTGCAGAATTACAGCTGGCAGAGCTCAAGCATTTGTACAGTGGCTGAAAAGTCACAGGGGAGAAAGGGCTTCCCTCTCTGTGAAGAGAAGCATTGTGCATCAAATTTAACAACATTGCCGCGCGCGCACACACACACAAAACCCTGTTCTGCTGAAAACTCGTTAGTTACATCGGATGTGACATATGAGTGGGTAATATAGTCTGGAGCCTAGGTTTCTTTAATTAAGCAATAGCAATCAGGAGTGAGGGCAATTCCAGGGGAATGGTAATTGTCTGGAAGTTCTGGATGCCTGCAGGCTGAGCCTCAGGCCAGAAACCCAGCCAGCTCTGTCCCCGCAAAGCAAGCAGAGCCAAGGTCACGACTGCCATTTTAAACAGGGGCCTTTTTCAAAAAGGTTGAGATCACAGCTGACTGTTGTGGGCGAGGATTTCCGCTGTGATGTGTACAGCCTTGGGAGAGTGAGCGAGCTATATGAGGCATTCCTCGATGTCACAGGAGGGAACATACAACCTGCTGGGGCTCTAGGGACCAAATTCTGCAGGTGCTGGGTGACCAGTGAGTGGGGGAGGACAGTCTGACTCAGAGTTCTCTGGTTTAACAAGTACTTACTGTATAGCTAGTATATACCAGGCTTGAGGCTGGGGCTAGATATTTACGAAACACTTTTAAACATTTGAGAAGAAATACGAAACAAAAAATTTTAATGTGGTGATAGCATCCACTGTGATTGTAAACTCCTCGTGCGTAGAGATTGCATTGTTTTCATCTCACTACATCCCACAGGACCTATCTCATGCTCTACAGGGAACAGGAGCTCAGTAAATGTCAAACTGAATTTAACATAGAGTAATGCCAACTAGACCACCAATGGGTTGCTTTAAAAAGTATTTTGAGATCAATAAACTGATAAGAATGTCACATGAATTTCTGACTGTAAACTGATGCTTTTAAAGCGAGAGAAGGGTGTTTTTCCTCCTTAAAGTTGTTGAAATGGTTCCTTTACAATCGTGCTCACATTCGCCATTGGCTCGGCAGGCTCTTTTTTCCCTGATAATGCAAAAGTAAACAAACATCCACGGGGGGGCCCCCCCCTCTGGATCATCACAAATTCCAAATAAGAACAGTCTGAATTAATGAGGTTTTAAAATTTACCGTTCTAAGTGAAGTTGAAAGATAAACAGCTCTCTTTGTCTGGGCCAAAAGACAGTGAGCTCAGAATATTCCCAGGCTTAAGTCAGGACACCTAAGGTCACTGAGGAGTTAAACTGCCAAAGGAGAAAACAAGAAGGTGGTTCTGGGTCCCTGAACTTCCAAAGAGAGCCTCAAGCATTAACTTGAACTTGGAAGGAGGTTGAGTCTTTGTTCCCATCACAGGTTGTGCTTTGTGGAAGCAGAGGTGGAGTTTGTGGGTCAAGAAGTTTGTTTGAGATCAACACCTGTGGAAAAGGGGAAGGAAGCAGGAGTGGGGGGCAGGTGGGAAGGGAGGGTCTAGCTGCCATGTGCACCTAAGACTCGGCCAACCCAGTGGGATGCTCTGGACAAGGATTGCCCGTAGGAAATCTCACGTTGGGCAGAAATGGCTGACCCTTTACACCCCCCCACTGCTCAGTCACAGGGCGTGGCCCGCCCTGGGGAAAGGCATGACCTCGGGCCAGACAGCTCTGGGCAGCTGAGATGCTCCCTGAAGGAGCTGGCAGCTAGAGGCTGTGTGCTGACCACGCGCCTCACAGTTGGGCAGGGAGCCCTTCCTTGCCGCGGGATCTGAGCAGTGGCGCATCCCTGTCTATCACAGGGCCAGAGGCAAAACTGGTTCTCAGTGCTGCCCAGGGCTTCCTGGCTGTTTGCCCCACTCAGCCTGCCCTCTCAGGCATCCGATGAGCTCCAGGGAGAACTACAAAGAAGCTGATTGTGTTTCCCCATGTGGTCCCTTCCTCCTTCGTCCTTTTTCAGACCCTTCTCCTTTCTCCTTCTGTCCTTTAGATATAATATTCATTTTAAAATATTGTCAGGGCTTCCCTGGTGGTGCAGTGGTTGAGAATCCGCCTGCCAATGCAGGGGACACAGGTTCGAGCCCTGGTCCAGGAAGATCCCACATGCCACGGAGCAACTAGGCCCGTGAGCCACAACTACTGAGCCCTCGGGCCACAAGTACTGAAGCCCGTGCGCCTAGAGCCCGTGCTCCGCAATAAGAGAAGCCACCGCAATGAGAAGCCCTTGCACCACAACGAAGAGTAGCCCCTGCTCGCCGCAACTAGAGAAAGCCCACACGCAGCAACAAAGACCCAATGCAGCCAAAAATAAATAATAATAATAATAATAATAATAATAAAAAATATATATATATATATATATATAGTCAGACACCAATTCACCACTCCAGGCACTGTGTATAAGCAGAGGTAAACACAGACTGGTCTCTGCTTTCAAAGAGCTTGTCTTCCAGAGAAGAAAATGCTATTGAACTCTCCTCAGAATTAATTGTTTTACTAACCATTTGATACGTGTATGAAAGAGGCTCGTGCAATGCTAAAAGTGCACTGGATACTAACTTGTTAAAGTGACCAATAATAACCACCACTTATTAGGTGTTTGCTATGTGCCCAGTGCTGTACTAAGAAGGCTGCCTCTGCTAGCATCTATTTCTTACAGCGAGCCCAGGAGGTAGGTTCAATTACCACCCCCATGTTGAGGCTTGTAGAGATTAAGTAACCTGCTCACCATCACTCAGTAAGTGGTGGAGAAGGTTTTTTGTTTTTGTTTTTGTTTTTTTGTGGTACGCGGGCCTCTCACTGTTGTGGCCTCTCCCGTTGCGGAGCACAGGCTCCGGACGCGCAGGCTCAGTGGCCATGGCTCACGGGCCCGGCCGCTCCACGGCACGTGGGATCCTCCCGGACCAGGGCACGAACCCACGTCCCCTGCATCGGTAGACGGATTCTCAACCACTGCACCACCAGGGAAGCCTGTGCAGAAGGTTTTGAATCCATATAGTCTAGCTTCAGAGTCCACTGTCTTAACCTTTATGCCGCGCTGTCTCTCTCGATTATTTGTACAGATAATAGCCTATTGTGATCACTTGGGATGGGCAGGAAGAGGAGAGATTGGTAGGTACAGAAGTGCTGGGGGAGACCCCAGGGCAGAAGAGGGTTTAGAAAGATGAGCAGTTGGGCATGAGAAGAAAAGGGACATTTCAGGCAGGAGAACTGCATGAACAAGGCTTGGAAGAAATATTTGCAAGATGCGTGTCTTAGTTTAGAGGCAAGGATTCAAGTGCAAGTAGTTTATTTGGAAGATCATTCTAGAACATGCCAGTAGGAGAGTGGAGTAAGAGAGACAGGCCAGGGAAGGTAGCCAACAAAGGGAGTGTTATCAAGCTACTTATCACTGCGAGCAACCGGAGAGCAATCCCTCTGTGGACCTCTGGGGAGCAGTGTAGGACACACCTCAGTTATCGCCACCAAGGAACAAGAGAGCTGGGGTATTGATCCACCAGATGCCGTCAGGCATTGCTTAAGACCTGCTCTCAGCGTTGAGAGGGAAGGGCAGGAGGGGATGTCAATTCCTTGACTTCTCCTCCCCCGCTCCCACCCCCGGCCATATACAATGGCAGAGCAGGCCCCAATGGCCAAAAGCCCTCAGGCAGAGAGAGAAGCTGGTGGAGGCAGTTGGAAAGCGCCCGCGTGCACGAACATGTTAAGTACTGAAGGGGTACGGTTGGGACATGGGCAGGGGTTGCTAGGAAACATTCTGGGGGCTGGTGCGTGAAATAGCTCTGTTAGAGAGGGAAGAACAGGCCTCGTGATAGGCTGAATAATGGCCTTCAAAGATGCAGGACTTGAGGACTCGGGGAGGTGGAAGGGTAAGCTGGGACAAAGTGAGAGAGTGGCATGGACATATATATACACTACCAAACGTAAAATAGCTAGCTAGTGGGAAGCAGCCGCATAGCACAGGGAGATCAGCTCGGTGCTCTGTGACCACCTAGAGGGGTGGGATAGGGAGGGTGGGAGGGAGGGAGACGCAAGAGGGAAGAGATATGGGAACATATGTATATGTATAACTGATTCACTTTGTTATAAAGCAGAAACTAACACACCATTGTAAAGAAATTATACTCCAATAAAGATGTTAAAAAAAAAAAAAAAAGAAGCTCTGTGGAACCACTGCATCTGGAACTCTGATGGGAGTGGGAGGGCCGTGAAGCCAGTCCCTTCCTGCCACTTGTCCCTTCCTTGTCACAGCTCACCCCAGAAGGTGTTAACTCCCCCACGCCTCCAGGCTGTGTTCTTCAACCTCTCCAGAAGCTTCTAGGAAAACCAAAGCCTTTGTGGTTTAGACCTGGTGCTGGAGGCGTGGCAGCAGGAGGCCAGGCGGAAGCCCAGTGAGGCACTTCAGAAGTGCAGGAACGGGAGCAGTCACTGAGGCTGCTCTTCCTGACAAACACAGGCGCCCAAGGGCTACAGGGAGGGAGAGATGGGCACCAGCAGAACGGGGGTGGTGCCTAAACTTGGTCTGAAATACTCTTGAGCATTAATTCAGAAAATCAGACCAGAATCACCATGAAGTGTTATCGCACTGCATCCCCATGCAGAGTCAAAGCCTGAAGTGTCACCTCCCCTTCTCCACTGACCCCGAAACTATCTGACGAGGCTGGAACATTCTGGAGGTTAGCATGCAAAGCACTTGTGCAGACTGCTGTGGAAGCGGCTCGGTGATCCTCTGCTGGACCACGTGATGACAAGTTTAGATGTGAAGAAAACAGTCCCTCAGTTCGGGGGCAGCACATCTTCTAAGCTATCGAAGCTCACTCCGCGGATGGCCTTCTTTTCTTCGTCTTCTGGGAAGTTAGCAGAGTGATACAATGCTTTCATGCGTGCTCCTGGACCAAAACTATTGTCAGCAGAACGCGCCTGGGCCAGCCAGCGAGAGGAAGAAAGATATAAGGAGCAGAGCCAAGTGACCTCAGTCACACCACTTGAAGCCCTTCTAGATCAGCTGATAACAAGCAGACCCTCAGACATACAAGTGAGCCCAGCCAAGGTCAGCAGAGGCATTCAGCTGAGGCACAGTAAACCCAGCTGAGATCAGCTGAGCCCAGCCAGAGTAGCCGAAACTTGCAGACTTAGTAATGAAAGAAATGATTATTGTTACATGTCACTGAGATTTTGTAAGGGGAGCATGGGGCAGCTACCCAGAATTATTGTGGCAATATCCATCCCAAGCTGAACTCTCCCTCTGTGAATTCCCATTGGCTCTCCTTGTAGCAGTTTCTCAAGGAGAAGTGAGAAACTAGACAAATTAGAATTTGTCTAATTCTTTCACACGTGTCACCTCCCAGACCCGACTGCAGACTCAAGTGTTCAGGTTTACATTTCTCTGTCTCCTTACAGAATATTTAGCAACCGCATTCAGCATGCAGTAGACCTTCAAAGTGTTGGTGTGATTTCTAAACCCATGTGGCATGGACTCTTTGCCTTCATCTCCAATGCCACTGCTATGTGTTTTTCATAATTTTAGAATACGAGACTAGCAGAGATCTTAGATGGCATCAGACCAACTCCCTCCTTTTACATCTGGCTGCTTATTGGTTAGTCTGTTGTTGTCTGTGTACTAGAAAGATGCCGTTTTGTTTTGTTTTCACCTTCATCTAGTTCTTGGTTTGAAGAGTCTCGGGTTGAACCCTTTCTGTATCTGCCCACGATCAGCAATCCCCTCCCATTGCTGCAAAGCAGCATTTTAAAAATCCTTCTTCTAGTGATGCTGTCAGGTCATAAGCTCACAGAAATGAAGCCCCAAACCAAAAGAAGGCTGAAGATCTGAGAAATCAATGTCAGAATTGGGCACAGAGTTAAGAGCAGCAAATTGAGGCATTCTGAGCTGGAGAATGGCTGTTGATATATATATATATATATATATATATATATATATATATATATTTTTTTTTTTTTTTTTTGCCTGCCCCCCAAAGCTGGGTTCTCCTTGCCTCAGCCAGTGTCATTCATCCCCAGGTTAAGAAGCAGGGTCATCACCAAATACAACACAGCTGGCCTTGAACTGCATGTAAGGGAGCGGCTAGTCCTGCCGAAGACACAGGTAGGGAAATCCCATGAGAGTAGGATGAAATGGGGGCTATATTTTCCTTTCCTCCTTTCTAGGAAAATTCAGTGGTCCTTTCCAGGCTTCCTCTCCTTGCATGGACCTTAATGTCACTTCCTCAGAGAAGCCCTCCCTGAGACCCCAGATGGGGTAAGATGCCTCATTACATGTTCTCATGACCCTTACATTTTTCCTTTTTGGCAGGGGTATTTCACTGAATCTGAGATACATCAGTTATAAAACCTTCCAATATTTTATGTACCAATCAGGACAAATATGCCACCATTTAAACTATAACACCATGCTTTTGTGCCACTTAGAATTTTTATTGTACTTTTAAATTTGTTTAGACAGACTTGGATGATATAGCACTCTGGTAGAAAGGAAAATATACTTGAAAATAACTGGTTGAGGTAATAATCCTTAACCTTCTCCACACCGAGAATTTGAATATTTGGAATCACTTTGTGACTTGGTGTCATCGAGGCCCACGTGTTGCCACCCAGTATTGGTCTCAATACCATCTCCACCATATCACCCATCACCTGTCTCCAGCTGCTTTGCTCACTGTTCACAAAAGACTTTTACATACTCGAACTCATGCCATCCCCACAAAAGTCTCTTCAGGTGAGAACTGGAGTTATTTTTATCCCCAACTTGTAAATGTGGATTTTGAAACTCAGAGCTATGAAGCCACTTGGTTGAGTTTATATGACAAAGTAACCAGCAAAGCGGGTACAAGGGCCCAGGTGGTCTGATTCCTAGTAAAACGCTCCCTCTGCAAACCTTCCTTACACCCATTCCTCATGCAGCTTAAAATCCATGACTCACAGAAGAGGGGAGTTCTTGCAGTTGGGCCTTGCAGGGGAAAAGACCAAGGTGGAAATCACAGCTCGGTGACTTCCTAAGCTGTGGGAACTTGGGCTAGTGTCTCCACCCCCTGGGTCTCAGTTTCCTCATCTGAAAAATGGGGATATCACACTGCTTTGCAGGGCTGTTGTGAAAACTCAGTAAGTCAGTGCTGTGAACGAGGTTAGCACAGTGCCTGGCCCACAGTGAGTGCAGGATCATTGTTAACTACAATTATTATTGCAACAGTATATCTACGAAGGTCAATGCTTCCTGCATTGAGATATACACAACTGATAACACCTTAACAGAGGAGAGAGTCCACATACATCAATAAATACATTGCAAGAGAATGCCTAATGAATGCTGGATGGAAGTAGGGTAACCTAGTGGTGAAAACAAGATTGCATTTGGCTCTGCATATACAAAGGTATTACAGAATTTTATAGAAGGCAAAAGACCATGGTTCTTTTCAGGGAAGGAGTTAGGAGGAGGTGAGTATCCATCTGATTCATAAAAGAAAAAGACAATGTAGAACAACAGAAAGGAGTGGAGGGGGTGTTTCAGGTAAAGAGAACAACATGATCAAAGACACAGAGATTAAAAATGATTATAGTATATTGGAGCAAAACTAATATATCAATTAGGATTGTGTTCAATTATAAGTCAGAAAATATCCAAGCAGCAATAGCTTAAATAAATAGGGGTAAGTTTCATATAACAAGAAATCTACAAGTTGCCAGTTGCTGGTGTTGATTCAGTCACTCAAATATGTCAGAGGTGACATTTCTGCCACTTTCTTAGGCTTTCCCTCACGCTGGTCCCCAAAAGGCTGCTTGGCTCCAGCCATCACATCTGTATCTGCCTTCAAGAGAGAAGAAAGAGAGAAGGTGATGCCAGCTATTTTAGTTTGGGTTGCCCCAAAATCAAAGCCCAAAACAAAGACTTGTGCACGCCTAGTTTATTTGGCAACTGATTCCTGGAAGCAGAAGAGGAAGAACAGAGAGTAAGAGAGGGAAGGAAAAAAAGACAGGAAGATCTGCTAAGGAGTTTGCTGTCATGGGTAATGGGGGCTCAGTTCCACCTGGACCTCCAGAGAGGTATACGCAATGCCTCCCAGAAGTGTACCCCTGAAAGACAGGGGTACCTGTCCACCCCTGAAGGCGGCTGGAGCATCTCCCCACCAGGCCCTGTCCCCCATTGACTGAGGGTCGACTCCAAGAGCATGAACCCCACACCTCCAGGCTTTACTTGTGTGCAGGTCCAGTGAGCTTACATAGCATCAGAAGAGCCCCAGAGTAGAAAGCAAGAAGGTGCACAGTGCACACAGGAAGTTAGATGCAGTCTGTGTGAAGTGAGTCCAAAGGACACGAAACCGTCCACTGCAGCTGCGGCTGAAATCAGAGGTGGGCTAAGGGCATGTGACATGGGGCGCCACAGCCATCCGCCACCCCAGCAGACGTCCCTGTGCCTTGTCAGCCAGAACTGCATCACTTGGCCACTGACAGCTGAAAGAGAGGCTGAGAAGCAAGCATCTTAGCTCATCCAACCTCTAAGACAGAGGCGAGAAGGGAAGAAAAAGACTATCGATGGAGAGGAAAATTGTAAGATTTCAGATTGTCGAAGGACATGCTAGATTAGATCATCTACTCGGAATGCATCGTTTTATACCGGAGAAAAGAACTGATTCCTGGGTAAAGAGGGTAACTTGCCTGCCCTGGCCCTATAGTTGGGGTAAAGCTGGGCTTTGAACCAAGCCTTCCATCTCTGGAGGTCTTTCTACTCCCTCCATAATAACCCTCTTAGGCTGCAGAAGAATGTCTGGCCTGTAAATCTGTTTTTTACAAAAAAAAAAAAAGAAAGAAAAGAAAAAAGCCCCTGCATAGCTGAGGTGAGGTCTGTTGTCACAAGACCTAGAAAAATAAGCCCAGGCACTTGGACTTGCTCTGAGGGACGATGGGGAGCCGTTGTAGAATCTTAAACAGGAGCATGGCAATTGGAGTTGCTTGTAGGTAGATATTATATAAATATAAGGGGTTATTTCTCTGTTGGTTACGGCTGCCGATTCAGCCAAGGGGAAATGGAGTTCTGGACAGGCCCATACCTCCAGCGGTGACTGCAGGTGCTGTCGAGGGGAAGTGTGGGCCGCTGTCTGACATCCTCAAAAGGCCCCTGATCTCCCGAGAATGGCTTGATGCTTATTGCTAATAACAAGGCTGGCAGCCGGCTGCAGCTTTCACTCAAAATTCTCCAGCTTTCAGTAATCAAAGCCAGGCCTGGGTTGTTCCTCGGCCCTAGACTGCAAAAGGAATTTCCTTGATTTTTGAACATGGAGAGAATAAAAAGAAGTACAAGTTGTTTTATAAGACAAGTGGGGCAACAATTTGAAATAGGCATTTAGGCATCTCTTAGGGATTAACATCAGGACTCATTTAAGGGCTTGGAGTGTTAATAAGGATGAGATGTATTTACTTTTCCCTGGGTTCTTTTTAGGAATCCCTGGGCAACGTTCTGGAATTGATCTACCCTGGTTCAAATTTCACACATCCCCCCATTTTCCATGCTGATTCTCCCACCTCTCTTTTGATTGAGTTGTGCCTTCCTTTAACTTGGAGAAAATGCCTTAGCCAGGGTGTACAACTGGGCATAATTGGTACCCAGAAATAGTGTGCATCGGGTTGAGGCAGCTCAGCAAACAAAATGGTCTTCTTTTACCTAGGGAATCTGGTTGGAAAATTGGACATTAAGTTACACTTCTAATTGAAATGAATTTGATGGTTTCAGAGCAGTCCCCAGTGAACCCAGCCCACATCATAAAAACCACCATAGGCAAATTGGCACCATTCAGCCTTGGCTCAAATAGGCTAGGGAATAAAAGAAGATGTAAACTGAATTTGTGGTTGTTTTTATCTTCAAATAGACAGGCTGGGAGGAGCTTCCAGAGGAGAATTCTTGGGTCAGATGACATAATTTTCCTGACAGTCTGGGACGCAGTGAGGTATAGTAGGAAAATACTAGGTTAAGAGTCTACTCTTGTCTCTGCCAGTTATTGATGTTGTGTTGTTTGGTAAGTCATCAAATCTTTCCATGCCTCAGTTTCCTCATCAGCAAAGTAGGGATAACAGCATCACCGTGGCTCGTGGGTTGGTGTTGAGCTCAAGAGATGACAGCTGAGTGGTTTGCCCAATGGACTGAGGTAACCCCCAGAACCCAGGGCTCCTGATGGGTGGCCCAGTATGCACTTTCCACTCCCTCAGCTGACACCCAAAGGACAAGCTGCTTGTCCTCTCATGAAACTTGGCTGTGAGGTTAGATGCACTCAAAGCAAAGAATGGTGACAAGACAAGGAGGGCGCTCAAGGCTGGACGGAGACTTCCATCGCTCGAGGGACCTGAACCACCGCATTGTCCACACCAGCTCCTTATTTATCTCAGGCACATCCACTTAAACAGCAACATACATGTATTCTGTACCTACTCTAAAAGATGCCAGCTCTTTAATGCACGCTCTTTGCCAGGTGCCCTGCTAGGAGAGTCATGCTTACAAATTAGAATCCTCTCTACAACCATGTCAGGTAGATTTTCATATTCCCACATCACTGATAACAGGAGAGAGGCACAACAAGGTCACATGGCTTAGCCAAGGTCACACAGCTAGTACATTACTGAGTAGAAATTGTACATGCCAAAACCTGTCTTCCCACTCTACTGTATTTTCAATCACTGTTCCAAGGGGAAAAGGTAAAAATAAATAAGATCCAGTCCAGCTTTTAAGAAGGTCATAGTTTAGTCACAGAGGTAGCTACATACACAGAAATACGTGTGTACAAGCAGAGTAAGGGTCTGAGAGAACGTGAACACAATTACCTTCGAGGAGTAAAAATGGAGTGAGAGAGGTAGAGGAAGGGGAGTGTATTAGTTAGCCACTGCTGCTGTAACAAACAACTCCAAACCTCAATGATTTAAAACAGCTCATACTCACATATCTGTGGATTGACTGTGGGTTGGCTGATCTGGCCTGGACTCTGCTGGAAAGCTCTTCTTCAGAATGGGTCAGGTCTGCTGTCATGGGCCACCTGAAGGGGTGGCCATTTCCTTGGGGAAGCTCTTCTCACAGTGATGGTAGCAACACTAGAGGGAAAGCATGACCGCACAATCACGTTTCAGGGTGCTGCTTGCTTCATTTCTGCTAACATCTCATTGACCAAAGCAGGTCAATGGCCAAGCCCCAAAGTCAAGGGGCAGAGCAAAGAGTAGGGAAGGATAGAGAAGGCATGAACAATTCAGTCCAGTTGTCTACCCCTAGAGAGCTTCACTTTTTTTGGCTGCATTGGGTCTTTGTTGCTGCGTGCGGGCTTTCTCTAGTTGCGGCGAGCGGGGGCTACTCTTCGTTGCAGTGCGCAGGCTTTCTCATTGTGGTGGCTTCTCTTGTTGCAGAGCACAGGCTCTAGGTGCACAGGCTTCAGTAGTTGCAGCACGCGTGCTCAGTGGTTGTGGCTCACCGGCTGTAGTGCTCAGGCTCAGTAGTTGTGGTGCATGGGCTTAGTTGCTCCATGGTATGTGGGATCTTCCCAGACCAGGGTTCGAACTTGTGTCCCCTGGGTTGGCAGGCGGACTCTCAACCACTGCACCACCAGGGAAGTCCTGAGCTTCAGGTTTTTTTTGTTTGTTTTTGTTTTTTCTGAGCTTCAGTTTTTACAATAAAATATCTGCATTATTAATGTTTAAATGATACAAATGTATTATTTTTAATTTAAAACCTCAATTTAAAAAACACCAACACAGAAACCATTCCAGGAAGATTAGGGTGGACAGTCCCTGGGGGACATAGTCCAAGGTGACATTTCTCATCCCATTTCCTATAATCCAATAAAAACAAAAATTCACACACACACACACACACACACACACACACACACACACACACGCACACTGCATTCTTGTGGTTGCTGTAACATAGGTATGTCCCCTATGCTATGGGAACCCATGTGAGAGGCAATTTTCATTCCACTGCCTAGGCACTGGAAATGAAGAAAAGAAAAAAACTGGTCAGGTCACTGCCATCAGGTAGCTCAAAAGCCTAGCAATGTAAATAGACTCTAAGCAAGTACAAATGGGATGAATTATTGAAGGAGGGGTGGAGAAAGCTATGGAAACAAATAAGAAAAGAACCCCATTTAGATTGGGGTTCTGGCAGAGACTCCTAGGGGTTTGTACCCTAATCTCTTTTCCCTTATTAATAGTCAAAACCCCAAATATTAACTGACCACGTGGCTACCTGGGATAAAGGCAACATTTCCCAGCCTTCCTTACAGCTAGGTATAACCAGTAAGTTTTGGCCAATAGATATAAGTGGAAATGGTATGCACAACTTCTAGGAAGTGCCCTTAAAGGGAGGAGGCTTACCCTCATCTTTCCTGCTGCCTGGAATATGAATGTGATAACTGGAGCCACAGCAGCCATTTTGGGCCATAAAGTGACCTTGAGAAGTGACCACTCAAGATGAAACAAGATAGAAGGAGGCTGGGTCCCTGCGGATCTCTTGGAGAAGAATGGCCAACCCCACCCTGAACCGCCTACCTCTGGACATTTGCATGAGTGAGAAATACACCTCTATCGTGTGGATTTTGAGACTGTTGGATGTGTAAGTCTGGAGTCAAAGAGTGGTCTGGCCATGAGATCCACATTTGGAAGTCATCATCATGCTGAGGGGATTGGATGCCCTGGGAGCTGGCGAGGAGGCAGAGGGGACGGTCCCTTTCCCTCCGGGCTATCTACCATGTCCTCTTACTTTTTTGCTCTCAAAAGCTTCCAAAACCTTGCTTCCTTCCAAGAAGTCTTCTCAAGTGGAAAGGACAGAGTGTACTCAGGGCTGGCCCAGCCCTGCCCTTTCTGCCTTCGGGACTTCATGGTCCTTCCATTCCCCAGCCCCATCCTTAGCCTTGACCTTCAACTAAAGTACCCTTGTCTGATGAGCCTTTGCAGTCATTGCTGTGCCCCCTCAGACTCTTACAGACAAGATGCCCCCTGTGCCGGGGATCAGCGGCTGCAGAGGAGGAAGGGGTGCCTGCCCCAGGACAACCCGGGGACTCGGGAAGCCTGCATCTCCACCTGCCTTGCTCTTAAACGCTGCCCAGAAAACCCTCTTCCCGCCCATATCTCGACTGCACATCGCAGATATGCAGTAAAAGTGTGTTGAATGAATGAGATCATTTTATCATTTGGTTGCCTGATCAGCATGTCTGTCAGAAAGCCCATCTTTTCGATTTTAGCTTTCGGCATAGCTGCAAACAAGCCGGCCATTATTTTCCAGTTAAGTACTTGTCAAGGGAAAGTTCCTCCTGGAGAAGTAGCTTGCCACAGAGCGAAAAGCGTGAGGAGAAAGGCCCATCTTTCTCACCTGTGTAAAACGGGATGACGGTCCCCACACCACACGTCTTACAACTGAGTTGGTCTGAAGAATGAGCAAAAGTCCTCAGTCCAACAATGCTTTTGCCTTCACAGAGAGATGGTGGGCTCATACGCCATTACCCCATCCCAACCTGAGCCTTCTTTGTTGAGTGGAATAATCCCAGCTTCTCATTTTCTTCTTCCATATGACATTTTGCAGCAAAACATTCGATGCCTACAGGGCTTGGAAACGGGCCTTGGCTTACAGACAACAGGGACCGTGCTGGATATTCTTGCTCCGTGGTTCTGCACTCCCACTTCCCTCTTCTAGCCGCCTGCCGGTTTTGCTTATGGGAACTTTCCTCTCCCATGTCATGTTGTGTGAGTGGTGAGAGGGGGGATAATCAAGGGGCCTGCCCACTCCCTATGGAAGCCAATGAGCTCTCTCCTTCACTACATTAATCCATCAAAGGGCAGGCGGGGGCCCTAATCTTCTGGGAGAATCTCAAATGGTGAGCAGGGTGACACAAAGCAAGAAGAGGGCTTGGAGGAGATTCATTTGCCCTGGGAGTGGTATCCATCCTGACCTCTAGAGTGCCTGCTGCCCAGCTGGGTTCCTGACTAGGTTTCCTGCCTTCCCTCATTGCTCTAAACTGCCAATAGCATCCCATCACATTCCCTTCTGCCCAAGGTAGCCAAGAGTCTGTTTCTGTCACTTGCGACCACAAGATTTTGAACGGATCCAGGCAGTTTCTGAAAGGGGCACTGTTATCATTAATATCCAGCATTGCCGAAGAGGGACGATTAATTAGTGTGAACCCTCTTACTTCACCTATCTTTGGGGCAGTCCACAGAGGATTTCTCCCTGAGCCACTAATGAATTTCGCAACTGTCACAAAACAATGCAAATAAGTAAGACCCACATCTGCTGAACACCATGATGAGGTCAAACTGTGTGTAAATAAACACTTGCATCAAGGAGAGGGTAAATCCTAAGGTGAGGAGTGACGGATTTGTTTGCATAAACCCAGCAAGGTATTATGGGTAGGATATTAATTAAATCATGCTCTTGGGCCTCACGGAGGCCCAGCTCAATGGCCTCAGCTTGTTGACAAACCGAACGCGAGGCCCCTGGAGAGAGCACTAACATTTTGATGAACAGGGTTTGTTGGAGGTGATGTTTCCTAACTAGCATTTTAATATCACTTTTGATGCTTTGTCTGAGCCACTGGAAAAGAATGTTCAGATAAAAGAGAGGGGCAAATATCAAATGTCCAGAAGGTGACACTTCCATCTAATCTTGGCCTATTGGCCTCGCTTCCTGGGAAGAATATTTTGCCTCTCCCACCGTTCCCCAGGCCTCCCGGCACTCCCCAGTCTTACCCTTCTTCCCAGTGCACACACAGCTGGGAGAACATCTCTGAAGACTGTTGAAGTTGCCTCAGGTTTAAATAACGCTTGAGTGTTTACTATCAGAATCACTGATAGTCTGCCTAAGATGCTTTCCATATGCCCTTTTGTTCTTCCTTCCTTTTTGAAGAAATTAACCTGATGGTAGGTACCGTACTGTCTTCACAGAAAGGGCTTTTATTTTAAGGTTGAAATAAAAGAACCCATCTCAGCTGGAGTGGGAGGCTGGTCATTGAAAGACTCTCTGTGACCACCAGATGTGCCCACTCTCTGAGAGATGCTGACGTTCCAGCTCCTGGTAATTGACTAATGACCCTGGTCCACCCATCCTAACCATTTCCGTCTTCATTTGCACTACATGGCCTCTTTCAGCTCAAAATTTCATGCTTCGTTTGAGGATTATAAAGGCTCTTTTATGTGAGAATATGCAGACAAATATGAACTAATTAATGATCCCACTATCCCCCTGTGAGTGTGCAATCGTCCTGTGACCCACCAGCTTCCCTGGCATTCCCTGACTTAGGCTGGTGTCCAGTATCAGTGGGGTCCCTGCTTCGCCCCCTCCCTCCCCTCGCCACTCCAGCCAGCAACTCTCAACTCTGTTTCCTCAAAAAGATATTAAGAATCTATCCACTTCACACCATCTCTGCTTCCCGGCTGGTTGCTTGCCTTGACTATAAAACCAGACCCCCACTTCTTCTATTGCCCCTTGCAATCTATTACCCAATTCTCTACCCAGCAGGTAGAGGGAGATTTCGAGGACCTAAATCTGGAAAAGTCATTTCTTGCAATGTTCACTGCAGCTCTATTTACAATAGCCAGGACATGGAAGCAACCTAAGTATCCATCGACAGATGAATGGATAAAGAAGATGTGGCACATATATACAATGGAATATTACTCAGCCATGAAAAGAAACGAAATTGAGTTATTGGTAGTGAGGTGGATGGACCTAGAGTCTGTCATACAGAGTGAAGCAAGTCAGAAAGAGAAAAACAAATACCGTATGCTAACACATATATATGGAATCTTTTAAAAAAATGGTTATGAAGAACCCAGGGGCAGGACAGGAATAAAGACACAGACGTAGAGAATGGACCTGAGGACATGGGGAGGGGGAAGGGTAATCTGGGATGGAGAGAGTGGCATGGACTTATATATACTACCAAATGTAAAATAGATAGCTAGTGGGAAGCAACTGCATAGCACAGGGAGATCAGCTCGGTGCTTTGTGACCACCTAGAGGGGTGGGATAGGGAGGGTGGGAGGGAGACGCAAGAGGGAGGGGATATAGGGATATATGTATACGTAGAGCTGATTCACTTTGCTATAAAGCAGAAACTAACACACCACTGTGAAGCAATTATACTCCAATAAAGATGTTAAAAAATACATGCATACATACATACATACAAGCATTCAAGCGACTGTTTCCCTTTTAGAGACATCATCAATGGAAGCTCTATACTTTTGTGATGGTACTGCCATTGCTGTTGGCATTTCTAGAGTTCCTACTTGGAAAGGCTTTAGGTTGTATAAACTCTAGTATGGGCTTATAAGACGTGATGTTAGCTTGAGATTTTTAAAAATCTTCCTTTTCATCCTTCCCTCTCTTAGTGTTGGAGGACTGGTGATACCTGATCTTTGTAACAGAGTAATTCATGTTGGTAGGTGTCACTTAAGCCACTGGAGATTGCTTTGTACCTTCCAGATGGAAACAATGTATTTGTCTTAGATTGGGTGTGGGTATTTTATTTGGGAGGTGAGCTCAGGAAGAAGGGTCGAGGCAACAGATGGAGAGAGAAACAGGGGAAGGAGGAAATGCCACAAGAAGAATGAATCATTAAGGTCTGTAATGTAGGGAACTGGGGGCTGGATTCCATCAGGACCTCTAAGAGACATGGGATGCCTCCTAGAATTGTCTGCTGGGAACACAGGAGGCTGAGGTTTTATTCTCCACTAGCTGAGTTGAGCATTTGTCCCCAGTGCAGTTATCTCCCCCACATTTCTGGAGGTTGCTTCCAGGCTGAGCAGGTTCCCAGGCCTTTTCAAAGGCCTCGAGGCAGAAAAAATGGAGAGATGTATGCTGCGTGTTTGAGATGAGACATAATTGCAGGGTGAGTCCGAACTCACACAGGCTGATGCATCACTGCTGGGGCCGATACCAGAGTTGCTCCGAAGAGCTGGTACTTGGGGCACCAAAAACATCTGCTAATGGTGTGTAAAGAGCCTGATCCTTTATAACCATCTAAATGGCCAACGTTAAAAAAGTGAATCTATCAAATGCTGATGAAGATGTAGGGAGAGGGACGATCCCAGGCACAGCTGATGGGTGTGTAAACTACAGCAGCTTTTCTGAAAAGGAATCTGATTTGGTTTAGTGCAATTTAATTGGCATATGCGCTGTGACACCCCCCGCCCCAAGTATAGAGCCCAGAGGAATGGTCCCATGCCCAGGTCCAGAAGGACATCGTTATAAGGATGCTCACTATTGAGTTGTTGTTGGGGACAGCTTGGAGGAGAGTTGGACACAACCTGGGTGTCCATCCTTACGGGAATGGATAAGAAAAGAAAGGTGGATGGACATTATGATATACCATGTGGCAGGAAGAAGCAATGCACAAAATCCATATACAGCAAGAGCAGTAGCTCTCCATGACATTGTGTGGAGTGAAGAAAGATAAGAAAATGAGTGAGGTTTATGACACAATACTGGTCATGGAAACTCAAAACCCGCTCACAAAAAACGCATTTCCTGTTTTACACGACTATGCTCATATATAAAGATGCATAGCAAGCACATACCACAGAGGGGATGCCTGTAGGGGGAAGGAAATGAAAGTGAGGATTGGAGATGATGGTGGGGAGAAAAAGAGGAAATAAGACACAAGCAGGGTCTTACCTGGTCCAGGTTTCATTACGTGCTAGGAGCCGAGGACTATGATTAACCACCCCCCTGGACCTGAAGGTCTAAATAGATTTTTTTTTAAGTAAATAAAGTGCCTGGAACACAGTAGGTGTTCAATAAACGGTCCCTAAGAATGTGGCTGCAGGGACAATTGAGCAATTTTCCAGAAAGACGAAAGCCTGCCATCTCCTCTAGAAACTAGGAGGCAAAAAAGAAATGGCTCTCTCCACCCCGTGCCTCATATCTGGGGTGAGAGGGTAATCCCCAAAGGGGTCGGTCAATTTGGATGGGAAAAAAAAATCACGTATTTATTTTCACCCACCTCTGGTGGCAGTTTAGCAAGTGCACAGTTATGTTCGGAGTCACCGAGAGAAATCATAGATATTTTTATATCATGTTATATGGTTGTTGCAGGTATCTTGAAATTATGGTTGTTATTAGACCTGCCGCTAGATCATATTTAATGCATTAATAAATGTGCATTTATCATACATCTGGGTTTTTAATATTTTTATAACTGCATTTCAACATAATTGGCTTCCTTTTTGATTTTTCTGTATTTTATTTTATGTACTTAATCTGCTTTCTGAGAAAAGGTCTGTAGGCTTCCCCAGATGTCGGAGGGGCCCTGGCATCGCAAAGGGTAAGACCCTGGCAATAGGCTTTATCATTGCCTCCTTAAGTCAGAAGATTTGTGAGAAAATTCACAATTAGGACTTTCCGTTGTCCCACTGTCGGCGGACAAGAATGAGTTAAATGGTGGCCCCAGCTGTGTGGTGTGACCCAGCTGGTTTCTGCCTCTCAGGCCTGCAGGGACAGGGAAGGACAGAGCAAAGGGGAGAAGGGAGAAGAGGGAAGGAAAAATGAAAAAGAAAGTGATTGGAAGATAATTTACCCAGCTCCTTCTCATCACTGATTTGAACTTTATTTTTAATAAAATTTTTATTAAATAGAAATGGCATGCTCATGATTTTGCAATTAGGTGATTTTCAGAGACACAGTCCCAGTAATTACTTGTGCTGGGGAAGGCCAAAGTGTTCTATTCTTCCAAATGTATTTGAACCAGCATCTCTAATTCCAGGCATAGCCTTTCCCTGGACCTCAGAGAGGTGTAGACAGTCTCTTCTGTCTTCTTCCTCTTGCCTGCCTGGAACCAACAGGTGCCCTTAATATGGCCCAGAGTTCTCGAAGTTGTCATAGGGTACCTCACTCTGCATGGAGAAATATCCCACGCCCATCATTGTAATGTTTGCATCAGAAGGCACCCCAGAGAGAGGCGCTTTCTTCTTTGTACAGATCACAGCTATTCAGACCTGGGCTAAGTTGAGGTTCTCCCCAAGGCAGACCCTGCCTACAGGATTCAAGCACAGCTAGCTTATTTGGGAAGTGCAGGAAACCCTGGTGGAGACACGGGGCAACAAGACAGGGAAGGGAGGGCAACCAGTAATGAGTACGTTATTAATCCAGCCACTACAGTGGGCAACTGGATCTCAGTATCCTGGAGACACTCTGGGAAAGATGTAGAACATGCATGTCAGCATTATCCCACCCAGTGGGGCAAGGGAGCCGGGGCATTTATACTCCAACTCCCAACTCCCATTGGTTGAGGGCTGCTCCCAAGGGGTGATACTTCTCAGTCCTTCCAGTTTGTACAGACGACGTGTCCTTTAGGGGACTTCTCTGGTGGTCCAGTGGTTAGGGCTCCACGCTCTCGTTGCCGAGGGTCCGGGTTCGATCCCTGGTCGGGCAGCTAAGATCCCACAAGCCATGCAATGTGACAAAAAAAAACAAACAAACAAACAAACAAAAAAAACAGAAAAAACTTAGGCACAGAGCTGCAGAGACGTTGCTCTTGGGGGTGAAGAGAACCCACGGAATCGGAAAGGTGGGTGGGGAGGCGGTGGGGCACTGATGGTACCTGCTGCAGGCCCAGCGCTTGCAAACCATCTGCTTCTCCTCCAGGTAATCGTTTCTTCATCTCCGCACCTCAGCTTCCCTGTCTCCACAAGAGGCAAGGGCTCTCCAAAGGTTGCAAACTGGAGGCCTGGAAACCAAATGAGTTTCTTGGGTGTGTTTGGTTTGGCTCACAGGGCTTTTACAATTTTTTTTTTATAATTGAACTAACTTAAAATGAGGAGGCTTCGTATGAAAACAAGACTTTTTATTTCCTCCAGAAAAATCTATTGGCAACATTAGACCCCAAACTCAATGACCCGCAATACCATATGGCTCTGGGAAGCTAGACTTTTTTCTACCCAAAGTCAAACGGTTTAAGGGAAAACTTTTGCAGCTTGCCTGCAAAGTCTCTCCTATCCCCTTTTTTGTTAACTTTTTTTTTTTTTCTGGCCACGTTGCTCGGCTTCGCTTGCAGGATCTTTGTTCCCTGACCAGGGATCCAACCCATCCCCCCTGCAGTGGAAGTGCGGAGTCCTAACCACTGCATTGCCAGGGAAGTCCCTCCTGTCCCCTTTTTTGAAAGTGTTTTTCGTTTGTTTTGTTTGTAAAGGAAACTGCAACTCTCTGCCTCTTTACAGAGTTGGGGAGTGGGGAATTGGGTTAAAGCCCCAGGTAGCCTCAGCCCACTCTGCAAGGGCTGAGAGTCAGGATGTTTGAGCATCAGCTGGCAGGCTGGCTGCTCGCAGGGAAGGCCCCGCCATCTGTTCCCAGAGACAGCGAGGGAGCCATCTTCCTCCCTCTGCACCTGCCTCCAAACTCAGGCCCAGGGACATCTTATAACCCAAGAACAGCTCTGGTCTGAGCCAAATATAGGACCCCAAATGCCTCCATTCTTTGCCACATTCTCCTTCAGCTCCTCGTGTATGAGATGAATCAGCTGCCTCCAGCTCAAAGCATCTCTCCTCGGATGCTGGGTTCTAGCCAACCCCCAGAGGCCACCAACTGTGCCCATCAGCAGAAGTGGAAGTCGAGGGCTCTCATCCCGTCACTGCTCTGCCCTGGGAGTCGGCAGCTGATGACACGGGCTGGCCCCTGATTGCCAATCTAGATGACACTTTCAAACATCCCATCCCCGGAGATCCCCTCAAATGCAGCTGTGATTAGTCTAGTCTCCAAAGCCTCCGAGAAAAACCTCAGTTACCGAATAGTAATGGGAAAGCCAGTCTAAAAGGGTGGAAAGTCTGAATCCGAGGGTCTTTTTGAATGAAGTGAAATTTTATTCATTCCACGTGCATGAAATAAGGGCTAACAGGATGGTCAAGGAGCAGCTGTGACTTAATGAATGGATAAGAATCATCAATGGGGTCACTTTTTTTAAAGAACAGAAATGGGTATGATGAAAATGATGTTTGCATCCTTAGAAGCAATTGGAATTCTTGACTGAGCTGGCAGTTGCCTTTCCAAACGTGATTGAGAACGTGGCTCTGGTACCAGACTGCTTGTGTGTCAAATTCGGGCTGTGTGACCTTGGGCAAGTCTTAACCTCTCTGTGCCTCAATATCATCAGCTGTAAAATGGCAGAATAATAAGGCCTTCCTCACAGGGTTGCTTTGAAGATTAAATGAAACATCCATATAAAGCACTCCAGCCCCTTCTTCAGAGTCAGGACTCAGTAAATGTTATATATTATTGTTGTATTATTTTTTTAAATTAATTACTTTAGTTATTTATTTTTGGCCGCGTTGGGTCTTTGTTGCCGTGCACGGGCTTTCCTTAGTTGCAGCAAGTGGGGGCTACTCTTTGATGTGGAGCACAGGCTCTAGGCGTGCAGGCTTCAGTAGTTGTGGCACGTGGGCTCAGCAGTTGTGGCTTGCGGGCTCTAGAGTGCAGGCTCAGTAGTTGTGGCGCACGGGCTTAGCTCCTCCGCGGCATGTGGGATCTTCCTGGATCAGGGCTCGAACCCGTGTCCCCTGCATTAGTAGGCAGATTCTTAACCACTGCACCACCAGGGAAGCCCTTATTGTTGTATTATTATGAATGATTTATTTTTCAAGGATAGTGCCAAGATTAACATCAGTTCTGGTTCTCTGTGACAAAAAAATAAATCCAAATTTCTGAATAGTGGGGTCTGAATGGCTGAGCTCTTACCAGCATCTTTCTTTCCCCCTGGCCCTTGTCGCAGCAAA